>NC_091201.1:7461613-7526613 GCF_040958095.1 Procambarus clarkii
CAAAGAAAATACTTAAACAAATATATAATGAAAATCTCACCGACCTAATAAATTCACAAAGACCTGAAAGTTGTAGCATTAAATATTATGATAGATATCGTGAGGAGACATTCACATATGGGACTAATAGAACAAGAACCCGGCAATGTGATGTTATAGTGGCCAGAATACGCCTGGGATATAGACGTATCTGGCAGCTTTCTCAAAACACAAATGTCGAGTACACAATGTGTCAACTTTGTGAAAGAGAAAACATGCACTCTCTTGAACATTATATTGTAGAATGTCCCATACTGACTGACTTTCGCCCTCCTGGGCTGAGGTATGCTGAACTGTGTAATTACTATATGAGTACTGGAACACTTGATAATATATTGGACTTGTATCCAAGATTGACCATGTAATGTATCAATTATATAATGTATGTATGTGATGTAACTATATAACCTGAGCTTGTAAAAGCACCTTCATCACCTTCAGTGATTAAGTGCTTAATTGCACACTAGTTTCTCTCTCAGCTATCTCACCCTGTCAGAGTAAAAGAAACAAATGTATGTG
This sequence comes from Procambarus clarkii, assembly GCF_040958095.1. Lineage (NCBI taxonomy): Eukaryota > Metazoa > Arthropoda > Malacostraca > Decapoda > Cambaridae > Procambarus > Procambarus clarkii. The sequence goes on from NC_091201.1 coordinate 7,462,172, forward strand.
AATGCATGTGTGTGCGTATATATATGCATGTGTATATGTACGTATATATGTGTGTGTATAAAGTACATATGGAAGCTGATCAGAAATGCATTTCACCTTTGTAAATGCACATTAATGACACTTCGAACACTTTATGTAGGGCATACGTAAATCTGTGTATCTATGTATTTACGTATGTAGGTTAGCTTAGCATTTTAAAAGTACCGAATCACCTTCTGTGGTTGATTGTTCAATAAATCCCTGAACTCTATTTTTAACTGATCTCTAACCCTGTCCATGGAGGACAGAAGAAAATGTATATATGCTGGTTAGCATTGTAAATGTGTGGCCACGTTTGTGGTAGAAAATAATAATAAAAAAAAAGCTCCCATCCACCCCCCCCCCCCCCAACAATGGAGGCCGCCGTACCCCTACCCCCCATACCACCCCCTCCATCACCCCACAACACCCCCACCACCCCCCCCCCCCGGGCCCAACACAGAAAATGGCGGCCACAACGCTATATTTAACCAGCCAAAACCTTCGTTCCTTCGCCTATGTACTATTTATTCTTGAAATAAAACGATGAATAAAACAAACCGGATTTTCCTTCCCTAGTAAAACATATATTTTACAGAACGAGGCCTAAAATAGCACATATTAGATATTGGATTACTTGTTTACCATTCACAAACTCATTTGGAAACACCACACTAATTATTAATTAATACATACTTTTAAACACACACACACACACACACACACACACACACACACACACACACACACACACACACACACACACACACACACACACACACACACACACACACACACACACACACACACACACACACACACACACACACACATGTCAGTTAGCCTAAATTCTGCAATATTTATTCATAAAACTGTCTCACGGGACTGCAACCTTATCAAACAAAGCTGTCAAGTATTTCTGTCAACACAAATTAACAACTTCACATCTCAATCATTGCAACTGTTGATAAATAGACACTAACTAACCTTGCTATGAGATATAAATACAAGTGCCAAAATTCATTCAGAAGGCAACTCCAGCGTGGCCTAGTCGGATAGAACATGTTCTTAATCCGGATAGACCTGCGTTCGAGCCTGTCGGAACGGTTGCAAGTACAGGGCACAGATTTCTCTGTGTGTCCCCTCCTGTAGGAGCATCAGTTTCGATAGACTCTCTGGATAGCCGAAGATTGATTGACTGACCCCTTGGAATGTGGGGAAGGGTTGAAGTCCGGGGGCCCACGGACGGATACCTGGATCCACTGACCTCGGGCAGGTCTTTCAATCCACCTGGATTTCAGGTGGGGAGAAGGGAGGCAATTTGGGTCGACACAAGTAGCTTCCTGGACCCAAAACCCCATGGATACACGGACACGGACACTCATGGACTCTGACACGAACCTTCGGTTCGTGTCAGATAATAAGAAGGGAGGATTGGTTGGTTAGGTTAGGTATTAAGTTGGTTAGGTTGGTTGGTTAGGTTGGTTCGTTAGAATAGGTTGGTTCGTTAGGTTAGGTTGGTTCGTTAGGTTGGTTGGTTACGTTGGTCGGTTAGGTTGGTTGGTTGGTTAGTTAGTTAGGTTGGTTGGTTTGATTAGTTAGGTTGGTTGGTTACGTTGGTTAGGTTGGTGGGTTAGGTTGGTTGCTTTGGTTGGTTGGTTAGGTAAGGTTAGGTTATCCAACCTAGGCTGGTTGGTTAGGTTGGTTGGTTAGGTTAGGTTGGTTGGTTAGGTTAGGTAACGTTGGTCGGTTAGGTTGCTTAGGAGGTTGGTTAGGTTAGGTTGGTTGGTTAGTTGGTTAGGTTAGGTTAGTTAGGTTGCTTAGGTTGGTCGGTTAGGTTGGTTGGTTAGGTCGGTTAGGTTGGTTGGTTGGTTAGGTTAAGTTAGTTAGGTTGCTTAGGTTGGTTGGTTAGGTTGGTTGGTTAGGTTGCTTAGGTTGGTTGCTTAGGTTAGGTAAGGTTAGGTTAGGTTAGTTAGATTGGATAGGTTGGATAGATTGGTTGGTAAGGTTGGATAGATTGGTTGGTTAGGTTGGTTAGGTTGGTTGGTTAGGTTAGGTTAGGTTGGTTCGGTTAGGTTGGTTAGGTTAGGTTAGATTGGTTAGGTTAAGTTGGTTGGTTAGGTTGGTTGGTTAGGTTGGTTGGTCGGTTAGGTTGGTTGGTTAGGTTGGTTAGGTTGCTTAGGTTGGTTGGTTGGTTAGGTAAGGTTAGGTTATCCAACCTAGGCTGGTTGGTTAGGTTGGTTGGTTGGTTGGTTACATTGGTTTGTTAGGTTGCTTAGGTTGGTTAGGTAAGGTTAGGTTAGGTTAGGTTGGTTGGTTAGGTTGGTTTGGTTAGGTAAGGTTAGGTTGGATAGGTTGGTTAGTTAGGTTAGGTTAGGTTGGTTGGGTTGGTTAGGTTGGTTGGTTAGGTAAGGTTAGGTTATCCAACCTAGGCTGGTTGGTTGGCTAGGTTGCTTGGTTACGTTGGTTAGGTTGGTCGGTTAGGTTGCTTAGGTTGATTGGTTAGGTTGGTTGGTTAAGTTAGGTTGGTTGGTTAGGTTAGGTTGGTTGGTTAGGTTAGGTTGGTTACGTTGGTCGGTTAGGTTGGTTGGTTAGGTTGCTTAAGTTGGTTGGTTGGTTAGGTAAGGTTAAGTTAGGTTAGTTAGATTAGTTAGGTTGCTTAGGTTCGTTGGTTATGATAGATTGGTTGGTTAGGATTGGTTGGTTGGTTAGGTTAGGTTGGTTGGTTAGGTTGCTTAGGTTGGTTAGGTTAGGTTGGTTGGTTAGGTTGGTTGGTTACGTTGGTGTAACACTGTAATTAGCCCGTCCTCCAAAAATGGGGCGGTAAATGTAAGAAGACAAATAATTGCAATTATGTACTATTCAAAGCAGTTAGGATATAAAGTTAATTATATATATATATATATATATGTCGTACCTAGTAGCCAGAACGCACTTCTCAGCCTACTATGCAAGGCCTAATTTGCCTAATAAGCCAAGTTTTCCTGAATTAATATATTTTCTATAATTTTTTTCTTATGAAATGATAAAGCTACCCATTTCATTATGTATGAGGTCAATTTTTTTTACTGGAGTTAAAATTAACGTAGATATATGACCGAACCTAACCAACCCTACCTAACCTAACCTAACCTATCTTTATAGGTTAGGTTAGGTTAGGTAGCCGAAAACGTTAGGTTAGGTTAGGTTAGGTAGGTTAGGTAGTCGAAAAACAATTAATTCATGAAAACTTGGCTTATTAGACAAATTGGGCCTTGCATATTAGGCTGAGAAGTGCATTCTGGCTATTAGGTACGACATATATATATATATATATATATATATATATATATATATATATATATATATATATATATATATATATATATATATATATATATAAATATATATATATATAAATATAAATAAATTATATAAATATATAAAGTTAGGATAGAAATAAGTAGAAAATAAGAAATCCTCCTGTAGGAGGATCAGTTTCGATAGATTCTCTGGATAGCCGAAGATTGATAAAACTGCTTTGATTGATTGATTGATTGATAACAAAGTTAGTAGGATTTCTACTTATTTTCACTTAGTACTGTAATCGTACTGTCAAATATATTGTAAATATTTGAGTTTACCTGAAAAACTGAATAGAAAACCACAACCTCACCTAACCATCTTAGTTTTTGAAGATAATAATTGTATTGCTTTTTAATTACAATTAGTGCTTAACCTATAGCTGTATTGATATTACAGTTTTATAAAACTAATGAAACAAAACTAAAATATATCAATAAATTGTAAAGTAACTCAGGATATTTTAAAATTTTGTATAAAATCTATATTGTTTAATAAACCTGAAAAAGAAATTCCTGATATTTAAAACTCGTGTATAGCAAATTGAAGTTGAAGTCTTCATCCAAAAATTCTGAGTGTCTTAACAGAAAACGAGAGGAATTAAGTCGGGAGAGGGGGTAAGGTAAATGTAACAGCCCATAAGTACAAGTTTGCACTGTTTATGACAGTAAGAAAGTGAACTTATTACTCTTAGCATTAAATCGTACTCTCAATTTGGAGGATGGGTTGCAATTTTGACGTGTTGATCTGGACGTGCCGAGGTTTCGTTGAGCAGTTCTACCTCGGGGTTGTGTTTGCTGAGTTCTATCTCTAGTAAGTATCGGTTGTTCAAAAAGTGGCGGGTGTTGATCTGAATTATCTTCAGCCCGATTATTTGCGACGGTAAAGTTGTTGTTGTTGTGTTTCATTCTGTTGTGACCTGATTCTTGTGTTTCATTCTGTTGTGACCTGATTCTTGTGTTTCATTCTGTTGTGACCTGCTTCTTGTGTTTCCGGCCGGTATTGAGTCCCTCCTGGACCTCTGAACACCATTTTCCCACTCAGTACCGGTGGAGAGTTAAATGTTGTCTACGGAGCAGTCATTATCCGAGGAATTTTCTCCCTCGATGTACACTGAATCATCCGAGAACGAGCTGGAATCGGTGGAGTCCTCGTGGGGATGCTGGGAGTGTACCCCTCGAGCCTGTGTTGATGTGGATAGTTGGTGAGGGGTTGGGGGCCGAGATGGGGTATGAAAGATCTTGATAATCTTGCCATGGGAGGTTGTTCCAGTGTTAACTTCCTGGGGTGTAACAGAGGTAGGGGGTGGATCTGAGGCTGGGAGTGGTGGCGTCTGTGTGGACTGATTGTCGAGGTGGAAGGCTCCTGCAGGATTGTGGGATGGGGAAGGAAGGGTTGGCTGCTCTGTTAAGGCTTCAGTAGGAAGTAAGTCTGCAGGTATAGACACCAGAGGGAGGGTATTGAGCCGTAGAAGGCTGTTTATTGTTTTTATGAACTGGCCAGGGTCGTTCTGGGCGACCCTGTCTGCGATCGCAATCAATTCTTGGACTGGAGTTTTTTAGCAGTTGTCATTGTATTAGCCTGCCTGGTCTCCCCCCCCCCCCATGTTTGGGATTGCACTTGGTCACCATTTGGTGGTAGTGGGTGTACATTGGGGTCGGGTTCCTGGTGTGGAAGGTTTGTGTCCCCATGTTTGGTGGTGGTATAGTTTGTGTGGGTGTGGTGACCTGCCTTGCCTGGTCCAGAATCCTCTGGATTTCCTCTTTCCTTTTGGGGCAGTGAATAGCCACTGCCTTGTGATTCCCACTGCATTGGGCACATTTCAGGATGGTTTCAGTGCATGTAATGAAGCAGTGAGGTCCTGCACATTTGCTGCATGTTTCGGCATTTGCCTTGCATTGAGGAGGTAGGTGGCCAAACTCGAAGCACTTGAAGCATTGTTTGACTTCAACGTACCTCTCACTGCTATTCCGGTCTGTACTAACAACAGTATTTCCAGCACTAAGTTAACCCTCATTCCAGGAACGATTGAGGACCACAGGGCAAACAACACTACAAACTAGGCAGGACAGAGCTGTTCTCATCGAAGTCTTTAAAATATTGAACAATTTGGAGATGTTGATCCAGAAAACTTCTTGAAAAGGTCAAATGTAACACAAAGAAGAAGCATCGGTTTCAACCGTTCATCTCTAGGACTGAACAGATGTTTTTTTTCACCCATAGGGTTATTAATCCACGGAACCGCCTACCCGCCGAAGCCGTGAATGCCAAAACTCTGCTGAACTTTAAAATCCAGCTTGAAAAAATTCTCAGGACAAATGGGGGAACTTTTCACAAGCCCCTAGCTTTCTTTTCTCGTCGACGCCACTAGATTGAAAGTGGCCCTCAGGTAAATTCAGGTAAACCTGCCAAATGCAGTAGTTTCCAGCTTAATTCAATCAATTACTTCGTTACACTCTAAAGGATGCATTGTACACAGAGTACTCATTTCTAAACATATAATTCTTAATTCTTCTGCGGAATATAGATTCTATATGAGTCAGACAAATTGTTGTGGACTTTAATCATGCATAAAGTCAGGCGATGGCCAAAGGGGGATTTTGATATTCCTTACCAGCATCCTCTCCCTGAAAACAGTAATCCAAAATATCGCTAATCCGATTACATGCAAATTTTCACAAGAAATTTTTCTTTCGGAATAATGTGATTTTTTTTATGGTAGTCGATGCTGAAGTATGAAATATGATGGGCACAAAAAAAATTGAAAATTCTCAAGGAATCTTGTATAAAAAGACCATAATTATGTTTTTTATTGATGAGGACAAACAATAATTATGAAAAGAAGGCGCCAACCGGGAAGTATATGTAGCACCATCTAGATCATGAAAAGTATATACATAATTTATACATATTTAAGAACGGGTCCAGAATAAAAAATACAATATTTAGAACCTGCTCGAATTCGGTAATTCGTGAAGAATCAGCTATCTAGAAAAGTTGATGAGAATCTTAGGAAGATTGCTAGGACACTAGTGACAGAAAGATCCTGGTCATGGAACGTTGCTAGGATATATGTCGGAATATTCCTAGGACACCAGAATGAAAGAGGTTGCTATTGGACACGGGTATCAGGAAGATTGCTAGGACAACGGTGTAAAGAACATTGCTAGGACAACGGTGTTAAGAATATTGCTATGACACAGGTGGTAGAAAGATTGCTGTGACGCCAGTGTCAGGAAAGTTGCCGGGGCACCAGTTTGACGAAGGCTGCTAGAAATCCTGTTTCAGAATGCCTGCTAGAAGATCAGACAGGTAAGCACACGAGAAAACCTCATATCGCACCAACTAATAGATACCAATATCAGCACATCCGCGGAATATTTCTTGGTTGCCACAGCCTAGCGCCTCCGTGCCGTTACCACAGTCACCCCAGCTGTTTCCTGAAAGAGTAACCCTTCATCAGATATAGGCTCTTATTAATCATTTTTCATATGTAAATTAAAAGCGTACTTAAAACTCAATTTTTGTGTGGCTCTGATTGAAACTTAACAGTCGAAATTCGTTTAGCATGCTTTTATTTTTCAATGTGCTTTTTTTTCCGCATATTTTGATCAATGTTTTTATAATCGTTATTGGATGTATAGCCATTTATAAATACGAATTTGAATTATTCACAAGCTCAGCTGTGCTTATTGCTTTCACTAATTAAACTTGAAATAATTTTTCTACACTTCAATTCTCAATAATCTATGTTCTAGTTTTTGTGCAAATAGATCATATTAAGATGAGTCAAACTAACTTACACATTCAGGCATTATTAAATATATTCCATCCTCATGTCTTGGAGGTTACATAATTAATTCTGATGAAATGTTCGTTGACAAAAATCATCACCTGGATGATACGATTAAATGTGATTATTAGATTATTAGGTGTCAATTTGCCTATCAATTCATCTTTCGAAAACGATAGTACCTTCATCAACAGTGAGGGAATGTGCTATAGACGGACTGAAAAATTTGTCCACCGAAAAAAATGTTATCTTTTGTGATATTAGTAAAATGAAGGGCTTAACAAAACCTGTAATAAGGTAACCTAGCTTTTCTAAGGCCTAAATTAGCAATCTTATTCATAATGTTCACTGTCATTGGCCTACTGTAGTAAATATATGTGCTAGGACAGATTAGGTTTGGTTGTTTCCATTTTTCTCGAGCCTTCTACATAAGCAATGGCTCAAAATGTGAACATTTTTAATGCCACATTCTACACATTGTACATATTATAATTATGAATGATATACTAATGTATGAAAGTTTGTCTTTGGTTACATAAACGTTATAAATAACAATGATGTAGAACGACTTTCGACAGCCAGTTTTATAACTTTTGGAGTGCAATTTGAAATAACATTTCTCTTAATGCTAAAAATTTCAGAATAATCTACTTGTATATTGTTTGTCATTAAAATCGACATGCTTCCATTATCATAGTGTGAATCTACCGTGAACCAATGAGCTACATACATAGCCATAATATATTTCATATAGACTGACATTCTTTATTTAAGAGGAGAATACATTAGCTTTAAAAAAAAAATTATGTATGGCTAGCCTACAGATTTCATATTTTTTCGCTGAGTATCCTATATATAATATATTAATAATATAAGAGGGGAATAGTTACAACTTAATTAATACTGGTAAAGAATAACGTTAGGTGCATTCTTACAAGACCTCTAAAAGGCAGCATCTTTAGGCCGAGTCAGAAATCTACCAGGAAGATTGAGAAAAATATATTAAGATTTTGCACTGAAGAGATAATAGAAAATGCTGTCAGTACTACACAAACACCTACGTCAAGAAGATATAGTTTAACATGGTGAAGTAAAACGACGCTAACATTTTGATAATAACTCTACAGATATTTGGTAATAACGACAAATTGTGTAGGTTTTAGGCTAATGTTTCATTGGCGGTTATAGGCTTATGTTTCAGGACATGAGTTGGCAACTGTAGGTTGTGTGGTGTTATTATGCTGCCTGTTGTGGTGAATGTGGTGACGTTACCTGTGTGGTAGTGCCCCTGTGGTGACGTTACCTGTGTGGTAGTGCCACTGTGGTGACGTTACCTGTGTGGTAGTGCCTCTGTGGTGACGTTACCTGTGTGGTAGTGCCCCTGTGGTGACGTTACCTGTGTGGTAGTGCCTCTGTGGTGATGTTACCTGTGTGGTAGTGCCCCTGTGGTGATGTTACCTGTGTGGTAATGCCTCTGTGGTGATGTTACCTGTGTGGTAGTGCCTCTGTGGTGATGTTACCTGTGTGGTAGTGCCCCTGTGGTGATGTTACCTGTGTGGTAGTGCCACTGTGGTGACGTTACCTGTGTGGTAGTGCCACTGTGGTGACGTTACCTGTGTGGTAGTGCCTCTGTGGTGACGTTACCTGTGTGGTAGTGCCACTGTGGTGACGTTACCTGTGTGGTAGTGCCTCTGTGGTGATGTTACCTGTGTGGTAGTGCCCCTGTGGTGATGTTACCTGTGTGGTAGTGCCCCTGTGGTGACGTTACCTGTGTGGTAGTGCCTCTGTGGTGATGTTACCTGTGTGGTAGTGCCCCTGTGGTGACGTTACCTGTGTGGTAGTGCCTCTGTGGTGATGTTACCTGTGTGGTAGTGCCCCTGTGGTGATGTTACCTGTGTGGTAGTGCCCCTGTGGTGACGTTACCTGTGTGGTAGTGCCACTGTAGTGATGTTGCCTGTGTGGTAATGCTACTGTAGTGACGTTACCTGTGTGGTAGTGCTACTGTAGTGACGTTACCTGTGTGGTAGTGCCCCTGTGGTGATGTTACCTGTGTGGTAGTGCCCCTGTGGTGACGTTACCTGTGTGGTAGTGCCACTGTAGTGACGTTACCTGTGTGGTAGTGCCACTGTGGTGACGTTACCTGTGTGGTAGTGCCTCTGTGGTGATGTTACCTGTGTGGTAGTGCCCCTGTGGTGATGTTAGCTGTGTGGTAGTGCCCCTGTGGTGACGTTACCTGTGTGGTAGTGCTACTGTAGTGACGTTACCTGTGTGGTAGTGCTACTGTAGTGACGTTACCTGTGTGGTAGTGCTACTGTAGTGACGTTACCTGTGTGGTAGTGCCACTGTGGTGACGTTACCTGTGTGGTAGTGCCCCTGTGGTGACGTTACCTGTGTGGTAGTGCCACTGTGGTGACGTTACCTGTGTGGTAGTGCTACTGTAGTGACGTTACCTGTGTGGTAGTGCCCCTGTGGTGACGTTACCTGTGTGGTAGTGCCCCTGTGGTGACGTTACCTGTGTGGTAGTGCCACTGTGGTGACGTTACCTGTGTGGTAGTGCCACTGTGGTGACGTTACCTGTGTGGTAGTGCCACTGTGGTGACGTTACCTGTGTGGTAGTGCCCCTGTGGTGACGTTACCTGTGTGGTAGTGCCACTGTGGTGACGTTACCTGTGTGGTAGTGCCCCTGTGGTGACGTTACCTGTGTGGTAGTGCCCCTGTGGTGACGTTACCTGTGTGGTAGTGCCCCTGTGGTGACGTTACCTGTGTGGTAGTGCCCCTGTGGTGACGTTACCTGTGTGGTAGTGCCACTGTGGTGACGTTACCTGTGTGGTAGTGCCACTGTGGTGACGTTACCTGTGTGGTAGTGCCCCTGTGGTGACGTTACCTGTGTGGTAGTGCCACTGGAGAACACACTGGGTGCACAACACATCCTCTGGCAGCCTCACGGTGTTGTAGTGCCACTCCGGGTCCTATAATAAAAATAAATTATTTAACAATTGAAAATATTTACAAATTCCTTAATTCATATATATAATATAATAGTTAAAATATTGATACATACAATTTGTCTTTTAGGTCTTTATGTAGGCTTAGGCTTATGTAAGTCCCTCTTCCCCCCCCCCTACTGACCATCCACAGGATGCAACCCACAATAGTTGCATAGCTCCCGGGTACCTATTTACTTGAAGGTAAATAACGACATCAGGTGAAAGAAAACATGCCGGACCATTTCTGTCCTACCCGAGAAGGAGCCGAGGGTATTAGATTTTGGGCCGGGGACGTAGCCCACTGTACTACACGAAGAACTGTGTTACTGGGACACGATAAAGCAACCCATTGTCCTGTTTAGATAGTGGTTGTTGTAACTATGTCCACTGAAGATTGCCGTTCTAAGCAGTTAGATAGTAGAACTTTGTACTTTTCACTTTATTCAATGGGACAAAAAATACAGCTAAAAAACGAGCTTAAATATTCCTAGGCCTAATACAGCACACATATGTTCTATATTAGGCCTCAGATATCGTGCATTAGGCCTAGGAAGGATAGGTAATGTTAGTTTAGTGTGTCTTTGCAACATAAATATAAAATAGTTTTCCGGTTTGTCCAACTCAATAGTGCCGATTGCTACTTTCTAATTTCGTTGTACGTCGGTATATGTGCTATGGTGCTCATCGTTACTATCAGTACTACCACCACTGGAGGACGGGCTGTGGTATAACCCAGTGCCAACACCAGTACCACCACCACTGGAGGACGGGCTGTGGTATAACCCAGTGCCAACACCAATACTACCACCACTGGAGGACGGGCTGTGGTATAACCCAGTGCCAACACCAGTACCACCACCACTGGAGGACGGGCTGTGGTATAACCCAGTGCCAACACCAATACTACCACCACTGGAGGACGGGCTGTGGTATAACCCAGTGCCAACACCAGTACCACCACCACTGGAGGACGGGCTGTGGTATAACCCAGTGCCAACACCAATACTACCACCACTGGAGGACGGGCTGTGGTATAACCCAGTGCCAACACCAATACTACCACCACTGGAGGACGGGCTGTGGTATAACCCAGTGCCAACACCAGTACCACCACCACTGGAGGACGGGCTGTGGTATAACCCAGTGCCAACACCAATACTACCACCACTGGAGGACGGGCTGTGGTATAACCCAGTGCCAACACCAATACTACCACCACTGGAGGACGGGCTGTGGTATAACCCAGTGCCAACACCAGTACTACCACCACTGGAGGACGGGCTGTGGTATAACCCAGTGCCAACACCAGTACTACCACCACTGGAGGACGGGCTGTGGTATAACCCAGTGTCCACACCAGTACTACCACCACTGGAAGACGGGCTGTGGTATAACCCAGTGCCAACACCAGTACCACCACCACTGGAGGACGGGCTGTGGTATAACCCAGTGCCAACACCAGTACCACCACCACTGGAGGACGGGCTGTGGTATAACCCAGTGCCAACACCAATACTACCACCACTGGAGGACGGGCTGTGGTATAACCCAGTGCCAACACCAGTACTACCACCACTGGAGGACGGGCTGTGGTATAACCCAGTGTCCACACCAGTACTACCACCACTGGAGGACGGGCTGTGGTATAACCCAGTGCCAACACCAATACTACCACCACTGGAGGACGGGCTGTGGTATAACCCAGTGCCAACACCAATACTACCACCACTGGAGGACGGGCTATGGTATAACCCAGTGCCAACACCAGTACCACCACCACTGGAGGACGGGCTGTGGTATAACCCAGTGCCAACACCAATACTACCACCACTGGAGGACGGGCTGTGGTATAACCCAGTGCCAACACCAATACTACCACCACTGGAGGACGGGCTGTGGTATAACCCAGTGCCAACACCAGTACTACCACCACTGGAGGACGGGCTGTGGTATAACCCAGTGCCAACACCAGTACTACCACCACTGGAGGACGGGCTGTGGTATAACCCAGTGTCCACACCAGTACTACCACCACTGGAAGACGGGCTGTGGTATAACCCAGTGCCAACACCAGTACCACCACCACTGGAGGACGGGCTGTGGTATAACCCAGTGCCAACACCAGTACCACCACCACTGGAGGACGGGCTGTGGTATAACCCAGTGCCAACACCAGTACCACCACCACTGGAAGACGGGCTGTGGTATAACCCAGTGCCAACACCAGTACCACCACCACTGGAGGACGGGCTGTGGTATAACCCAGTGCCAACACCAGTACCACCACCACTGGAAGACGGGCTGTGGTATAACCCAGTGCCAACACCAGTACCACCACCACTGGAGGACGGGCTGTGGTATAACCCAGTGCCAACACCAGTACCACCACCACTGGAGGACGGGCTGTGGTATAACCCAGTGCCAACACCAGTACCACCACCACTGGAGGACGGGCTGTGGTATAACCCAGTGCCAACACCAGTACCACCACCACTGGAGGACGGGCTGTGGTATAACCCAGTGTCAACACCAGTACTACCAACACTGGAGGACGGCCTGGGGTATAACCCAGTGTCAACACCAATACTACCAACACTGGAGGACGGGCTGGGGTATAACCCAGTGTCAACACCAATACTACCAACACTGGAGGACGGCCTGGGGTATAACCCAGTGTCAACACCAGTACCACCACCACTGGAGGACGGGCTGTGGTATAACCCAGTGTCAACACCAATACTACCAACACTGGTTCACCACAACTGTAAATTGTCATCTTGTAGAGCACTCTGATCCAGTCCAATTATTTGACCTGTTATGATATTCGTGACCTATTATGTGACCTACTATATAACCACTTATGTGAGGCTGCAGCCGTCCCGCCACTCATGGGGAAGACGGGGCCGCTGATACACCATGTTACACATCACTTTTTTTAGTTTAATCAAATGTGAATAGACTTTAAGAGCCCAAGTTAAGGAACTGTGAAATCTCTCACTTGCTGAGAGCCGTGTGAACTTTGGGGGTTCACCTCCTGAGCCTATTATGTCTCTCTGTAACCTTTTACTTTAACCCATAAGAAGGGTATGGGGTCCACTACTACTCACAGGATGGATATAGGGTCGTCTACCACTCATGGGATGGGTATATGGTCCACTACCACTCACAGGATGGGTATGGGTCCACTACCACTCACAGGATGGGTAAGGGGTTCACTACCACTCACAGGATGGGTAAGGGGATCTACTACCACTCACAGCATGGGTATGGGGTCCACTACTACTCACAGGATGGATATAGGGTCGTCTACCACTCATGGGATGGGTATATGGTCCACTACCACTCACAGGATGGGTATGGGTCCACTACCACTCACAGGATGGGTAAGGGGTTCACTACCACTCACAGGATGGGTAAGGGGATCTACTACCACTCACAGCATGGGTATGGGGTCAACTACTACTCACAGGATGGAGATAGGGTCGTCTACCACTCACGGGATGGGTATATGGTCCACTACCACTCACAGGATGGGTATGGGGGTCCACTACCACTCACAGGATGGGTATAGGGTTCACTACCACTCACAGGATGGGTATGGGGTCCACTACCACTCACAGGATGGGTATAGGGTTCACTACCACTCACAGGATGGGTATGGGGTCCACTACCACTCACAGGATGGGTATGGGTCCACTACCACTCACAGGATGGGTAAGGGGTCCACTACCACTCACAGGATGGGTATGGGGTCCACTACTACTCACAGGATGGGTATGGGGTCCACTAACACTCATAGGATGGGTAAGGGGTCCACTACCACTCACAGGATGGGTATGGAGTCCACTACCACTCACAGGATGGGTATGGGGTCCACTACCACTCACAGGATTGGTAAGGGGGCCCACTACACTCATAGGATGGGTATGGGGTCCACTACCACTCACAGGATGGGTATGGGGTCCACTACCACTCACAGGATGGGTACGGGGTCCACTACCACTCACAGGATGGGTATGGGGTCTACTACCACTCACAGGATGGGTAAGAGGTCCACTACCACTCACAGGATGGGTATGGGGTCCACTACCACTCACAGGATGGGTATGGGGTCCACTACCACTCACAGGATGGGTATGGGGTCCACTACCACTCACAGGATGGGTAAGAGGTCCAATACCACTCACAGGATGGGTATGGGGTCCACTACCACTCACAGGATGGGTATGGGGTCCACTACCACTCACAGGATGGGTATGGGGTCCACTACCACTCACAGGATGGGTATGGGGTCCACTGCCACTCACAGGATGGGTATGGGGTTCACTACCACTCACAGGATGGGTATGGGGTTCACTACCACTCACAGGATGGGTACACAGGATGCATCATGCTATGTTCATGACCTAGGTGTTATGTAATATACTATACCTATAGTTAAGCCTCACCTAGTTGTGCTTGCGAGGATTCAGCTTTGGTTCTATGGTCCCGCCTCTCAACTGTCAATCAACTGGTGTACAGACTCCTGAGCCTATTGGGCTCTATCATATCTACATTTGAAACTGTGTATGGAGTCAGCCTCCACCACATCACTGCCTAATGCATTCCATCTGTTAAATTAACTACTCTGACAGTAATAAAGTTCTTTCTAATGTCTCAAAGCTTAATGCTCATGTGCTGGAGCTTTAGAGCATCACTTTATATAATTAACTTTAATTCTATTCTGATTGTTAAGGGCTGGCGTGCCAGGCCTGATTGGCAGAGTTGATATTTGGGCCTACCGTGTCAGGCCCGACTTCCATAGTCTCTTCATTGTTAGGGGCTGCCGTGTCAGGCCTAGCGTTAAGGGCTACAGTGTCGAAGGTGAAGCCAGCTTCACATTTGAAAACAAAATACTGTATTAGCAACATAATATACGTCTTGAACTTCGGCTAATGCATGGAAAGTTTAAGCAACTGAACAGTTTCCTGTTTCAGTGAAATCGAGTTTCTGGTGTAATATTGGGCTTAAGTCCTAACACAGTCGAGAGAACCATTAGCTAACTGACCAACCAGCACGTGTACTCACAAGACAAACGTAAACTCACAGTATAAATACACTGAGAAGCGGGGTATATACCTCACAGGAGTAATAATATATCCTGCTGCATTCAAAGTCAACTCACATTAGCATATATGTAGACCTTGGTGCCGGAGCCGTCAGCCAGCTCCAGCAGGTGCTGGTCCAGACACTCCTGGGTGATGATCTTGGTGACGTCGTTGTTGACACACAGACGGTACTCGAAGTAGCCCAGGTGGTTCTTGGTGACGTCCACCTCCACCGTTACCTCCTGAAGCAGACGAGGTCAAGAAGACAGGCAATGTGAGTATGATGAGATGCTGATCGAAGGTCTTGTTTAATTTAGTAGTGAATGGACCTTTTTATTTAAAATTTTACGGACATATTGCGTAATCAAAAATGGTATATCTGATATTTAAGTCAATATTATTATATATATTATAATTTCAGCTCATCCTCCTTAAATGAGAGTACTTACAATAACTATTTGGTAGAAAGTTCCAATATGTAGTGATGGACCACCAGAAAGTACCACTATGTAGTGATGAACCACCAGAAAGTACCAATATGCAGTGATGGACCACCATAAAGTACCAATATGTAGTGATGGACCACCAGAAAGTACCAATATGTAGTGATGGACCACCAAAAAGTACCAATATGTAGTGATGGACCACCGGAAAGTACCAATATGTAGTGATGGACCACCAGAAAGTACCAATATGTAGTGATGGACCATCAAAAAGTACCAATATGTAGTGATGGACCGCCAGAAAGTACCAAGATGTAGTGATGGACCACCAGAAAGTACCAATATGTAGTGATGGACCACCATAAAGTACCAATATGTAGTGATGGACCACCATAAAGTACCAATATGTAGTGATGGACCACCAGAAAGTACCAATATGTAGTGATGGACCACCAAAAAGTACCAATATGTCGTGATGGACCACCAGAAAGTACCAATATGTAGTGATGGACCACCAGAAAGTACCAATATGTAGTGATGGACCACCAGAAAGTACCAATATGAAGTGATGGACCACCAGAAAGTACCAATATGTAGTGATGGACCACCAGAAAGTACCAATATGTAGTGATGGACCACCAGAAAGTACCAATATGTACTGATGGACCACCAGAAAGTACCAATATGTAGTGATGGACCACCAGAAAGTACCAATATGTAGTGATGGACCACCAGAAAGTATCAATATGTAGTGATGGACCACCAGAAAGTACCGATATGTACTGATGGACCACCAGAGAGTACCAATATGTACTGATGGACCACCAGAAAGTACCAATATGTAGTGATGGACCATCAAAAAGTACCAATATGTAGTGATGGACCATCAGAAAGTACCAATATGTAGTGATGGACCACCAGAAAGTACCAATATGTAGTGACGGACCACCATAAAGTAACAATATGTAGTGATGGACCACCAGAAAGTACCAATATATAGTGATGGACCACCATAAAGTACCAATATGTAGTGATGGACCACCAGAAAGTACCGATATGTACTGATGGACCACCAGAGAGTACCAATATGTACTGATGGACCACCAGAAAGTACCAATATGTAGTGATGGACCATCAAAAAGTACCAATATGTAGTGATGGACCACCAGAAAGTACCAATATGTAGTGATAGACCACCAGAAAGTACCAATATGTAGTGATGGACCACCATAAAGTACCAATATGTAGTGATGGACCACCAGAAAGTACCAATATGTAGGGATGGACCACCAGAAAGTACCAATATGTAGTGATGGACCACCAGAAAGTGCCAATATGTAGTGATGGACCACCAGAAAGTACCAATATATAGTGATGGACCACCAGAAAGTACCAATATGTAGTGATGGACCACCAGAAAGTACCAATATGTAGTGATGGACCACCAGAAAGTACCAATATGTAGTGATGGACCATCAGAAAGTACCAATATGTAGTGATGGACCACCAGAAAGTACCAATATGAAGTGATGGACCACCAGAAAGTACCAATATGTTGTAATGGACCACCAGAAAGTACCAATATGAAGTGATGGACCACCAGAAAGTACCAATATGTAGTGATGGACCACCAGAAAGAACCAATATGGAGTGATGGACCACCAGAAAGTACCAATATGTAGTGATGGACCACCAGAAAGTACCAATATGTAGTGATGGACCATCAGAAAGTACCAATATGTAGTGATGGACCACCAGAAAGTACCAATATGAAGTGATGGATCACCAGAAAGTACCAATATGTAGTCATGGACCACCAGAAAGTGTAAATATGTAGTGATGGACCATCAGAACGTACCAATATGTAGTGATGGACCACCAGAAAGTACCAATATGAAGTGATGGACCACCAGAAAGTACCAATATGTAGTGATGGACCACCAGAAAGTACCAATATGAAGTGATGGACCACCAGAAAGTACCAATATGTAGTGATGGACCACCAGAAAGTACCAATATGGAGTGATGGACCACCAGAAAGTACCAATATGTAGTGATGGACCACCAGAAAGTACCAATATGTAGTGATGGACCACCAGAAAGTGTAAATATGTAGTGATGGACCATCAGAACGTACCAATATGTAGTGATGGACCACCAGAAAGTACCAATATGAAGTGATGGACCACCAGAAAGTGTAAATATGTTGTGATGGACCACCAGAAAGTACCAATATGTAGTGATGGACCACCAGAAAGTACCAATATGTAGTGATGGACCACCATAAAGTACCAATATGTAGTGATGGACCACCAGAAAGTACCAATATGTAGGGATGAACCACCAGAAAGTACCAATATGTAGTGATGGACCACCAGAAAGTGCCAATATGTAGTGATGGACCACCAGAAAGTACCAATATATAGTGGTGGACCACCAGAAAGTACCAATATGTAGTGATGGACCACCAGAAAGTACCAATATGTAGTGATGGACCACCAGAAAGTACCAATATGAAGTGATGGACCATCAGAAAGTACCAATATGTAGTGATGGACCACCAGAAAGTACCAATATGAAGTGATGGACCACCAGAAAGTACCAATATGTAGTAATGGACCACCAGAAAGTACCAATATGAAGTGATGGACCACCAGAAAGTACCAATATGTAGTGATGGACCACCAGAAAGTACCAATATGGAGTGATGGACCACCAGAAAGTACCAATATGTAGTGATGGACCACCAGAAAGTACCAATATGTGGTGATGGACCATCAGAAAGTACCAATATGTAGTGATGGACCACCAGAAAGTACCAATATGAAGTGATGGACCACCAGAAAGTACCAATATGTAGTAACGGACCACCAGAAAGTACCAATATGAAGGTATGGACCACCAGAAAGTACCAATATGTAGTGATGGACCACCAGAAAGTACCAATATGAAGTGATGGACCACCAGAAAGTAACAATATGTAGTGATGGACCACCAGAAAGTAACAATATATAGTGATGGACCACCAGAAAGTACCAATATGTAGTGATGGACCAACAGAAAGTACCAATATGTAGTGATGGACCATCAGAAAGTACCAATATGTTGTGATGGACCACCAGAAAGTACCAATATGAAGTGATGGACCACCAGAAAGTACCAATATGTAGTGATGGACTACCAGAAAGTACCAATATGAAGTGATGGACCACCAGAAAGTACCAATATGTAGTGATGGACCACCAGAAAATACCAATATGAAGTGATGGACCACCAGAAAGTACCAATATGTAGTGATGGACCACCAGAAAGTACCAATATGGAGTGATGGACCACCAGAAAGTACGAATATGTAGTGATGGACCACCAGAAAGTACCAATATGAAGTGATGGACCACCAGAAAGTACCAATATGTAGTGATGGACCACCAGAAAGTGTAAATATGTTGTGATGGACCACCAGAAAGTACCAATATGTAGTGATGGACCACCAGAAAGTACCAATATGTAGTGATGGACCACCAGAAAGTACCAATATGTAGTGATGGACCACCAGAAAGTGCCAATATGTAGTGATGGACCACCAGAAAGTACCAATATATAGTGATGGACCACCAAAAAGTACCAATATGTAGTGATGGACCACCAGAAAGTACCATTATGTAGTGATGGACCACCAGAAAGTACCAATATGTAGTGATGGACCATCAGAAAGTACCAATATGTAGTGATGGACCACCAGAAAGTACCAATATGAAGTGATGGATCACCAGAAAGTACCAATATGTAGTCATGGACCACCAGAAAGTGTAAATATGTAGTGATGGACCATCAGAACGTACCAATATGTAGTGATGGACCACCAGAAAGTACCAATATGAAGTGATGGACCACCAGAAAGTACCAATATGTAGTGATGGACCACCAGAAAGTACCAATATGAAGTGATGGACCACCAGAAAGTACCAATATGTAGTGATGGACCACCAGAAAGTACCAATATGGAGTGATGGACCACCAGAAAGTACCAATATGTAGTGATGGACCACCAGAAAGTACCAATATGTAGTGATGGACCACCAGAAAGTGTAAATATGTAGTGATGGACCATCAGAACGTACCAATATGTAGTGATGGACCACCAGAAAGTACCAATATGAAGTGATGGACCACCAGAAAGTGTAAATATGTTGTGATGGACCACCAGAAAGTACCAATATGTAGTGATGGACCACCAGAAAGTACCAATATGTACTGATGGACCACCAGAAAGTACCAATATGTAGTGGTGGACCACCAGAAAGTGTAAATATGTTGTGATGGACCACCAGAAAGTACCAATATGTAGTGATGGACCACCAGAAAGTGTAAATATGTAGTGATGGAACACCAGAAAGTACCAATATGTAGTGATGGACCACCAGAAAGTACCAATATGTAGTGATGGACCACCAGAAAGTACCAATATGTAGTGATGGACCACCAGAAAGTGCCAATATGTAGTGATGGACCACCAGAAAGTACCAATATGTAGTGATGGACCACCAGAAAGTACCAATATGTAGTGATGGACCACCAGAAAGTACCAATATGTAGTGATGGACCATCAGAAAGTACCAATATGTAGTGATGGACCACCAGAAAGTACCAATATGAAGTGATGGACCACCAGAAAGTATCAATATGTAGTGATGGACCACCAGAAAGTACCAATATGAAGTGATGGACCACCAGAAAGTACCAATATGTAGTAATGGACCACCAGAAAGTACCAATATGGAGTGATGGACCACCAGAAAGTACCAATATGTAGTGATGGACCACGAGAAAGTACCAATATGTAGTGATGGACCACCAGAAAGTACCAATATGTAGTTATGGACCACCAGAAAGTGCCAATATGTAGTGATGGACCACCAGAAAGTACCAATATATAGTGATGGACCACCAGAAAGTACCAATATGCAGTGATGGACCACCAGAAAGTACCAATATGTAGTGATGGACCATCAGAAAGTACCAATATGTTGTGATGGACCACCAGAAAGTACCAATATGAAGTGATGGACCACGAGAAAGTACCAATATGTAGTGATGGACTACCAGAAAGTACCAATATGAAGTGATGGACCACCAGAAAGTACCAATATGTAGTGATGGACCACCAGAAAATACCAATATGAAGTGATGGACCACCAGAAAGTACCAATATGTAGTGATGGACCACCAGAAAGTACCAATATGGAGTGATGGACCACCAGAAAGCACGAATATGTAGTGATGGACCACCAGAAAGTACCAATATGAAGTGATGGACCATCAGAAAGTACCAATATGTAGTGATGGACCACCAGAAAGTGTAAATATGTTGTGATGGACCACCAGAAAGTACCAATATGTAGTGATGGACCACCAGAAAGTACCAATATGTAGTGATGGACTACCAGAAAGTACCAATATGTAGTGATGGACCACTAGAAAGTACCAATATGTAGTGATGGACCATCAGAAAGTACCAATATGTAGTGATGGACCACCAGAAAGTACCAATATGAAGTGATGGATCACCAGAAAGTACCAATATGTAGTCATGGACCACCAGAAAGTGTAAATATGTAGTGATGGACCATCAGAACGTACCAATATGTAGTGATGGACCACCAGAAAGTACCAATATGAAGTGATGGACCACCAGAAAGTACCAATATGTAGTGATGGACCACCAGAAAGTACCAATATGAAGTGATGGACCACCAGAAAGTACCAATATGTAGTGATGGACCACCAGAAAGTACCAATATGGAGTGATGGACCACCAGAAAGTACCAATATGTAGTGATGGACCACCAGAAAGTACCAATATGTAGTTATGGACCACCAGAAAGTGTAAATATGTTGTGATGGACCACCAGAAAGTACCAATATGTAGTGATGGACCACCAGAAAGTACCAATATGTAGTGATGGACCACCAGAAAGTACCAATATGTAGTGGTGGACCACCAGAAAGTGTAAATATGTTGTGATGGACCACCAGAAAGTACCAATATGTAGTGATGGACCACCAGAAAGTGTAAATATGTTGTGATGGACCACCAGAAAGTACCAATATGTAGTGATGGACCACCAGAAAGTGTAAATATGTTGTGATGGACCACCAGAAAGTACCAATATGCAGTAATGGACCAGAAGAAAATTGACTTTTTGCATAACTTAATTTGGACAAAGCAGAACATTTTATTTATATAACCTAACCTAACCTCTCCTAGCAATCATAGACCTAATACACGCTATTTTTGGCGTTTTATAGTACATGTATGGACTATACTAGGCCTAGAAATATTTATTTTTGGTGTTAAATACACTTTTTCGAAATTATGAAATTAATTGTACAAAAAGTGGTTTACAGATAGTCCATCGCTATATATTGGTACTTTCCACCATTATATGTACTAATATTTACTAATATTTCAGCAGAATGGGGCTTATAAGCGTGTATATAGTATGTCATAGAATAAGTGACGTTAGGCTTTTTAGCTCAGAAGGACATTATGAAATTTGTATTTGCAGAACAAGGGAGAGAAACGTCGCAGCCCATTCTCAGGCTCCAAGCTGAGGTCGACCCCATAGATGTACTGTGTAACTAAGCTGACGTCGACCCCATAGACGTACTGTGTAACTAATCTGAGGTCGACCCCATGTACGCACTGTGTAACTAAGCTTGGTAACTTTGTAACTTGGCGTATTGGAGTTATACCATTAGGGAGGTCAGGTATATAATACAAATAGGAGAGAAGTACATCGTAAAGGAAGAAATAGGGTATGAATGGGGGACGGATAGGGGACGTAAATAGGGACGAAACACATACAAAGATTAATCAGGTGTAGTGGGCGTGGCATGTTGAGCTGTGTCTTCTATATTGGCATCTTCGCGTTCCTTTTTGGTCCTGACTCTCATGGTGGGTAGAGTGAATAGTTCCGTAATTTGGATATTTATGGTGAGTTGTTCTGTTTTTATGTGGATTACTTCAAGAATTTGTAATCTTCTTACATCTTGGGCTGCGTCTTTTACACAAGTGTTTTTTGTTCAACATTTCTCTTGTTAGGGCGATGTCATGACCTTGATTTTTTTATTGACTCCTCGTCTGGATAAACAGAGGAGTATTGAGCCTAAATTTAGAGCATCATTATGTATTATTTGAATGTGTTGGTGGTAATTTATTGATCAGTACATATACGAGGGTTAGTGACTAGCTTGTGAAGTAATAGTAATTATTGAGACAACTTGTCTATGATGGATGGCTGATGTAGACATGACAACTGGTAGCCAAAGCCACGGGCAACAGCTAGAGCCAAGCAGTGGATGTTGTTGTTGTTGTTGTTGAAGATTCAGCAACTCGGAATAAAATTTCCAAGTAGCACGGGCTATGGTGAGCCCGTTGTGGAATTTAGCAGTTGATGTTGAGACTTTGAATAGCTCAGATGCCTGTTGCAGCATGCTGCTATGACCACTTAACTATGCTATTCCTGTTGATGTATGTGGTTTATAAGCCATTGTTTATTAATAAAGACATAACCTCTATTTCATATGTAAATTGTGTAGGAACTATTTATTAATTTATGTGTTGTTAATCAGTTAACTAAAAGTGTCTCCACCAATTATAATAATTTTACCTCGGCTTAATTGTTACCTTATTGGGATAACTGGCAAGGTAATGTGTTGTGCACCTTGCCCAGTAGTTCCTCCATATTGGAATAGGGAAGCTTGATGGTATTTATTAAAGTAAACTACCCACCCAGTAGCCTGTATACAATTATGAACTATATATTATAAAATACTTATTAACTAAGACACATTTATTCAGCAAAATGCTGGAGTTGGTGTTGGTGTTTGCATGAAGGTAATTAGTACTATTAATGCTCTCAGTCTTATCAAAGTCCCAAGGAGAGCATTATGATGGAGTGCAGGAGTACTGAGTCGGGGTTCATCAAGTCCAACAGATCCAAGAAGATCCAACAAGTCCAAGTTCAACAGATCCACTTACCATATTTCTCCATTTTTCCTCAGTCATGGCGGCTTTGTAAACATTTAATGAACTGATTGCAAGGTCAAACATCACAATACAAAGTTATGATTGTTATAAACACCCTCGTAGTGCTTCTAAATTATTTAATAAATGTAACAACAGCAACATGATTGTTGACACATGTACAGATTTCATACTTTGGATCTGGAACACAACATGTATAGTACTGGACCATGTATACCATGCCATAAGTGTTCCTCATCCTTCTTTTCCAGCGAGATATTGCCCTCACGCACTAAGATATTACCACAAAGTGCCCCACATTACCTGACCCATGGTGTAGTTGGCGACGATGAGTCCGGTGCCATAGGTGCCACCAGCCTCGTTGTCCCGGGGCTGAGGGTCGGCCCAGTTGTCGCCACACACGCCACACTGCCCGTCGTTCTCCACATACTGCACCTGTGTGGACGAGACGCCAATGTTGCGTAAGGTAGTTCTGGTGCAAAGTGTACCGTCCGTCCTCACGCTATGCTCGTTCAAGCTGCTGCCAATCACGAAAACGGATTTATCAATATCAACATGTGACCAGAACTGGCGTTGTCTCTATTATAAAGTATTATTATAATGTTTTTATATTATTTGTATAGCTAGACCTAGGGTAGGTTAGATCAAGTATATGAGATGAAGCATTTAGAGATGTGCATTTCGAGCATATTCAAACGGTTAATATTTTGCGGTTCTCTGCCATGTTGGATGCCGTGATGGTTCTACTCTCTCTCATTAATCACCAGGAATATGAACCACGTAAAAGCTGAGACCTCAGTCACTGTCATTTGGAAAACCACTGGATAGCCAGACCAGCTCCGGATAGCCCTGAAGACATGAGGGCCCAGCTGTGAGGTGGACATGAGGGCCCAGCTGTGAGGTGGACATGAGGGCCCAGCTGTGAGGTGGACATGAAGGCCCAGCTGTGAGGTGGACATGAGGGCCCAACTGTGAGGTGGACATGAAGGCCCAACTGTGAGGTGTTCACTTACTCCGACGCCGCCACAGAAGAGCGCATTGTCGTCGTAATTGATGGGGGTGTCGAAGCCCTTCCTCCAGGCGGAGGAGCGAGAGACTGGCTCCATCAGCCGCCCGTGGCTCTCCACCCATCCTGACGCCCACAGCGCCACCACGCCCACCCACAACACCTTGCTGTCCAACCCCATCACCGCTGACCGAAGGCTCTACAGACAGTCACAACAGAAAAGTATTCTGGCTAAGAGGTAAGCTAGGCTAGTATTTATATCTGCGGCGGAAGGTAGAATGAGGTCAGGGGACCCAAGGGTTGCCGTGGCAGGCACGTCAGGTCCACTGAGCCCCTGGGGACACCTGTCGGGTCCCACGCACCGAGGACAACCTGGGGCCGCGTCAGGTGATCAACACTACTAACCTTCCCAGAATCATTATGAATAACAATAATAAACTTATAATATTGTGTTTTTGTTAATATAATGGATTACGGTGATCGGATACGCCTTGTCTACCAGTAAATATTGTGCGTTGCGCAGATAGTGTTGGACTGAAGCTAAATAGCGGCCATATTGGAATAACCTATTGATACCTCTGGGAGTGTTTAAGACCTTCATTGTGCTTGTGAGAACACTAAAGGCATGCGTGGCAGCTCTTATTCATTAACGAACACATACACACACACACAATAGGCTCAGGAACCTATACACCTGTTGATTGACGGTTGAGAGGAGGGACCAAAGAGCCGAAGCTAAACCTTCGTAAGTACAACTAGGTGAGTACATTTCTTTCATTCCTCATGAGATTCATTCCTCTCAATGTTAGTGTTGCAGAAATAATGCAAAACAACCCAAGTGCCAAGGCCGCTTTAGAGGCAACAGCCATGAGAGCAGCAACCTCGCAGGAAGCTGCAAAATGCACTGAACAAATGCTGGAATGGAAAAGAACAGTTATAATTGTAGGTATACAGGAACCAGAAGGATCCACTCGGGAGGAGTGGAGAAGAAGGGACCGAGCAACTATGACAGAGATCTTGGAGAGACTGGATATGGAGGAGGCTAATGGCAACACAGAGAAAGTTTTCAGGCTGGGCATCTACAAGAAGGAAAGGAAATGACTGATAAAGATAGTGCTCATGAACAAGGCAATAAAAGAGAAAATCCTCTCCAGGAAGAGCAGACTTATGAGGTTGGGGGAATACGAGGACGTCTTTCTGCAAAGTGACATGACGAGGGAAGAGAGAAGGAAGGCTGCAGAAGCAATTAGGAGACACAAAGAAAGGGTTGGGAATATGGGAGCCACAGAACTCGGCTCAATATCTCCAGGAACCTCAGAGGGGAGTGGGAATCCCCTCATCAGCTGTACAGTACCCCCAGGGAGGATTGTAACAGAAGCCTCCCACCATCCAACCCCACAGCCGTCCCCCACCAATCACCTGCACCTCCCCAGACATTAAAGCCCTTCTTTAGATCATGCCTCCCATGTTCCCTGACCCCAGGTTCCCCATGCTCCCCCCCCCCCATGCCCTTCTTTTTCCTCAATCCCTTCCCCAGGTCCTTACTGTTCCCACACCCCATGCACTCCCATGTTTCTCCAGCCCATGCCCTTCCCAGTTCTCCCACCCCAAGCTCTCCTTAATACCCAACCCCCTCTCCCTCCCGACTCCCACTTCCCAAGGCTCCCCTCCCCTCCCCAACCTCTGACCTCCCTGCCAACCCACCCCAGTCTCCCCTGCATACCCCAACCCGTGACCTTCCACCATATGCCCCTCCTGCTCCCCCATCTCGTGCCCCTCCTGCTCCCCCATCTCGTGCCCCTCCTGCTCCCCCATCTCATGCCCTAATTAACCTCCAGCTCCAGACCCTCTCAGCCACATCACCTAAGATCCTCCTAGCCTCCATGTAGAGATCCTCCCAGCTTCCCCTCCCCCCCCCACACACCCCAGATCCCCCCAGACCCTCCCACCCCAGACACCTCTTGCCCCTCCAACTCCAATGGAATCAACAGAAACTGAGAATGGACAGAAGAGAGCCAGCTTCAAGGTAATGTACTTGAACATAGATGGGATTGCAAGCAAGACAAGTGAACTCAGGAAAAGAGCACAAGAAGTACCTCCAGATGTAATTGGACTCACAGAAACAAAACTCTCAGGAATCATAACAAATGTGGTGTTTCTCCAGGACTACACTGTAATAAAGAGAGGGAAGGAAGTGGAGGAGGCAGAGTGATTCTACTGATGAGAAAGGGATGGACACTACACACACAAATCACAATAGCGTGTGCATCAAATAAACAAATCCACATGGGCCGGTTCGAACCCTCGTCATGGCCCTTGTGGATTTGTTTAAAGGAATGGAGTTTCGAGGAGTTGGTTATTCCGGGCTACGAAGGGTTCAGAGACTTCATAACAGGACCATGACGATGGGAGGACCAAGAGTAGTAGTATCAGTTTATATAACCCACCACTAAATGAAAGAAGACCCAGGCAAGAGTTTGATAGAAACATCATGGCAGTTAACGCTATAATTAAGAGAGCAGCCGCTGCTGCCTGTAGAAATCGATCTCATCTACTCAAAATAGGGGTCTTTAATCATGGAAGGATAGACTGGGAAAACAAGGACCACATGGAGGTGAGGAAACATGGAGAGCGAAACTGTTGGAGGTGACGACTAGAAACTTTTTAAGTCAGCATGTCAAGGGTCCCACAAGAATGAGAGGCAATGATGAACCAGCAAGACCCGACCTAGTATTCACTCTGAACGAATCAGACATAAAAGAAATCGGTCTTGAAGCCCCCGTGTGTATGAGTGATCACAGTGTACTATTGTTTGAGTATCTGGCCGAAGAAGGCTTAATGTACTCAAGGAAGGAACCAGAAAGCAAGAGGCTGGCATTCCGGAAGGGAAACTATGAGGAGATGAGAAAATTCCTAATTAATTCGTCCCAGTCCAAAAGGAAAAAAAGGAAATGCAGACGAGAAACCCATTGTTTAATCAGATATGTAAGTAAATAAGTAAAAGGGCGTGGAGAAACTATAGAAACAGCAGAACACTAGAGAGAAGAGAAAGATGCCAGAGAGTCAGAACACGTCAAGGTGAGAAGAGTAGTAGAATGCACTGAATACGTCAAGTAGTGCATTCCATTTACTAACTACTCTGACACTGAAAAGTTCTTTCTTATGTTTCTATGGCTCATTTGGGTACTCAGCATCCACCTGTGTCCCCTTGCACGTGTGCCACCCATGTTAAATAATCCATCCTTGTCTACCCTGTCAATTCTCCTTGTATGTCGTGATCATGTCTCCCCGAGGCCTTCTGTCTTCCAGCGACGTAAGGTGCAGTTCCCTCAGCCGTTCCTCATAACTCATGCCTCTTAGTTCTGGGACTAGCCTAGTGGCATACCACTGAACTTTTTCCAGCTTTATCTTGTGCTTGACAAGGTACGGGCTCCATGCTGGGGCCGCATACTCCAGGATTGGTCTTACATATGTGATATACAAGGTTCTGAGGGATTCCTTACACAGGGGTCTGAAAGCAGTTCTGATGTTAGTCACCCTTTCATACGCCGCCGATGTTATTCTTTTGATGTGGGCTTCAAGAGACAGGTTTGGCATGATATCAACTCCTAGATCTTTCTCTGTTCGTTTCGTGATGGACTTCATCTCCCACTCGGTATCCAGTGTCTGGCCTCCTATTTCCTCCGCCTAGTTTCATCACCTCACATTTACTTGGGTAGAACTTTAGTAGCCATTTGTTAGACCATTCATTTAGTTTTTCTAGGTCATCTTGTAGCCTTATACTATCTTCCTCTGTCTTACTCCTCCTCAAAATCTTTGTATCATCAGCAAACAATAAGAGGAACGATTCTATACCCTCTGGGAGATCATTTACATATATCAGAGACATTATAGGTGCAAGGACTAAACCCTGTGGGACTCCACTGGTGACGTCTCTCCAATTTGACACCTCACAGTGACTCGCTATCTTCTGTTCCTTAGGTCTTCCCTTATCCAGACGGGTATCTTCCCTTTCACTTCCGTCTGCAACTCCAGCTTGTGCACTGGTCTCTTATGTGGTACTGTGTCCAAGGCTTTCTGGCAATCCACTAATATGCAGTCTGCCCAGCCCTCTCTCTATCTTGTCAGATTTGTATTGCCTTGTCGTAGAATTCAATTAATATTGTGAGGCATGATTTGCCATCCCTAAACCCATGTTGATATTGTGTTACAAAGTTCTTTTGCTCCAGATGTTCCACTAGTTTTTTCGCACAATCTTTTCCATCATCTTGCATGGTATGCAAGTTAGGGTCACTGGCCTGTAGTTCAGTGCTTCCTGTCTATCACCCTTCTTGTATATTGCGATTACATTGACCGTCTTCCAAACTTTTGGCAGTTCACCTGTTACCAGTGATTTGTTGTACACCATGGATAGTGACAGGCACAGAGCTTCTGCTCCTTCCTTTAGTACCCATAGTGTGATTACTTCCGGGCCTATGGCCTTTGTCACATCCAAATCTAGCAGATGCTCCTTCCCCTCCCTGGGGAGGGGAAGAAGTGTGTGTGTAGGATGTGCGTGGAATGTGTGTGTATGTGGGGTGTGCGTGTGTACTAACTTAGAAGTGCTTTCAGGGTCGAGCGAGACTGATGGACCCTCCTTGCGAACATTCTTAGATTACGGCAATGATTCATTTCTCACGCTTTTATCATATCTATATAAATAAAAATGTAAATGTTCGTTTGTTCAAAATCGTTAATTTCCGAAAGTTTTTCACCGATTGCTTTGAAATGTTCACATTATGTTGCATTCGCATCCGAGCGGGTTTTTATATTAATACTATGTCACGTCTGTGACGGGAAAAAACAAGTTTTTTTTTTTTTAACTGTGTTTATCATGTGTTTGTCATGTGAGGGAAATCTTCGAAAATTCTTTATCGATTGCTTTAGAATTTTGACACAACGTTCCATTCGAATATGTGCGTGTTTTTATATACCAACTATATAGATGCCACACCTGTGACTGGAAAAAACATGGTATTTTGAAAAACAACACGATATGTTACAAATAATAGCAACACATGCTATATTAAATATGTTACGATTTCATTCCAATGTTTCCAATTGCATTGATAAATTGAATTTTAATAGATTTCGATTTATTTTCATTTTGATTTAATTATTTTGTGTGACATTGCATCAGAATTGAACTGCGTTGTTTTCCATACCATTCATTAAGTAAGTATAATTATAGATGCAACACCTGTGACAGGTAAAAACATTCTTTTTTTAAGAAACAGCACTATCTGTTGCACATAAGAGCAACACACGCTATAATATGTTATGATTTAATTAAAAAAAATTACGATTTCATTGATTAATGGAATTTTCATAGACTTCAATTCATTTTCATTTTGATTTAATTATTTTGTGTGACACTGAGTTGGAATTGATTTGTGTTGTTTACCATACCGTTCATCTCATGAGTATAGTTCAATTATTTATATTTTTTCATTGTTTTTTATGTCGATTTTTTAACTGTTCTTGTTATTTTTCAGTGATGGGAACATCAGATTATTTGATGTTCCTAATTTTCTGATGGGAACATCAGATCATTTGGGAATGCATCGGACAAGGGAGTGGGGAATGGTGGGGAGGACGAGGGGACCGGAGTGTGGGATGGTGGGTAGGACGAGGGGAAAGGGGAGGGTGTAATAGTGGGGCGGACCAGGAAACGGGGGGAGTTGGTGATGGTGGAGACGAGGGGACGGGGAAATGGAGAATGGAGGGAGGATGAGGGACGGAGGGAAGAATAGTAGGGAGGACGAGGGGATGGAGGAATGGGAGATGGTGGGGGAGTATGAGGGGATGGTGGGGGAGTATGAGGGGATGGTGAAGTGGGGGATGGTGGGGAGGACAAGGGGACAGGGAAAAGGGGAATGGTGGGGAGGATGAGGGGATGGGGGAGGGAGAATAGGGGGGAGGATTTGGGGACAGGGAAGGTTGCTGTGGCCGGGTAAAGGTAGTTTACATATAAAATTTGGGATTAAATTTGCTTCAACGACTTCTGCATCTAACCTGTTCCATTTATTGAAGCCCCTTCACTGCAAAATTTCTTCCTGATGTGTATATGACTCATTTGTTTTTCCAGTTTCTCTCTGTGACCCATCGTTCTGTTGTTTCTAGCTTTATTTGGACAAATATTGCTATTGACAAAAAAGGTTCCAACTTGAGTACTCCCTGAAACATTTTGTTACGTTCCTCAAATACTTCTGTATCATTTTCTTTATGTCCTTCATCACTGTTTACAAGTGTGATAACCTGCTCATTCACAGTCATGTTCCTCCTGATATGACTATGGAACAGTTGTGGCTGGGACTTAGCATTGTATACAATGTCATTTTCGTACTGCTTTTTTGCCACTCCTAGTTTCTATGTACTCATTTCTGGTCTTCTTGTATGCATTGTACTGTATGTTGAACCATGGGCTAATGCTCGTCTTTTGTCCCTGAACTCTTAGTGGTGGTGTAAATCTTTCTTCGGCTTCTTTGAGTTTGTTTGTTATGTAGTAAATCATATCCTGTGTATATGTTCCTCAGAGTTCTCTTTCCCATTCAACTCCAACCAGTAATTCTCTGTCCTTGAGGTATTCCTCTCTCCTGAATGTTAGCCTTGTACTCTTGCCCCTGGTTACACTCTTCTTCGGTCTTCATTGTCACTAAGTGTTCAAAGACTAATACACAGTGATCATTGGCTATTATTAGCATCTTATGTTTCCAGTGTCCATCACATTCTGTGTGAATGAAATGATCCAGCCTAGGTGGTTGGTCATCACATCTACTCCTTGTATCCTCTCTGACGTGTTGCATCAGGACGTTACTATCTACTAGTTCTACAGGCTTTGCCCTCCATGCCTCATCTCCTTCTTCTTGGATCCATTGTTTTCCTTCGATTTGGCCTTGATTAAAGTCTTCCATTACTAGGATTGTTGCTTTCAGTGGGCTGTGTCTGCCACCCGTCGCAGGATATTCAAGCATATTCTGTTTGCAATTTCATGTTCTTGCCTCGGTCTCCTGTAGTGTTCAAGAGAGTGGCAGATTACAGCTACTGCCACTTTCTATCCCTCAGATGAAATGATTCCCACAGTACAGTCTGTCCCTATAGTTGTTTGCTACCTCCAATGAAATTCCCCCAAAGATGAAAGACCCTTTTACCAGCAGTGTCACACTTGATAAATTCCCTTGGGGATATTGCATTGCTAATCATAGCAGTTAGTTTGGTCTTTAATAATGCTATTATATCAGGGTTTGTTTTTGTTTCCTCAGTTCTTTCTTTGAGTACATCTGTTTTATTTGACAGTCCATCAGCATTGGTGTACCAGATCTTAAAGGGTCTTCAATGCTGTCCTGTCCTCTGAATGATTAGCTTCCAGCCTTGGTATGCGGTCTTGGTTAACTGTGTGTGTGTGTGGCTGTATGTTTGTTCTTACTGATATCTCTGTGACTCATCTGGCCCCTCGTTCTGCTATTCCTAGCTTTGAACAATGCTGCTTTCTCTACTTTGTCAATTTCCCTTAAAACAATATATGTTGTTATCATGTCCCTGCTATCTCTCCTTTCCTCCACTGTGGTAAGGTCCAATTTTCTCAGTCTTTCCTCATAGTTCAAATCCTATTGCAATGCATCCCAATCTAATCCTGACCTGACTCTTATCATTAGTTTTGCATCATCTGCAAACACTGATATGAAGGAGTCAAATTTCCTCTGTCAGGTAATTGACATATATTAGAAATAGGATGGGCCCTAGAACTGACCCTTGCGGTACTCCACTGGTAACCTCTCACCACTCTGATGTCTCTGCTCTCACTGAAACCCTTTGCTTCCTTCTTGAGAGATACTTTCTGACTCACCTTTGCACTCTTCCCAATACTCTCGCCTGCTTTTATAGTGTCAGTAGTCTTTCACGCGGGACCGTATCAAATACCTTCTGACCATCAAGAAATATGAAGTCTGCCCGTCCCTCTCTCTTGTTTGATTTCTGTAATCTTTTTTTAGAACTCCAGCAAGTTTGCCAAGCAAAATTTTTCACTACTAAAACCATGCTTGTGCCTCGAGACAAAATTGATCTGTTCTAAATGGTCTACTGGCCAACTTCGGATTAGTCTTTCTAACAACGTGTTAGAGGGAATACTTGTAAGTGATACAGGTCTGCAGATTAACTGTTTCTGTTTCCCCTTTTCTTGTAGAGTGGCGACTCATTAGCCATTTGACAGCCCACAAGAAGTTCTCGCGTTTCTCGAGAGGAATTAAATATTATGGGAAGTGGGCTGCACGAAGCATTCTGTGTGAAGACCAGATCGAACCTAGCTGGTTGGTCACCAGCCCTTCTGGGTGTTTCCTCCTTGACATGTTGCATAAGGATGTGCCTCTCTGATACTTCTACAAGCTTTGCTCGACATGTTTATCTCCTCCTCTTCGGTTCATTGTTTCCCATATGATTTGGCAATGGTTGAAGTCTCTCATTATGACGAGCTTTGCTTTCAGTTTATGGGCTGTCTCCGTCACCCCTTGGAGGGTATCCAATCACACTCTGCTCGTAATTTCATAATCTTGCCTCAGCCTTCTGTAGTTCTCTGAGGGGTTGTAGATTACAGCAACAACCACTTTCTCACCATCCAACAAAATGATTCCCACAACAAAATTGTTGTAGTTGTTTGCCATCTCCAAGGAAATCCTCTAAAAGATCTAGGTTCTTCTTACTAGCAGTGCCACACCCTCTCTTGCTGTCTGTAGTTTTAAGGCGATGCAAAGGGTTAGAAGTCAGAGGAGCATATGTGCGAGAGTCAGAGAGCAAGACATCTGCTTTCTGGAGGTAGTCCTCACGGTCAAGGACAACCACCAAATTGCCATTGTCGGAAGGAAGGATAAGAATAGAGTTGTTAGATTTCCATAAAACAAAGTTTGCCAAACTCGAAGTAGAAAGAAAAAATTACGAAACTTTTCAGGAAAACAGATGATCGCTTCATTTCTTATGTCAACACCCGCCGTTTCCCCGCACTTGATAAGATGTCCAGACATTGAATTTCCGAGAAAAACGGCGTCGACGTAAACCTTTTTCCAAAATTCATTTTTGGGTTATACGGAATTAAAAAAGTACTCCATTGCGTAATTTACACAGTGTGCGTCCACAAATTATGTTTCAGTCTACACAAACTTTTTTTTTTTTGGAAGGAGATGGGTTTAGCATCATTCTCTGGCCAGGCACTGTTGTTCTGACACACAATACAATGTTCCCTAACTGTGTTCATTCACTGTGTTCTCTCACTGTGTTCCCTCACTGGTCAGCACAGAGCTCCTTCATAGTCTTACACTGTGAGTAAGAATTAATTTTAAGTGACACCATTAGAGTTTTTAGTCAACCTAAGAGCACCCCAATTCTGACGCTTTCGTGGACTAATGAGTACCAATAGGTTACCAGTGTGACCGCACGCTCCAAGCGTACTTGGAGCGTGCGCTTCTGGCTAGACAAATCCACGTCATATCTGACGCATTTCAAATCGTAAGAACTGTCTTGAAATAATTACATTCGAATTATTATGACCTATTGGGCCCTAATAGGTGGGCCTAGTTTAAATATACGCCTTCTCACTCATACCTAACCCATGTGTTCGTGAATTCTGCTAAACTGTCTCATTAACCCCTAACTGTCAGTCTCTGTCAACCCATTCAACTCTCTGTCATTGTTGCGTTCGTTATTTTTTTTATTTACACAGATGGGTACAGGATGGTACACATATAGAGGTACACAAAGAAAAGATACCTAAAAGAGGGTGGAGGGAGGGGAAGGGGGTAGAGTTGAGGAACAGCTTGAGGACAGGAGCAGCTTGAGGAGTACCAGTGAGAGTCCTTGTGACGGAGGAGTATTACTTCTTCCTACTTCTTAGATGTGTCTTGTCTGGCCTTCTTTCTTCTTAGGTCTTCATTGTTGATAATATTACACTTTCAGGTTTAGGGTTGACTCCTTGAAGTGTCACTGCTGGAGACACTAGCACCGGGGTCCGGGGCCTGGTGTTGGTCGGTGTTGTTCTTCCATTGTAGAAGCAACAGTGTGCTGACGAGGAGTCACACTAACGGGGCTGAAGAAATGATGACCAAACCACAACTCAGAAGATGAAGAAACGACGACGTTTCGGTCCGTCCTGGACGATCATCAAGTCGTCGCTTCTCTATCCTCTGAATTGTGGCTTGGCCATCAAACAATAGCATGACAGATCAACCTCTTCAACTGTGGCACCAGGAGCATATGCTTCGTAATCTTCCCAGCTTGTCATTCTCTGGAACACATTGTGTTCCAGAGAATGTTCTACGGTAGATATACAACCTGGAGACGCAGTTATCTCTAAGATAACGCAGTTATCTCTAAGGAACCTTGAATCATTCTTAAATTTGTCAATTTTGTTCTGGGAAGTCGACCATGGACAGGTTAGCGAATTTTTCAGTCTTTTGCTGTATCGGTGTGGTTGTTTGGGTGGAGGTTCAGGTAGTAGAGCAGAGTCGATGGTTACAGTTTGATGACTTGGTTGGTGAGGATGGGGAAGGGAAGGAATTATTAGGAAAAAGTGCCAAGCCTTTATGACCCATTAGCACTAGGAAGGGGCGGGAAGGAATGGTGCCCAACTACTTGGAAGGTCGGGGATTGAACGGCGAACTGCATGAAGCGAGACTGTCGCTCCACGCAAGATGGGAGTCTGCAGTGGATGTAGTGACGATCGTGGACTGTGCTCGGTTACATCGGACTTCTGCGGTGGTGGGTGACGTGCCCATGATCACATACGCCACGTTACACACTGCATGTGTGTGTGTGTTACCTGCTCTAACTTACTTGAACCCCCGGTAATATATTTTTTATTAATATACACAAGAGTTGTTACATTCTTGTACAGCCACTAGTACGCGTAGCGTTCCGGGCAGGTCTTTAATCCTATGTTCCCTGGAATACGACCCCCGCGAAGAATCGTTTTTACAACCAAATACCCATTTTACTGTTGAGTTAAACAGAGGCTACAGTTAAGGATTTGCGTCCAGTAAATTCTCCCCAGCCAGGATACGAACCCAGGACAGAGCGCTTGCGGACCGCCAGGCGAGCGTCTTACCACTACGCCATGGAGACTGGTGAGTGGTGAGGCAATATCATCAGCAAGTGTGCCTCCTGAACCTGTTCCACACCTGACATCACCCTCATAGCCCTCTACACCAGTGGTTCCCTAGCTCTAGGTCACTACAACAGTCCCCATTAAAGGTTAAGGGCGCGCTATCCTCGCAGCGCAGTGGTAACACTCGCCCGGCGCTTCGCGAGCGATTTGTGCCTGGGTTCGTATCCTGGATGATTGACTAGGCATCAATCCTTAACTGTACGCCTTTGTACACCCAGCAGTGAATGGGTAGCCTGATTGTTAAGGGACTTGGCGAGTCGTATTCCAGGGAAAATTAAGATTTAGGACGTGCGCGAAACGCTATGTGGCTTTACAAGAACGTGAGAAATATTGTATATACGACCTCCTTTTACATATAGAGTCCTTAGTAATGGCCCCGTCCCCAGCAGAGAGGCAAAGTGAGAACCTGTAGGGAACCTGTAAGATCACTCCACTAGCTGGGTATTTCCCCTCTACCCTCTGGGATCATAATCTGAACACTGCCTCAACTTATGGCCTCTTATATATAGGTCCAAGGCCCCGGGGCTCTAGGCAGAGCATAGGTGTGTGCTCAGAGGTGTTACGACTTGAAAAGTTCTATGACGATGCAAAGTGTTGGAAAGCATTCTGCTCTTAACACAGGCATAATAATATGCAAATATGATATAATTATATTTTATTCAGTTTGTTAAGTTAGCTCTAGCGTAAAGGTATCATAAACATAAATTACTGCTCTTGAAACACTCACTGAAAATTCAACATATCCGGTATTTACACAACAAAACACGGAGGTAAAAATATATCAGGTATAATGTTAGTTACAAGCGAAGAGACGCTGGAGTTCCCAGGGTTCTTGGCCAGCATGATGGTATACACCTCAGGCTAGTATGATGCTATACACCTCAGGCCAGCATGATGCTATACACCTCAGGCTAGCATGATGCTATACACCTCAGGCTAGCATGATGCTATACACCTCAGGCTAGCATGATGCTATACACCTCAGCCTAGCATGATGCTATACACCTCAGGCCAGCATGATGCTATACACCTCAGGCTAGCATGATGCTATACACCTCAGGCTAGCATGATGCTATATACCTCAGGCTAGCATGATGCTATACACCTCAGGCTAGCATGATGCTATACACCTCAGGCCAGCATGATGGTATAGACCTCAGGCTAGCATGATGCTATACACCTCAGGCTAGCATGATGCTATACACCTCAGGCTAGCATGATGCTATACACTTAAGGCTAGCATGACGCTATACACCTCAGGCTAGCATGACGCTATACACCTCAGGCCAGCATGATGCTATACACCTCAGGCTAGCATGACGCTATACACCTCAGGCCAGCATGATGCTATACACCTCAGGCTAGCATGACGCTATACACCTCAGGCTAGCATGATGCTATACACCTCAGGCTAGCATGACGCTATACACCTCAGGCCAGCATGACACTATATACCTCAGGCTAGCATGATGCTATACACCTCAGGCCAGCATGACGCTATACACCTCAGGCCAGCATGACGCTATACACCTCAGGCCAGCATGACGCTATACACCTCAGGCTAGCATGAAGCTATACACCTCAGGCTAGCATGACGCTATACACCTCAGGCCAGCATGATGCTATACACCTCAGGCTAGCATGAAGCTATACACCTCAGGCTAGCATGACGCTATACACCTCAGGCCAGCATGACGCTATACACCTCAGGCTAGCATGACGCTATACACCTCAGGCTAGCTTGATGGTATACACCCTAGGCTAGCATGACGCTATACACCTCAGGCTAGCATGATGCTATACACCTCAGGCTAGCATGACGCTATACACCTCAGGCCAGCATGATGCTATACACCTCAGGCCAGCATGACGCTATACACCTCAGGCCAGCATGACGCTATACACCTCAGGCCAGCATGACGCTATACACCTCAGGCTAGCATGACGCTATACACCTCAGGCTAGCATGACGCTATACACCTCAGGCTAGCATGATGCTATACACCTCAGGCTAGCATGACGCTATACACCTCAGGCCAGCATGATGCTATACACCTCAGGCCAGCATGACGCTATACACCTCAGGCTAGCATGACGCTATACACCTCAGGCCAGCATGATGCTATACACCTCAGGCCAGCATGACGCTATACACCTCAGGCTAGCATGACGCTATACACCTCAGGCTAGCATGACGCTATACACCTCAGGCTAGCATGATGCTATACACCTCAGGCTAGCATGATGCTATACACCTCAGGGTAGCATGATGCTATACACCTCAGGCTAGCATGACGCTATACACCTCAGGCCAGCATGATGCTATACATCTCAGGCTAGCATGATGCTATACACCTCAGACTAGCATGATGCTATACACCTCAGGCTAGCATGACGCTATACACCTCAGGCTAGCATGATGCTATACACCTCAGGCTAGCATGATGCTATACACCTCAGGCTAGCATAACGCTATACACCTCAGGCTAGCATGACACTATACACCTCAGGCTAGCATGACGCTATACACCTCAGGCCAGCATGACGCTATACACCTCAGGCCAGCATGATGCTATACACCTCAGGCCAGCATGATGCTATACACCTCAGGCTAGCATGACGCTATACACCTCAGGCCAGCATGATGCTATACACCTCAGGCTAGGATGACGCTATACACCTCAGGCCAGCATGACACTATACACCTCAGGCCAGCATGACACTATACACCTCAGGCCAGCATGATGCTATACACCTCAGGCTAGCATGACGCTATACACCTCAGGCTAGCATATGACGCTATACACCTCAGGCTAGCATGATGCTATACACCTCAGGCTAGTATGATGCTATACACCTCAGGCCAGCATGATGCTATACACCTCAGGCTAGCATGATGCTATACACCTCAGGCTAGCATGATGCTATACACCTCAGGCTAGTATGATGCTATACACCTCAGGCCAGCATGATGCTATACACCTCAGGCTAGCATGATGCTATACACCTCAGGCTAGCATGATGCTATACACCTCAGGCTAGCATGATGCTATACACCTCAGGCTAGCATGATGCTATACACCTCAGGCTAGCATGATGCTATACACCTCAGCCTAGCATGATGCTATACACCTCAGGCCAGCATGATGCTATACACCTCAGGCTAGCATGATGCTATACACCTCAGGCCAGCATGATGGTATAGACCTCAGGCTAGCATGATGCTATACACCTCAGGCTATCATGATGCTATACACCTCAGGCTAGCATGATGCTATACACTTAAGGCTAGCATGACGCTATACACCTCAGGCTAGCATGACGCTATACACCTCAGGCCAGCATGATGCTATACACCTCAGGCTAGCATGACGCTATACACCTCAGGCCAGCATGATGCTATACACCTCAGGCTAGCATGACGCTATACACCTCAGGCTAGCATGATGCTATACACCTCAGGCTAGCATGACGCTATACACCTCAGGCCAGCATGACACTATATACCTCAGGCTAGCATGATGCTATACACCTCAGGCCAGCATGACGCTATACACCTCAGGCCAGCATGACGCTATACACCTCAGGCCAGCATGACGCTATACACCTCAGGCTAGCATGAAGCTATACACCTCAGGCTAGCATGACGCTATACACCTCAGGCCAGCATGATGCTATACACCTCAGGCTAGCATGAAGCTATACACCTCAGGCTAGCATGACGCTATACACCTCAGGCCAGCATGACGCTATACACCTCAGGCTAGCATGACGCTATACACCTCAGGCTAGCTTGATGGTATACACCCTAGGCTAGCATGACGCTATACACCTCAGGCTAGCATGATGCTATACACCTCAGGCTAGCATGACGCTATACACCTCAGGCCAGCATGATGCTATACACCTCAGGCCAGCATGACGCTATACACCTCAGGCCAGCATGACGCTATACACCTCAGGCCAGCATGACGCTATACACCTCAGGCTAGCATGACGCTATACACCTCAGGCTAGCATGACGCTATACACCTCAGGCTAGCATGATGCTATACACCTCAGGCTAGCATGACGCTATACACCTCAGGCCAGCATGATGCTATACACCTCAGGCCAGCATGACGCTATACACCTCAGGCTAGCATGACGCTATACACCTCAGGCCAGCATGATGCTATACACCTCAGGCCAGCATGACGCTATACACCTCAGGCTAGCATGACGCTATACACCTCAGGCTAGCATGACGCTATACACCTCAGGCTAGCATGATGCTATACACCTCAGGCTAGCATGATGCTATACACCTCAGGGTAGCATGATGCTATACACCTCAGGCTAGCATGACGCTATACACCTCAGGCCAGCATGATGCTATACATCTCAGGCTAGCATGATGCTATACACCTCAGACTAGCATGATGCTATACACCTCAGGCTAGCATGACGCTATACACCTCAGGCTAGCATGATGCTATACACCTCAGGCTAGCATGATGCTATACACCTCAGGCTAGCATAACGCTATACACCTCAGGCTAGCATGACACTATACACCTCAGGCTAGCATGACGCTATACACCTCAGGCCAGCATGACGCTATACACCTCAGGCCAGCATGATGCTATACACCTCAGGCCAGCATGATGCTATACACCTCAGGCTAGCATGACGCTATACACCTCAGGCCAGCATGATGCTATACACCTCAGGCTAGGATGACGCTATACACCTCAGGCCAGCATGACACTATACACCTCAGGCCAGCATGACACTATACACCTCAGGCCAGCATGATGCTATACACCTCAGGCTAGCATGACGCTATACACCTCAGGCTAGCATATGACGCTATACACCTCAGGCTAGCATGATGCTATACACCTCAGACCAGCAAGATGGTGGGAGAGGCTTCACAGGACCACCTGTGGGGAAGAGGGTGCTGTGGGCGAGGCTTGCTAGTATATACCAATGTCAGCACAGCCACGGAAGGTCTC
The DNA here is from genome assembly GCF_040958095.1 of Procambarus clarkii. Taxonomy (NCBI): domain Eukaryota; kingdom Metazoa; phylum Arthropoda; class Malacostraca; order Decapoda; family Cambaridae; genus Procambarus; species Procambarus clarkii. The sequence continues at coordinate 7,503,083 of NC_091201.1, forward strand.
CTGTGGTCCACAGCCCACAGCCTCAGTACCGTTGCCGCAGTCTCCCCAAGCGTTCCCTGTTAGTAACAATTGTTATTTTGACATTTGGCGTCAATGTTAACATTTGTAATAATCTGGTTAATATTGAGTGATATATGTGTAGGAGAAGTGTGTAGGAGAAGTGTGTAGGAGAAGTGTATAGGAGAAGTGTGTAGGAGAAGTGTGTAGAAGTGTGTGTAGGAGAAGTGTGTAGGAGAAGTGTGTGGGAGAAGTGTGTAGGAAAAGTGTGTAGAAGTGTGTGTAGAAGTGTGTAGTAGAAGTGTGTGTAGGAGAAGTGTGTAGGAGAAGTGTGTGGGAGAAGTGTGTAGGAGAAGTGTGTAGGAGAAGTGTGTGGGAGAAGTGTGTGGGAGAAGTGTGTGGGAGAAGTGTGTAGGAGAAGTGTGTAGGAGAAGTGTGTAGGAGTAGTGTGTGGGAGAAGTGTGTGGGAGAAGTGTGTGGGAGAAGTGTGTAGGAGAAGTGTGTAGGAGAAGTGTGTAGGAGAAGTGTGTAGGAGAAGTGTGTAGGAGAAGTGTGTAGGAGTAGTGTGTAGAAGTGTGTGTAGGAGAAGTGTGTAGGAGAAGTGTGTAGGAGAAGTGTGTAGGAGTAGTGTGTAGGAGTAGTGTGTGGGAGAAGTATGTAGAAGTGTGTAGAAGTGTGTGTAGGAGAAGTGTGTGGGAGAAGTGGCACCGAAATCCACAAGTTATGTTTGCAACTAACTTAATTTATCTTTGTGCGTTGGCTTATCATGGTCATCACAGGCGTATTACTGATTGTTCCTAGGATGCAACCCACAACAGTTGGCTAACACACCGGTACATATGTGACTGCAAAATGAACAGATGCATGAGATTAAAGGAAAGGTGCCCAACCGTTATTGTCCTGTCCGAGGATTCGAAGGCTTTGATTGTGAGCTGAAGACCACAAAACTACGGGATGGTGAGGTTAGGTTAGGTTAGGTAGGTTAGGTAAGGCTTGGTTAGGTTAGGTTAACTAAGGCTTGGTTAGCATTGACTAGGTTTGGTTAGCTTTAACTAAGGTTGTTTAGCTTTCAATAGGTTAGGTTAGGCTTGATTAGATAGGTTAGGTTAGGTTAGGTTAGGCTTGATTAGATAGGCAGGTCAGCTTTAATTACGACCGGCCAGGCTGAGCGTGATCAGGTGCAGTAATCCAACCTTCCCAACTACCAACAACACGAGTCATATAGCACCCTCCCTTACTAAAGGAAGGACGGGACGCTAAACTGAGATATGAGGACAAGGAGCTGGGATATGAGGACAAGGAGCTGGGATATGTGGACAAGGAGCTGGGATATGAGGACAAGGAGCTGGGATATGTGGACAAGGAGCTGGGATATGTGGACAAGGAGCTGGGATATGAGGGGCAAGGAGCTAGGATATGAGGACAAGGAGCTGGAATATGAGGACAAGGAGCTGGGATATGAGGACAAGGAGCTGGCATATGAGGACAAAGAGCTGGGGTATGAGGACAAGAAGCTGGGATATGAGGACATGACAGTGCCACTGAGGTGACGTTACCTGCGTGGTAGTGCCACTGGAGAACACACTGGGTGCACACGACGTCTTTGGGCAGCGTCACTGTAGTATTGTGCCACTCTGGCTCCTGTAATGTGGACAATTATATCATTATTTGGAGAAAAAAAAACATTGAACTGTTACGTTACTAACCAGACCAACGCTTGACCCTTCCCCAAGATGCCACCCACAACAGTTGGCTACCTCCCGGGAACTTATTTACTGCTAGGTAATCAGGTGCATCAGATGCAATGAAACGTACACAAACGTCCCAGCCCGGGAATCGAACTCGGAACTATATGGCTGTGAGCCAGCGGTGGGGACTAATAGGCTACAGGACCCACCACCACATACTCCTGTGACATGAGTAGTAGTAGATGGAGAGGTCATGCACAGGAACGACATAGGCAGGCACAGGAGTACTGCACAGGTTGTCTAGTGGGGTCTAAAACCTGTACTGACGTCGTCACGCCATGGTGACGTCATACTTCGCACCCAATGTAAACAGCAGTAGTTTATCACTTAGTTCCATTAATGTTACGTCAGGCTTGGTTAGGTTAGGTTAGGTTAGGTTAGGTACAGTTGGGTTAGGCATAGTTAGATTAGGTTAGGTTAAGTTATCTTTGGTTATTATTGGTATTATATTAGGTTATATGTTATGTTAGGTTATTTTATGTTTGGTTAGGTTATTTTATGTTTGGTTAGGTTAAGTTGATTTAGGTTAGGATAGGTTAGGTCAGGTTAAGTTAGGATAGGTTAGGGTAGATAAAGTTGGGTTAGGCTACTTTACGTTTTGTTTTTATGTGTCGGAAATTTCCGACACTAGATTACTAACACGTAACATACCGAGCAAAAACGGTTGTTAGGAACATACTAACCTACTAATCATTATAAGATAACTATTAAAAGAACTAGGTTTCGTGTTTCTCAAAGAAAATGGTATGTTAGTCACGTTACCAAAAACCACTATTTAATCACATCACTTTATGAATTCATAAAACAACCAGTCTAGGGATTAAACGTGATAAAAAAGTGTTCTCGATGATTTAACCTAATATAAACTACCATAAAATGAAAGGCTCCTTCCCATTGTCAATAAAAAGACAGAAAATAGAACTGTACTTTTTTCGGTACGCGTGTTCCCTCAGGGAGGCGAGCCAGCATGGAGAGTTAAGAACTCTCCTCGTGTGGGACCCCGACACTCAACACTACAAAGACTCGACATTAGCAGTCGATCAACAGTGAATTTGCCACTGCAACCTCAATAACAACGGGGAGCACCTTATTTCCGGTTTGAAGTAATTACCTTTTAATAGAAGGCATTTGTACAATAAACTCTTGAACTATATGTTTAACACATCTCTAACCCTGTCCATGGAGGACAGAAGAAAATGTATATATGCTGGTTAGCATTGTAAATGTGTGGCCACGTCTGTGGTAGAAAAAAAAATTAGAAGGCATGCAGATGAGGAGTGACAATAATGTGGCTGAAAAATGTTGACCAAACCACACACTAGAAAGTGAAGAGACGACGACGTTTCGGTCCGTCCTGGACCATTCTCAAGTCGAAACGTCGTAGTCTCTTGACTTTCTAGTGTGTGGTTTGGGTCAACAATTGATGGCATGATAATATAAGTTAAATTCAACTCTGCCATAATGCGGGCGAACACCACAACCAAGGGAAGCTTGGTTTCATAAATTACTAAACCTTTCCTTGTTATATAACGCCTTTGAGGATACAGTTTAGCACTCTGTAATTACACCGCAGTTGCAGTTCAAGGGAGGAAGAAATCACAGCGAGTTGTTTGCACCTACGTGAACCTGTACACTCCTAATACTTGCTCGAACACGAGACGACATGGCTGACATTACCAGGACGTGTGCTTGTTAGGCTTGGTTACCTTAGGTTAAGTTAGGTTAGGTTAGGTTAGGTTTGGTTAGGTTAGAATAGGTTAGGTTAGGTTTGGTTAGGTTAGGTTAGAATAGAATAGGTTAGGTTAGGATAGGTTAGCTTAGCATAGGTTAGAATAGGTTAGGTTAGGATAGGTTAGAATAGGTTAGGTTAGAATAGGTTAGGTTAGATTAGAATAGGTTAGGATAGAATAGGTTAGGTTAGGATAGGTTAGCTTAGGTTAGGATAGGTTATCTTGAGATGATTTCGGGGCTTTAGTGTCCCCGCGGCCCGGTCCTCGACCAGGCCTCCACCCCCAGGAAGCAGCCCGTGACAGCTGACTAACTCCCAGGTACCTATTTACTGCTAGGTAACAGCCGCTTTCAGGGTGAAAGAAACTTTGCCCATTTGTTTCTGCCTCGTGCGGGAATTGAACCCGCGCCACAGAATTACGAGTCCTGCGCGCTATCCACGAGGCTACGAGGCCCCACCTTTCACCTACGAGGTTAGGTTAGAATAGATTAGGTTAGGTTAGGTTAGGTTAGAATAGGTTAGGTTAGGTTAGGATAGGTTAGGTAAAGTTGTATTAGGCATGGTTAGGTTAGGTTAGACTATGTTTGTTTATGTTAGGTTAGGTTAAATTTGCTTAGGCTAGGTTAGTTTTTTTTTTTTTTTTTTTGCGATATATACAAGAGTTGTTACATTCTTGTACAGCCACTAGTACGCGTAGCGTTTCGGGCAGGTCCCTGGAATACGATCCCCGCCGCGAAGAATCGTTTTTTCATCCAAGTACACATTTTACTGTTGAGTTAAACAGAGGCTACAGTTAAGGAATTGTGCCCAGTAAATCCTCCCCGGCCAGGATACGAACCCATGACAAAGCGCTCGCGGAACGTCAGGCGAGTGTCTTACCACTACACCACGGAGACTGTTTAGGTTAGATTTATTTATAGTAAGAATAACTTAGAGGGATACAGTGTTCTCAGGTTGTGTACTGTTACTTTACACAACCTGCAGCTTTGAAGATGGGGCTCAAGAGCTGGGGCTCAAGAGCTGGGGCTCAACTCTGCAAGCACAGCTGGTTATGTGGACTGAATTGACTTTCATGTTTTTGCAGGGTTCAACTAGTGTGTGTGTATTTACTATTTGTATCTGCAGCATTGAGCTATTAGGTCTTAGACCCCGCCTTTCTAATCAACTGATTTTCCTTTTGTGTCTACTACATACATTTATCTCGCACACACATCCCAGGAAGCTGTGCGTAGCAGCTGTCTAATTCTCGGGGACTTATTTACTGCTAGGTGAAAAGACGCAACAAGGTGAAAGAAACTCTGCCCATATGTTTCTGCCTCTGCTAGGGATTTAACCCAGGCCCTGAGGACTACGACCCTGTCTACTCAGCCGCGAGGCCCCATCATCTCGTTCTCTGTGTGTATTCACCTAGTTGTATTTCACCTAGTTGTGCTTGCGGTGGTTGAGCTCTGTTCTTTCGGCCCGCCACTCAACTGTCAGTCAACTGTTACTAACTACAATTTTTTTGTTTTCCACACACATACATACACCCAGGAAGCAGCCCGTGACAGCAGACTAACTCCCAGGTACCTATTTACTGCTAGGTAACAGGAGCATCAGGGTGAGAGAAACTCTGCCCATCGTTTCTCGCCGGCGCCAGGAATCGAACCCGGGCCACAGGATTACGTGTCCAGCCTGCTATACACACAGCCACCGGCGCCTAAAGAAACATTGCATGAACACAAGGGCAGTGATGAGGGTTCGAACCTACGCACAGGATGTTCCCAGATGCGCCTTAGTCAACTGTACCACCACATAAGCCCAGCAACCATGTGAGTGTGTGTGTGTGTGTGTGTGTGTGTGTGTGTGTGTGTGTGTGTGTGTGTGTGTGTGTGTGTGTGTGTGTGTGTGTGTGTGTGTGTGTGTGAGTGTGTGTGTGTGTGTGTGTGTGTGTGTGAGTGTGTGAGTGTGTGTGTGTGTGTGTGTGTGTGTGTGTGTGTGTGTGTGTGTGTGTGTGTGTGTGTGTGTGTGTGTGTGTGTGTGTGTGTGTGTGTGTGTGTGTGTGTGTGTGAGTGTGTGAGTGTGTGAGTGTGTGTGTGTGTGTGTGTGTGTGTGTGTGTGTGTGTGTGTGTGTGTGTGTGTGTGTGTGTGTGTGTGTGTGCATGTACTCACCTAGTTGTACTCACCTAGTTGTGTCTGCAGGATCGAGCATTGACTCTTGGATCCCGTCTTTCGAGCATCGGTTGTTTACAGCAATGACTCCTGTCCCATTTCCCTATCATACCTGGTTTTAAAATTATGTGTGTGTGTGTGTATTTGCTTCCACAACCTGTTCCTGAAGTGCATTCCATTTTCCCACTACTCTCACGCTAAAAGAAAACTTCCTAACATATCTGTGACTCATCTGAGTTTCAAGCTTCCATCCATGTCCCCTCGTTCTGTTACTATTCCGTGTGAACATTTCGTCTATGTCCACTCTGTCAATCCCTCTGAGTATCTTATACGTTCCTATCATGTCCCCCCTCTCCCTTCTTCTTTCTAGTGTCGTAAGGCACAGTTCCCTCAGGCGCTCCTCATACCCCATCCCTCGTAGCTCTGGGACGAGTCTCGTTGCAAACCTCTGAACCTTTTCCAGTTTCATTATATGTTTCTTCAGATGGGGACTCCATGATGAGGCGGCATACTCTAAGACTGACCTTACGTAGGCAGTGTAAAGCGCCCTAAATGCCTCCTTACTTAGGTTTCTGAATGATGGTCTAACTTTTGCCAGTGTAGAGTACGCTGCTGTCGTTATCCTATTTATATGTGCCTCAGGAGATAGATTAGGTGTTACGTCCACCCCCAGGTCTCTTTCACGCGTCGTTACAGGCAGGCTGTTCCCCTTCATTGTGTACTGTCCCTTTGGTCTCCTATCTCCTAGTCCCATTTCCATAACTTTACACTTGCTCGTGTTGAATTCCAGTAGCCATTTCTCTGACCATCTCTGCAACCTGTTCAGGTCCTCTTGGAGGATCCTGCAATCCTCATCTGTCACAACTCTTCTCATCAACTTTGCGTCATCCGCAAACATCGACATGTAGGACTCTACGCCTGTAAACATGTCGTTAACATATACAAGAAATAGAATTGGTCCCAGCACCGATCCTTGTGGTACTCCACTTGTTACTGTTCGCCAGTCCGACTTCTCGCCCCTTACCGTAACTCTAACTCTGTTAGGTAGTTCCTTATCCATGCTAGGACCTTTCCCCCCACCCCCGCCTGCCTCTCGAGCTTGAACAGCAGTCTCATGTGCGGTACTGTATCAAAGGCTTTTTGGCAGTCCAGAAATATGCAGTCTGCCCAACCATCTCTGTCCTGTCTTATCCTCGTTATTTTATCATAGAATTCCAGAAGGTTTGTTAGGCACGATTTCCCTGTCCAGAACCCATGTTGATGTTTGTTCACAAACCTAATGTTCTCCAGGTGTGCAACCAGTCGTAGCCTAATTATTCTTTCCAGTATTTTACAGGGGATGCTTGTCAGTGATACAGGTCTATAGTTAAGTGCCTCCTCCCTATCACCTTTCTTGAAGATCGGCACGACATTTGCCTTCTTCCAGCAACTGGGCAATTCTCCTGACATAAGTGACTCATTAAAGATCATTGCCAGAGGCACGCTGAGGGCCTGTGCTGCTTCTTTTAGTATCCACGGTGATACTTTGTCTGGTCCAACTGCTTTAGTTGCATCTAGAGTTGTCAACTGCTTCATTACCTCCTCTGCTGTCACCTCTATATCTGATAGTCTTTCATCTAGGGTAACCCCTTCCAACAATGGGAGCTGCTCAGGCTCGGTAGTGAACACTCCATGGAAACTGGCATTCAGTGCCTCGCAGATTTCCTTGTCACTTTCAGTATATGCCCCCTCTGTCTTCCTTAGTCTTGTCACTTGGTCATTCACCGACATTTTTCTTCTTATATGACTGTGTAGTAACTTAGGTTGTTTTTTCGCTTTGATTGCAATATCGTTCTCATAGTCCCTTTCCGATGTTCGTCTTATGTTAATGTAATCGTTCCTAGCTCTGTTGTATCTGATCCTGTTGTCCTCTGTTCTTTGTCTTCTGTACTTCCTCCACTCCCGCCTGCTGGCCATTTTTGCTTCCTGACACTGTCTATTAAACCATGGGTTATTATATTCCTTCTTATTTTTTCCCTTTACCGTTGGTATAAATCTCTCTTCGGCCTCCTGGCATTTCTGTATGACTAGGTCCATCATATCTTGGACTGTTTTTCCTCTAATTTCTTCCTCCCTTTCCTATGTGTGTGTGTGAGTGTGTGTGTGTGTGTGTGTGTGTGTGTGTGTGTGTGTGTGTGTGTGTGTGTGTGTGTGTGTGTGTGTGTGTGTGTGTGTGTGTGTGTGTGTGTGAGTGTGTGTGTGTGTACTCACCTAATTGTGCTTGCTGGGGTTGAGTTCTGGCTCTTTGGTCCCGCCTCTCAACTGTCAATCAACTGGTGTACAGATTCCTGAGCCTACTGGGCTCTATCATATCTACATTTAAAACTGTGTATGGAGTCAGCCTCCACCACATCACTGCCTAATGCATTCCATCCGTTAACTACTCTGACACTGAAAAAGTTCCTTCTAACGTCTCTGTGGCTCATGTGGGTACTCAGTTTCCACCTGTGTCCCCTTGTTCGCGTCCCACCAGTGTTGAGTAGTTTATCCTTGTTTACCCAGTCGATTCCTTTGAGGATTTTGTAGGTTATGATCATGTCTCCCCTTACTCTTCTGTCTTCCAGTGTCGTAAGGTGCATTTCCCGCAGCCTTTCCTCGTAACTCATGCCTCTTAGTTCTGGGACTAGTCTAGTGGCATACCTTTGGACTTTTTCCAGCTTCGTCTTGTGCTTGGCAAGGTTCGGGCTCCATGCTGGGGCCGCATACTCCAGGATTGGTCTTACATATGTGGTGTACAAGATTCTGAATGATTCCTTACACAGGTTCCTGAACGCTGTTCTGATGTTAGCCAGCCTCGCATATGCCGCAGACGTTATTCTTTTTATGTGGGCTTCAGGAGACAGGTTTGGTGTGATATCAACTCCTAGATCTTTCTCTCTGTTCGTTTCATTAAGTACTTCATCTCCTATTCTGTATCCTGTGTTTGGCATCCTATTTCCACTGCCTAGTTTCATTACTTTGCATTTACTCGGGTTGAACTTCAACAGCCATTTGTTGGACCATTCACTCAGTCTGTCTAGGTCATCTTGTAGCCTCCTACTATCGTCCTCAGTTTCAATCCTCCTCATAATTTTTGCATCATCGGCAAACATTGAGAGAAACGATTCTATACCCTCTGGAAGATCATTTACATATATCAGAAACAGTATAGGTCCAAGGACTGACCCCTGCGGTACTCCACTCGTAACGTCTCGCCAATCTGAGACCTCACCCCTCACACAGACTCGTTGTCTCCTGTTACTTAGGTACTCCTGTATCCAACAGAGTACCTTCCCTTTCACTCCAGCCTGCATCTCCAGTTTTTTCACTAGCCTCTTGTGTGGCACTGTATCAAAGGCTTTCTGACAATCCAAAAATATGCAGTCTGCCCACCCTTCTCTTTCTTGCCTTATTTTTGTTGCCTGGTCGTAGAATTCAAGTAACCCTGTGAGGCAGGACCTGCCATCCCTGAATCCATGTTGATGCTGTGTTACAAAGTTCTTTCGCTCCAGGTGCTCCACAAGCTTTCTTCGCACAATCTTCTCCATCATCTTGCATGGTATGCAGGTTAGGGACACTGGCCTGTAATTCAGTGCCTCCTGTCTATCCCCTTTCTTGTATATCGGGACTACGTTAGCTGCTTTTCAATTTTCTGGCAGTTCCCCTGTTGCCAGTGATTTGTTATACACCATGGAGAGCGGGAGGCACAGTTCTTCTGCTCCTTCCTTTAGTATCAAAGGGGAGATTCCATCTGGGCCTATAGCCTTTGTCACATCCAATTCTAGTAAACACTTCCTTACTTCCCCGCTGGTAATCTCAAACTCTTCCAGTGGTTCCTGGTTAGCTATTCCCTCTCTTATCTCTGGGATTTCTCCTTGCTCTAAGGTGAAGACCTCTTGGAATTTCTTATTCAGTTCCTCACACACTTCCTTGTCGTTTGTAGTGAATCCTTCTGCCCCTATCCTTAATTTCATAACCTGTTCCTTTACTATTGTTTTTCTCCTAATGTGGCTATGCAGCAATTTAGGCCGAGTCTTTGCCTTGCTTGCAATGTCATTTTCGTATTGTCTTTCTGCCTCTCTTCTCATCCTGACATATTCATTCCTGGCATTCTGGTGTCTTTCTCTGCTCTCCAGTGTCCTGTTATTCCTATAGTTTCTCCGTGCCCTTTTACTTTGTTGCTTAGCTAGCCTACATCTCTGATTAAACCATGGGTTTCTCATCTTCATTTCACTGTTTTCCTTTTGGACTAGGACAAACTTGTTTGCTGCGTCCTTGCATTTTTGCGTGATGTATTCCATCATATCTTGGGCCGTCTTTTCCCTGAGCTCTGTTTCCCATGCTATATCTGTTAGGAATTTTCTTATCTCCTCATAGTTTCCCTTTTAGTATGCTAACCTTTTGGTTTCGGTATCCCTCCTCGAGTTCATAAACTCTTCTTCAATCAGGTACTCAAACACCAATACACTGTGGTCGCTCATTCCTACTGGGGCCTCAAAACTGATTTCTCTTATGTCAGAGTCGTTCAGGGTGAAGACCAGGTCGAGTCTCGCTGGTTCGTCATTTCCTCTCATCCTTGTGGGTTCTCTGACATGCTGGGTTAAGAAGTTTCTAGTCGCCACCTCCAGTAGTTTGGCTCTCCACGTATCCTCGCCTCCATGCGGTTCCTGTGTGTGTGTGTGTGTGTGTGTGTGTGTGTGTGTGTGTGTGTGTGTGTGTGTGTGTGTGTGTGTGTGTGTGTGTGTGTGTGTGTGTGTGTGTGTGTGTGTGTGTGTGTGTGTGTGAGTGTGAGTGTGTGTGTGTGTGTGTGTGTACTCACCTATTTGTACTCACCTATTTGTGCTTGCGGGGGTTGAGCTTTGGCTCTTTGGTCCCGCCTCTCAACTGTCAATCAACTGGTGTACAGATTCCTGAGTCTACTGGGCTCTATCATATCTACATTTAAAACTGTGTATGGAGTCAGCCTCCACCACATCACTGCCTAATGCATTCCATCCGTTAACTACTCTGACACTGAAAAAAGTTCCTTCTAACGTCTCTGTGGCTCATGTGGGTACTCAGTTTCCACCTGTGTCCCCTTGTTCGCGTCCCACCAGTGTTGAATAGTTTATCCTTGTTTACCCGGTCGATTCCTCTGAAGATTTTGTAGGTTGTGATCATGTTCCCCTTACTCTTCTGTTTCCTTTCCTCGTAACTCATGCCTCATGTGTGTGTGTGTGTGAACCATGACCTCTCAAGAGAACCACGACACTTATCTCTCTCTCTCTCTCTCTCTCTCTCTCTCTCTCTCTCTCTCTCTCTCTCTCTCTCTCTCTCTCTCTCTCTCTCTCTCTCTCTCTCTCTCTCTCTCTCTCTCTCTCTCTCTCTCTCTCTCTTAGATGAAACTCACGTCAATGTGGATGTATTCTTGAGTGCCGGAGCCGTCAGCCTTCTGGAGGAGGTGTTGGTCCAGACACTCCTGGGTGATGATCTTGGTGACGTCGTTGTTGACACACAACCGGAACTCGAAGTAACCCTTGTGGTTGGTGGTGAGGTCTACCTCTACCGTCACCTCCTGTGTAAGCAGACTAAGGCGTCATTCTCTGCCAGGTTTACTACAATGTCAAAATCACTCATGCAGGGAAAATAAAATGTAAACTCGTGACTTAGTTATGCAGAAACAACAATCTGAAGGAACATAGTAAATCTAGAATTATATATTTTTCATATATCTATTTCCCGCATGTTTAATATTTGAGATTGAAGGAATGCGATCTTCCTATTTTAGCGCCTTAGTGTAGCTCTCTGGAGGGGGACGCCTGCTGTACCCCTGGTTCCCACCATGAATCTCTGACGGCCGAGGTTTACAACCTTTGACCAATCATTGTAATTGTCAACTTGCATCCTTTCCCTATGTATTTCATATGTATATATGTACATACATATATATATATATATATTTATATTTATATATATATATATATATATATATATATATATATATATATATATATATATATATATATATATATATATATATATATATATATATCCATCCTAAAGGCATAGTTATAATTAACAAACACGTGAATAACTAATGCAGAAACTCCACTCAAGAATAACGAAGAAACAAGTAATCCAGTATTACTGAAAGTAGCTGTTCTAACTTCTGTTTAACCTGACCTATCATCTGCCTAATGTATCTACTACTTGCACCGGGTTCTAGTAGACCAAACTGGTTCACACTTGTCTAGCGTAATGTGCCTACAGTGGTGGTTCCAGACGCAAGTGTCGAGTTACTACTTAACACTCAAAAACTGCCTGAAGGATTACGTCCTCCGGGAGTGCTGGAGGAATAAATAGAACGCGCATCATGTCTGCTCTCTCTCGTTCAGTACATTTTCCCTATCTTTGGCTGTCCTATTACTAATTGTCCTCAGTGCCTATTCCCCGTGACATTACCTGACCCATGGTGTAGTTGGCGACGATGAGTCCGGTGCCATAGGTGCCACCAGCCTCGTTGTCCCGGGGCTGAGGGTCGGCCCAGTTGTCGCCACACACGCCACACTGCCCGTCGTTATCCTCATACTGCACCTGTGTGGACGACGTCCGTCAATAGTGTCAACAACAGATTTGTTTTGCATCAAGGCGCCATGTAGTGACGGTTTTAGGAACTAATTGTGCTGTTTATGGCTGAGCTCCGCCTAGGGGTCGGAGCCTGAACTAGCAACTGTCATGGTGGCCAGGTTGCAGCGCGCAACCGTGTCAACACGGGATGGATTTTCCTAAATGCAGTTATGTAAACAAGATGTAAATTCAGATTCCATGCTTATGGTAGTAAGCAATGTTTGTTATGACTTCATTCTAGACGTAATAGGATCAGCCTATTAAGCATGACTCCTGCCATCATTCCACACTAAGAAAGTTGTTTTCATACCATGAAACCGGTCATGAGAGAGAGGGGAATGTGGGAGGGAACGAGGGGGAAGTATGATGGATAATAATGTTAATACGACTGGCTGTATGATGACTTGTTGGTTGCTAGGGGGGGGGGGGTAATGGGCCAGAAATACGGACCTCAATTACCCAAAACATTTCGGATTATAAGTTTTGGGTAATTTGGGTCATAATATAAAAATACATTATTATACAGTATTATCTAGTAGTAGTAGTAGTAGTAGTAGTAGTAGTAGTAGTAGTAGTAGTAGTAGCAGCAGCAGCAGTAGCAGTAGTAGTAGTAGTAGTAGTAGTAGTAGTAGTAGTAGTAGTAGTAGTAGTAGTAGTAGTAGTAGTAGTAGTAGTAGTAGTAGTAGTAGTAGTAGTAGTAGTAGTAGTAGTAGTAGTAGTAGTAGTAGTAGTAGTAGTACTATTATTATAAATAAACGTGACTTGAGCATAGAGAACAACGGGTTGTCAGCAAATGCCTAAAGTTTGAGGGTCTTTATACTGTCAATTGCCTCACGTTGTGGACGCTCCCCAGCGAGGAGGGAAGGCGCACACTTACCTTAAAGCCGCCACAGAAGAGCTCGTTGTCGTTATAATTGATGGGGGTGTCGAAGCCCTTCCTCCAGGCGGAGGAGCGAGAGACTGGCTCCATCAGCCGCCCGTGGCCCTCCACCCATCCTGACGCCCACAGCGCCACCACGCCCACCCACAACACCCTGCTGTCCAATCCCATCACCAGAGGTTCTTCAAGAAGTCTAATGGCAGATAACTTTCGTCCAGCAGGAGGCAGTGACAGCATTTATACCCAATGGTGCGTTACGTGACAAGGTCGTTGAGCTGAGTGTTGTGGTGCTACGTCACCCAGTAACACCTGGTGGATCTCATCCAGCGAGGACAACCACCTGATAACCCCCCCCCCCCTGGTGCATTGCTAGGTTGATCACCAACAGTTATTAAACCACACTCGTGTAAAGAGGAGCAGTAACAGGGCAACTTCGGGTTGTGAAATGCATGAAAAGGTAATTAGCAGGATAAGAATGATCACATATGAGCTTCACTATGAGTGAGACATACAGAGTGAGAGGTTGAGTGAGGAAGACGCAAGATGATGCCCACCTCTCCCTAGAGAACATGTTCTTGCCTCTCTGACAGTGTTCTTCACCAACAGCTTTGATTTCGTTGCTTTTTGGAATGTCAACTTTCAGAAAATGACGTAATCACAAATGTGCTAGACTAGACACAACATAATGTTTTTTCATCAATCTCTTTCATTTCAATGCTTGCATTCTTCATTTTAAGTTTACCGTGTATTGTAAGAGAAACAGGACATAATTAATTAAACAGTACCCAGTGGTACTGTTAGATATGTACAATATTAGGCCCCCTAATTTATCAGGGAGCTACCGTGACTATAATAGGGAGATCCTCCCGGACACTTGTCCACTCAAACTTATCTCAACTACAAATGGATGGTGAAATTCCCGGCAGTAACCCAAAAATTAATCATTGTGTGATAAATAAAAAAAAAACAGTACCAGAGCAGACACTCTCTGGTGCTGCCACTTCCTCTGGCACTACACTAAGTCAGACCACTCACTGGAGAACCACCCGGCAAAACGTACCTAATTGCGGAGAAGGGGCTTAACGTCCCTATGATGGGAACTCGGTTTCGTTGAAGACATCATAAGAAGGAAGGTGAAACGCCATGCAACCTCTGAAGAGACAACTAACACAACACCTGTACCCCCTATTAGACTATTTTACAGGAACTTCTTTTCCACAGCTCATAAAACGGAGGAAAGGGTCCTGAAAGATATTGTTAATAGGAACGTTATCCCTACAGACAAAAATCAGAAGATACAATTGACGATTTACTATAAAACCAAAAAAACGGCCAACCTACTCATGAGAAACTCTCCAGACACAAAGCAGAACGCTTTAAAAGAGACCAACGTCGTCTTTGCCTTCAAATGCCCACTTGGGGACTGTAAGCCTCAAAGAATTCAGTATATAGGCAAGACAACAACATCTTTTTTCAGGCGATTAACGATTCATAAGCAACAGGGCTCCATTAAGGAACATATAATCTCTTCCCACAACCAGACTATCACCAGAGAAGTCTTAACAAAAAACACGGAAATCATCGATAGATACAGCGATAGCAGGCGGCTTGATATCTGCGGGGCACTACACATTAAGAAGTCGACACCAGCAATCAACAGCCAGTTAATGCACAACTATATTCTACCCACTTCAAGACTCCGCACCAATATAGAAGCATCAAGAAATATGGGCCAATAGGCCCTTTGCAGTTACTTCCATTCTTCCCTTTAACTTACAAAATATTATACCCATTGTTTCGTGTTCTGTCTTGTGTTGAAAGTTTGTTTTCACCTCATCCAAAACTGTTGTAACATATCACTTCACCCAAATGCAGGTATAAAATCGAAGCTGTTTGAACTCTGTTCAGTTATAGTTGTGTGTGTGTAAACTAAAGTCTTTGAAAATGTAATACGTTTTACGAAACGCGTTCAAGTGTCGCGTCAGACTAGAAATAAAAATGAATTTTGGAGAATTGATTTTTCAGTTACCATCAACAGTGAAAAGAAATATAAGAAACATAGAGAAAATTCGTGTTAGAATTATTAATCTTACTTTTTCGGTCATATTTAATAATATATATATATATATATATATATATATATATATATATATATATATATATATATATATATACATATGTCGTACCTAGTAGCCAGAATGCACTTTTCGGCCTACTATGCAAGGCCTGATTTGCCTTATAAGCCAAGTTTTCCTTAATTAATTTATTTTCTCTAATTTTTTTCTTATGAAATGATAAAGCTACCCATTTCATTATGTATGAGGTAAAAAAATTTTTATTGGAGTTAAAAATAACGTAGATATATGACCGAACCTAACCAACCCTACCTAACCTAACCTAACCTATCTTTATAGGTTAGGTTAGGTTAGGTAGCAGAAAAAGTTAGGTTAGGTTAGGTTAGGTAGCAGAAAAAGTTAGGTTAGGTTAGGTTAGGTAGGTTAGGTAGTCGAAAAACAAATAATTCATGAAAACTTGGCTTATTAGGCAAATCGGGCCTTGCATAGTAGGCTGAGAAGTGCGTTCTGGCTACTAGGTACGACATATATATATATATATATATATATATATATATATATATATATATATATATATATATACATATATATATATATATATATATATATATATATATATATATTTATATATATATATATATTTTATATATATATATATTTTATATATATATATATATATATAAATATATATATTTTATATATATAGCGTTCCATTCGCCTCCGAGCGGGTTTTTATATACATAAAATATAGATGTCACGTCAATGACGGGAAAAAAACATGCATTTTTGAGGGTGTTTTTCATGTGATGGAAATCTTCAAACCTCTTTACCGATTGCTTTGAAATTTTGACACGACGTTGCATTCAAATAGGTGAGTGTTTTATATACCTACTATATACACGCCTCACCTGTGACAGGAAAAAAAAAACATGCTTTTTTTAGAAAACTGGCACCATCTGTAGGACGAAAGAGCAACACACGCTGTAATCTCCGAAAGTTCTTCACCGATTGCTTTGAAATTTTGACACACCGTTCCGTTCGAATACGCGTGTTTTTATATACCTACTATTTAGATGCCACACATGTGACAGTTAAAAACATGCTTTTTTCAAAACAGCGCCGTCTGTTGCACGTAAGAGCAACACACGCTATATAAAATATATTACGATTCCATTTCAATGTTACTGATTGCATTGATAAATTGAATTTTCATAGATTTTGATATTTTTTCATTTTGATTTAATTATTTTGTGTGACATTGCATTGGAATTGAGTTGAGTTGCTTACCATACCGTTCATTTCGTGGGTATAGTTTATTTGTTTCTTTTTTCATTGTTTATATTTCGTTTTTTAACTGTTCTTCTTATTTTTTTCAGTGCAATTGGTGGTGACACTGAGCTGTGTCGATTGATGTTCGTTTGAATTGAAATATTTCGTTAGTATTTTTTGTTTTTGTTTTGAAACAAGAAAATGGACAACACGTTTATTTCACAGCTGCAAATGTGCAACAAATATATATGAATCCACCGGCTACAACGTTAACTGCTTTTTTCACGTTATATCAAAATGATGCTTTGCGAAAACACTGCTGTATTCGGAAGTTCCTACGTATTACACGTGGAATGCCAGTAGAAAATCATTAGAACGACGCAAACGAGGAGAGCGAGTCGACGGACAACCTGGCATTTTCAAATAAATTACTATTGGCAGACTGTACACCGTGCATACCAATCATGATGAATGCTTCTTTCTTCACATGCTGTGGGTAAATGTGCCAGTTCCAACGTCTTTCCAGCAATTGAGATTTGTCAACGGCGTAACACATGCCACTTTCCATAGTTCATGTCAAGCTCTGAATTGATTGGAGAACGACCGACACTGGGATGTATGGATTAATGACGCGTCCAACACGTCAGATCCAAATCAAATTCGTGCATTGTTTCCAATCATATTGGTGGGTGATCTGTTGTCGTATGTGCAATCAAATATTCCTAAGCTAATGCTTGAGCGAAAAGGCATTTACAATCAAATAATTCCAACTGTCAATAACAGGGTTGGCTAAATCATCTTAGATGCGCCAAGAGGAACTGATAAAACCTTCCTAATTTGATTGATTCTGGCAGCATTTCAATCCCAAAATAGCATAACCTTAGCTCTTGTGTCGTTTGGAATAGCTGTAACGTTGCTACCAGGTGGAAGAACTGCTACTCCGGCTTTGAAATTGCCATTGAACATGCAATTCATTGAAACTCCCACATGCAACATTTCCAAAGCATCCGGCATGGGAAAAGTATTGCAGAAATGCAAACGTATTGTTTGGGATGAATGCACAATGGCCCACAAAAATCCGTTCGAGGCTCTTGATCGATTATTGCAAGATTGGCATGGAAACATCAGGGACCAGATTCACAAAGCAGTTATGTAAGCGCTTACGAACGTGTACATCTTACGTCAATCTTTGACTGCTTTGGTTACATTTATTAAACAGTTTACAAGCATGAAAACTTCCCATTCAACTGTTGTTATTGTTATAAACAGCCTCCTGTTGCTTCGGAGCTCATTAACTGTTTAATAATTGGAAACAAAGCCACCAAAGATTGAAAAAGGATGTACAGGTTCGTAAGTGCTTTTGTGAATCTGGCCCCAGACCATTTGGGAACGCATTAATATTTCTTGCAGGATATTTCAGGCAAACATTACCTGTAGTTCCTCGATCGACACCAGTGGACGAAATAAATGTTTGCTTGAATTACTCTACTTTGTGGCGCTATGTAAAGACGTTAAAATTAACTACAAATATGCGTGTCCAGCTGCAAAACGATCCATCAGCTGAGATATTCTCACATCAATTTCTGGAAATTAGGAACGGAAACGTGCCGGTTGATCTGACCTCAGGATGAATTTCATAGCCTCATAACTTCTACAATTTAGTGACGTCAAAAGAAGAATTGGTTGAAAAAATATTTCCCAATATTCAAACCAATTAAAAGACTTACGATTGGCTGAGTGAACGAGCTGTTCTTGCGGCCAAGAACAAAGACGTCTAAGAACTTAACAATATTATTCAGTCTAACATCCAAAGCGAGCCAGTCACATACAAGTCCGTCGACACTGTTGAGGAAGAAGATGAAGCGGTTAATTATCCAAGAGAATTTTTTAATTCACTCGATCTGTCAGGGATACCATCAAACGTACGGCAATTGAAAATCGGCTTGCCAATTATCATGTCACGAAATATCAACAAGCCAAAACTTTACAACACTACGCGCCTTTCAGTAAAAAAAAAATAGTCAGCGACGTCGTAGAAACAACAATCCTGACAGGACCTTTCAAAGGTGAAGATGTCCTCATTCCTCGCATTCCTATGATTCCAACAAGTATGCCATTTCAATTTAAGAGATTATAATTTCAAATTTGATTGGCGTTTGCAATCACCATCAACAAAGCTCAGGTCCAATCTTTAACATTGTGCAGTTTATATCTAGAGACGGATTGTTTCTCACATGGACAATTATATGTTGCGTGTTCTAGAGTCGGCAAACCAGACAATCTCTCTATCTCCACAGACAATGGAACAACAACAAATATTGTATACTTACAAGCATTGGGAAATTATAAATATTAGAAATGTGTGCTTTCTCTTTTCTATCTTTCCCATTTAACTAGACTGAGCCACAGCAACGCGTGGCGGGTACAACTAGTATATATATAAATAGAAAAGTCCTTTTGTTCAAAACCGCTAATCTCCGAAAGTTCTTCATCGATTGCTTTGAAATTTTCACACAACGTTCCATTCGCATCCGAGCGGGTTTTTATATACTTACTATATAGATGTCACGGCTGTAACGGTAAAAAAAACATGCTTTTTTTAAATGTCTTTTTCATAGGTTTTTCATGTGAGGGAAATCTTCGAAACCTCTTTACCGATTGCTTTGAAATTTTGACACGATGTTGCATTCGAATAGGCGCGTGTTTTTATGAACCTACTATATGCATGCCTTACCCGAGAAAGGAAAAAACATTTTTTTTTAAACAGTGCCATCTGTTGGACGTAAGAGCAACTCACGCTATACTAAATATGTTTCGATTCCATATCACTGTTTCCGATTTCGTTGATAAATTAAATTTTCACAGATTTCGAATTACTTTTAATTTGATTTAATTGTTTTGTGTAACATTGCGTTGGAACTGAGCTTTGTTGTTTACCATACAGTTCATTTCGTGAGTATAGTTTATATATTTTTTTAATTTATTTTTTAATTGTTTTTCTTATATTTCAGTGATGGGAACATCAGATCATTTGATGTTCCCAATTTGCTGATGGGAACATCAAATCATGCATCATATTTGGGAATGCATCGGACGAGGGAGTGGGGAATGCTTGGGAGGACGAGGGGACAGGTGTGGAGGATGGTGGGGAGGACGAGGGGACAGGGGAGAGGGTAATGGTATGGAAGGACGAGAGACGAAGGAGATGGGAAAGGTGGCGACGAGGGGACAGGGGAATGGAGATTGGTGGGGAAGGACAAGGGAGACAGGGAAGTGGGGGATGGTGGGGAGGACGAGGGATGGGAGAGGGAGGAAATGATGGGGAGCACGAGGGGATGGGGAAGTGGGGAATGTTTGGGAGGACGAAGGGACTGGGAAGTGAGGAATGGTTGGGAGGACTGGGAGACAGGGGGAGGGTTGCTGTTGCTAAGCAACGCACATGTGTTGTTGAGCCACAGCAGTATATATAAATATATACATATATATATATTAGTATATTTTGGTAACAGTCTTTCTTGTAAACATATATATTATTAAATATGACCGAAAAAGTAAGATTAATAATTCTAACACGAATTTTCTCAATATTTTTTATGTTTCTTTTCACTGTCGATGATAATTGAAAAATCAATTCTCCAAAATTCCTTTTTATTTCTAGTCTGACGCGACACTTGAACGCGTTTCGTAATAACTTATTACATTTTCAAAGACTTTAGTTTACACACACAATTATAACCTGCAAACACTAAACAGAGTTCTACTATGATATAATTTAAACAGCTTTCATCTTATATGCCTGCATTTGGGTGAGGTGATATGTTACAACAGTTTTGGATGAGGTGAACAAAACTTTCAACACAAGACAGAACACGAAACAATGGGTATAAATTGGGTAAATTAAAGGGAAGAATGGAAGTAACTGCAAAGGGCCTATTGGCCCATATTTCTTGATGCATCTATATTGGTGTGGAGTCTTGAAGTGGGTAGAATATAGTTGTGCATTAATTGGCTGTTGATTGCTGGTGTTGATTTCTTGATGTGTAGTGCCTCGCAGATGTCAAGCCGCCTGCTATCGCTGTATATATCGATGATTTCTGTGTTGTTTGTTAAGATTTCTCTGGTGAAGGTCTGGTTGTGGGAAGAGATTATATGTTCCTCAATGGAGCCCTGTTGCTTTGCATCGTTAATCCCTTGGAAAGAGATGTTATTGTCTTGCCTATATACTGAGTTCTTTGAGGCTTACAGTCCCCAAGTGGGCATTTGAAGGCATAGAAGACGTTGGTCTCTTTTATAGCGTTCTGCTTTGTGTCTGGAGAGTTTCTCATGAGTAGGTTGGCCGTTTTTTTGGTTTTATAGTAAATCGTCAATTGTATCTTCTGATTTTTGTCTGTAGGGATAACGTTCTTATCAACAATATCTTTCAGGACCCTTTCCTCCATTTTATGAACTGTGGAAAAGAAGTTCCTGTAAAATAGTCTAATAGGGGGTAAAGGTGTTGTGTTAGTTGTCTCTTCAGAGGTTGCATGGCATTTCACCTTCCTTCTTATGATGTCTTCAACGAAACCATTGGAGAAGCCGTTGTTGACTAGAACGTGCCTTACCCTACAGAGTTCTTCATCGACTTGCTGCCATCTTGAGCTGTGGCACGGTCGACATAAGCGTTAACAACACTCCTCTTGTACCTGTTTGAGCAGTCACTGTTGGCATTGAGGCACATTCCTATGTTTGTTTCCTTAGTGTGGACTGCAGTGTGGAAACCTCTGCTCCTTTCCATGACTGTTACATCTAGAAAGGGCAGGGCTAGAAATAATCTTTGGCAGGTGGAATCCGGATTTCTTGGCGTTCACAGTTTTGATCAATCAAGTTTTGGTCATTGATCGAAACTGTGAATGCCAAGAAATCCGGACTCCACCTGCCAAAGATTATTGGGGAATATAAGCCTGGATACGCGTATGGAAATGTCAAGACACATAAGCCTGGAAACCCACTTCGGCCAATCATTAGCCAGATACCCACACCCACGTACAGACTGGCGAAGCAACTCAACGGCTTGGTGACTCCTTATGTCCCTTGCACCTTCATCCTGAAGTCTCCAAAGGAATTTGTTGACTTACTGCGGGGAACACGGGCCACAGGGATAAGAGCCTCGTTGGACGTAGAATCGCTGTTTACCAACGTACCTGTGTATGAAACAATCGGGATGATAGCGGACAGAGTGTATCGTGATCCGGTCTGTACTCCTCTTGACATACCAGAAAAATTCTTAGGAAACTACTCCAAGCTTGTACTAAAGAGGCACCCTTCTTGAGCCCGGATGGACACATGTATAAGCAAGTAGATGGGGTCGCCATGGGTTCTCCCCTAGGTGTCTGTTACGGCCCTCTCGGGTCGCAACTGGGTTCGTACTCTGATGTCGTTAGAGGAAGGGTATCCGGCCCCAAGTCAGTAGTGGCTTTCAAGGGATGTGATCAGTAACGCAAGTAAACTAAAAGGGGAAGGGAAAGAAAGGCAAAAACTTAATATAATATAATGACCACCACCAATAAATAATATATAAAAAGTTACACAGGGGGAGGGGTATTAACACTGCACAGGGGAATTATTTACACTGTAGTCTTCTTCTGAAGACCCTGGATCTTCTTGGTGCCAAGTTCTCGGTGCTCTCGTGGCCTCTCGACGAATCCTTCGACAAGCTGAGTCTACCCCGGACACAGGCCAGCCAAAACACAGTTCCACTGGGGGCACCGCCGTGGAGGCCGTCAACCACAAGTCCAGCAAACTGCTGGCAGGTTCCGAATCAGCAACGCTGGTCAGGCCACTCCACGAGCGATACTAGGGTAGCGCCCTAGTCAGGAGCCTCGTGTGATACCACAGATCACTCTCCTGTCCACAATACCCCAGTGGTTAATCGTCTCCACCAGTCAGTCCCGGGTATGACAATCCTCAACTGCCGCTTCACAGGCAGGGTAACACTACAGTGTTCATCCGGGAGGCGACTCACAGCTGCTGCAGCAAAACACTTGGTATGGGGACAGCGGCCTTGGGTAGACTGACTCAACTTCCCTTACAGCAGTCCCAGGTCGACTCTGTAAGCAGACACGTCATCAATAACAGGGACACACTAAAGCACCTCACTTACAGGCTCAGACACAAACGCCCGACGTATCCACTCCATAGATGGCGTTGTCGTCTGAGCACCACCTCATGAGAGGTCAGCGGCGGCTGCGTGGTGAGCTGAACAGGACTGGAAACTGGCCCTTGTGGCCAGTACACCTCGTCCTCACCAGGTGTCGTCGTCCATTTGGAGGGGGGTTCGGGAGCTGACCCACAGATGGCGCGGTCGTCACTGCTCCGTGCTCGGACGCTGGATTCGGGTCCGTAACAGTGTCCTGTTTGCGAACTTCTACATGGGTACCATCGAACAAAAGGTCTTAGTCGACATGAACTTGAAACCGGCCATATACTGCAGGTACGTTGACGACATTTTAACACAGGTACCAGATGTCAGACATCTGCAGGAGCTGAAGGAGGAATTTGAGCGGAATTCTGTGTTGCGTTTCACTTACGAGATGGAGAAGGATGGGAAGCTGCCCTTTCTAGATGTAACAGTCATGGAAAGGAGCGGAGGTTTCTACACTGCAGTCTACACTAAGGAAACAAACATAGGAATGTGCCTCAATGCCAACAGTGACTGCCCAGACAGGTACAAGAGAAGTGTCGTTAACGCTTATGTCGACCGTGCTCTCAGCCACAGCTCAAAATGGAAGCAAGTCAATGAAGAACTCTGTAGGGTAAAGCAGGTCCTAGTCAACAACGGCTTCTCCAATCGTTTCGTTGAAGACATCATAAGAAGGAAGGTGAAACGCCATGCAACCTCTGAAGAGACAACTAACACAACACCTGTACCCCCCTATTAGACTATATTACAGGAACTTCTTTTCCACAGCTCATAAAATGGAGGAAAGGGTCCTGAAAGATATTGTTAATAGAAACGTTATCCCTACAGACAAAAATCAGAAGATACAATTGAAGATCTACTATAAAACCAAGAAAACGGC
>NC_091201.1:7831613-7976613 GCF_040958095.1 Procambarus clarkii
CATGATTTGTGGCCCAAGATGACACGGCATCAATTGCAAGTTGAAGCCGGCGTTGAAGGAGAGGCGAATCATCACCCTGACAACAAAGGGTAAGATCATCGACATAGAGAGCGGAGAAGACACCAGAAGGAAGAGAGGAAAGAAGACCATTGAGGGCAACCAGAAAAAGAGTAGTGCTCAGAACACTACCCTGGGGCACACCTTCGTATTGCTGAAAAGAGGCAGAGAGAGCGGTACCAAGGCGCACCCGAAAGGAACGACGAGAGAGGAAGCTGCGGAGAAAGAGAGGGAGATGACCACGAAGGCCAAAAGAATGAAGTTGAGATAGGATATGATAACGCCAGGTGGTGTCGTAAGCCTTTTCCAGGTCAAAAAGGACGGCAACAACGGAGGCCTTCGCAGCAAAAGCAGTACGAATATAGACCTCCAAGTTCACCAGGACATCTGTCGTGCTGCGGCACTTGCGGAAACCAAATTGAGAAGGGGAGAGGAGGTGATGGTGTTCCAGGAACCACATCAGACGAACGTTAACCATACGTTCAAAGAGTTTGCAAACACAACTTGTGAGAGCAATAGGGCGAAAGTCCTTAGGGGAAGTACCCAGAGACCCTGGTTTGCGAACAGGGAGGACAACGGCATCGAGCCAGTCCTCAGGGACTGACGACGACTCCCAGATCCGATTATACAGACTCAGTAAATACTGAGACGTGCTCGGAGGGAGATGGCGAAGCATCTCATAATGAATACCATCGGAGCCCGCCGCCGTAGAACCGCAGAGGGCCAGGGCAGAGCGAAGTTCAGAGAGAGAGAAGGGATCATTATAGGGAAGCTGAAGATGAGTGCAGAAATCTAAAGGACGAGACTCAAGGACAGGTTTACGAAGAAGGAAAGATTGGGGAAGATGAAGACCAGAGCTAACAGAAGAAAAGTGGGAACCCAGTTTGGAAGCGACCTGCAACGGGTCCGCCACAAGAGTATCATGGAGGTGAAGGACCGGTGAAACATCGGGAACGAACTTACCCGCTATCTTGCGGATACGCTTCCAGATCAGGGCCAGAGGGGTTTCGGACGTAATTGTTGAGACATAAGATGCCGAACATTCACGTTTAGCCGTACGGATGGCCCTACGGGCCACCGCACTCGCTTTCCGAAAGAAAAGAAAAGAATCGGTCATCTGCCTACGGCGGTGCCTCTTCCAGGCTGCACGCTTACAGCGGACAGCCCGAGCACAGTCCGCATTCCACCAGGGAACGCACTTCTGTGGACCCCGAGAGGAAGAGCGAGGAATAGAGCGGAGGGCAGCGTTGAAGACAGTGTCATGAAAAAGGAGGAGAGCGCGAGAGAGAGGCAGAAGGGAGAGGTCAGAGAGAGCAGCACTGAGGGTAAATAGGGTCCAGTCTGCCTTAGCAAACTGCCACCTAGGGAAAGAGAGGGAAGGGCGAAAAGAGAAAAAGGAAACAAGGATGGGGAAATGATCACTTCCATGGAGGTCATCAAGAACCTGCCACGTGAAATCTAAGTAAAGAGAAGAAGAGCAGAGAGAAAGATCAAGACAAGAAAGGGTGCGAGTCAGAGAGTCCAAATGAGTGGGCTCACCAGAATTCAGAAGAGACAGGGAAGAAGAGAGGAGAAACGGCTCAAGGAGGCGACCCCGGGTATTCGTCAGAACGTCACCCCAAAGAGAATGACGACAATTGAAGTCACCCAGCAGGAGCACAGGCTCCGGCAAGGAGTCTAGGAGGTGTCTCAAATCAGGAAGAGAAAGCGGGACACTCGGGGGGAGATAAATGGAACAAACTGTGTACCATTTCCCCACAAAGATACGAGCAGCAGAACAATGGAGAGGCGAAGGAAAAAGTAAAGGAACAAAGGGAACATCAGCACGAATCAAGAGAGCAGAAGAATTAGAAGCCCCAGCAACAGCTGGGGGGGGGGGAGAGAAAGGAATAGCCACGAAAACGACCAGGACGAGCACCAATCATCGGCTCCTGGAGACAGACACAAAGGGGCGAAAACCACGAAATTAGAAGTTGGAGGTCGAGGAAATTGGCGTAATAACCTCGAACGTTCCATTGAAGAATGGACAACGACGAGAAGAGAAAGGACAAAAACAGAGAACAAGGAAGAAACAAAGGCAAAAGAGCAACAGAGCACGTTAAAGAATATCAGGGTCGGGATCAGGGTCAGCAAAGTCAGGGTTAGGGGGCATGGGTAAACTGAGCAAAGACGGAGGGAAGGAAACGGGAGAACAGATCAGAGGTGGGCGGGCGGGGTCCGGAGAAGGAGGAGGAGGAGGAGGAAGAGGAGGAGACAACGGAGAGGAGCAGGCAAGGACAGCAGCAGGAAGAGGAGGGGTAGAAAGAGGGGAGCGTACCTCAGCAAGGGCAGCAACTGAGAGGGAAGCGGGGGCTAAAGAAACCTCCATAGCAGGAACAGGGGGCACCACCGAAATGGGAGGGAAAGGAGCGAGAGAGGCAGAAGTAGGGGCCGAGGAAGAAAGCGAAACCTTCTTACCCGCCGGGGAGGAGGAAGGAGAGGAGCCAGGTTTACGCTTCTGACGTAAAGAGACAGGTGTTCCAGCAACCACGTACTGGGCAATGGATTCTAGCGTCTCAACAGGAGAAGCTGAACGAGAGCACACATGACGGCCGTTTGGAGAGCGATGGACATCAGTCCGCACCGACAGGCGGCGGGGAGAGTCAAGAGACGGAGGGGAAGGATGGGAAGGAGGAATGGAGGGAGACGAGGAAGAAGACACAGGAGACACGACAGACCGGGTAGAAGGAAGGGGAACCCCAGACAGAGGACCAGGAGGAGGATACTTCGGGAGAGAACCCAAAGGAACTGAGGAGGGGACAGTGGGCGCATCAGGGTCCAAGGCCCGGAAACGGTTGTGAGTCTGAGGAAGGCGGGATGGACGAGGAGAGGAAGAGCGCAACACGCGAGCATAAGAGATATTAGCATAAGGCGGGAGCCGGCGAACCTGGCGTCTCGCCTCAGGAAAAGATAAACGCTCCCGGTGCTTCAAGTTGAGGACGGCTGACTCAAGCTTGTAATGGACACACGCACGGGAGAAGGTAGGATGGGCCTCACCGCAGTTGAGGCAACGAGCCTGGGGAGAAGTGCACTCCGACTTAGAGTGACCTTCGCCACCACACAAAGGACAGAGAGAGACAGTCCCGGAGCAGCGGAGGGCACCATGCCCAAACCTCCAGCACTTGTTGCAGAGCCGAGGAGAAGGAATGTACTCCTGGGCAGAGCACCTGGCACCAGCAAGAATGATAGAGGGTGGAAGGGTCCTACCATCAAAGGTAATCTTCACAACCCGGAGGGGTTGACGGCGACTACCACGAGGGGGACGAGTAAACGTGTCCACCTGGAGAATAGAATGGCCCTGGGCAGCAAGGATATGTCGAATATCGCCGTGGCAGTCGCGCAGGTCCCGAACACCGGTCGCAACATGGGGCGGGAGCAAAATAGTGCCAACACTGGCATTCAACTGAGCGTTCTTCGAGACCCGAACAGGGGTCTCGTCAAGGCAGGATAAGGCAGCCAAGCGGGAAGCAGCATCCTGAGAAGGAGCAGCAACGACACGTGTACCGAGACGAGTGGGGTTGAAAGTAATGGAGGCATCCACGGAATCAACGAGATGTCGATGGAGGGAAAAATCGTCAGGAGGCGCAGAATCAAGAGGGAGGAGATCAAAATATTTGGCCCACGAAGCGGGACCAAACAAGGCTTGATAGGTAGCAGAACTGGAAGGAATCGAGCGAGGGCGGCCGTGACGAGGACGGCGGTGAGAACCCCCAGAGAGAGAGGGGTTAAAAGGCGCAGTAGTTACAACTAGAGAAGGAGCCGCGCCAGGGGACGAGGTAGTCACCACCAGGGGCTTGGGGCTCGACCCAACCACAGAGGAGGGAGGGGAGCCAGGGGAGGGAGACAGAGAGGCCAAAGGAGGAGCAAGGTCGGGGCCCAATGCAGCGGAGGCTACAGAGCCCGGTCTTCCAATACGGACCGACTCGGGGGCTTGGTCGCCCACCCCACGAGCCTGAGAAGGTAAACCAGAGGAGCCGAAACAGGGGTTATCATCATTACGAAAAGAAGAATTCATTCACGAATGTGCCCCCACACCCACCATGGAGCCACAATTAGAGGCAGGACACCCAACAAGAAGCTATCGCCGATCTTGCCGGGGCCTCCTAGGGGTGCGTCGTGAGTATACGCCCCACAAACGCCACCTTAAGAAACCGACAGTCCGTCGAGATCGGGTTTAGTGACGAAAGGGGGATTGACAATAAAAGGTTCCCCTCGCTCTCGATGTCGGGTACTACAGTTCTACGGGTGCAAGAGTATGCCTCCTCAAGCACCCGGGCGTCAAAATGGAAGAAGTCCAAGGGAAGAACCAGAACGAGCAAAAGGTCGGCAGGAAACGGCAAGCAGATAGGAGAAGAGGGGGGAGAAAAACGAAACAGAAGGAAAAGGAAAAGATGCCCAGCAGAATTGGAGAGGACAGCAGCAGGAGCACAAGGCTAGAAAAGGACAGAGGACTGTCCCAAGGAGCATCACACTCCGGCAGCCGCCCACTAAGCCCCCACACGGCGACAATGAGCTGAGCGGGGAGGGGGGACTTAATATCTAACATATTCAGAGATTTGAGTAGGGGTACCGAGTGATGTCTGGGGCCAGAGTTGGATATTGTCCTAATAGCAGCTTTGTGTTGAGTAATTAGAGGACGTAAATGATTTTGGGTAGTAGAACCCCAAGCACAAATACCATAGTTGAGATATGGATAGATGAGGGGAGTAATAGAGAGTCACCAGGGCAGGGCGGGGTACATAATATCTGATCTTAGAAAGAATGCCAACAGTTTTTTAAACTTTTTTTATATATTTAGAATCTGTCATCTTTGCAAACCCAGTAAATTCCTTGCCTTTTTGTGCATCCTGGAGATAATTCTGTACAGCCCAGGTAATCAAGGGCAGCAATTGTGAGAGAATCAAGAGCCAAGGGAACCTCCATAGCTGGGACAGGGGGCTCGACCACCGAAATGGGAGGGGATGCAGGGATAGAGTCGGAGGGTGGGGAAGAAAGTGATGCCTTCTTACCTGCTAGGGAAGAAGAAGGAGAGAAGCCAGGCTTACGTTTCTGACTTAAAGAGACAAGTGTGCCAGCAGCAACATACTAGGTGACAGCCTCCATATAGTCTCATCAGGAGGAGAACGGGGCAATCAACATGAAGATTGCAGGGAGGAGGATGGACAACAACCTGGACAGACAGGCAGCACGGAGGGCCAAAAGCCAGAGGGGTAGAGCTGGGAAGAAGGATCGGGGGGGGGGGGGGGGGAAGAGAAGGAAAAGTAGACACAGGAGACAAGGCAGGCTGGAAAGGAAGGAGGGAAACACCAGATGGAGAACCAGGAGGAGGATCCCCCCCCCCTGGTTCAAAACGTAAAAGAGCAGATGAGGTGGTGGTGGGTGTGTCCAGGTCCAAGGCCTGGAAACGGTTGCGAGACTAAGGAGGAGAGGTGGAACTTAACACACGAGCATAAGACATGCCAGCAAAAGAGGGAAGATGTCGTACTTGGCGTCTCGCCTCAGGAAAAGACAAACGATCGCGGTGCCTCAAATTGAGGATGGCCTCCTCAAATCTGTAGTGCATACACACGCAGGAGAAGGTAGGGTGGGCGTCACCGCAATTGATGCAGCAAGCTTGGAAAGACGAGCACTCAGGAGCGGTCTTAAGAGTGACCAGAATCCCTAAAAAAGGGGCACATACACTGCACTCGTGCATTTGAGGTGACCATGTCCAAATTTCCAACACCTATTGCAAAGTCTAGGAGAAGGAATGTACTCCTGAACGGAGCATCTGGCACCAGCAAAAATGAAAGAAGGTGGAAGGGACCTACTATCATAAGTGATCTTCACAACTCGCAGAGGTGGACGACGATGATCACGAGCGGGATGCAAGAACGTATCAACCTGGAGGACAGAATGGTCTTAGGATCCAAGGATATGTTAATTAATATTCTTGTGGCAGTCTTTCAAGTCCCAAACATCAGTCATAACATGGTGTGGGAGCATAACAGTGCCAATACTGGCATTTAACCGGGCATTTTTGTAGATCCTAACAGGTAGATCCTGGACAACGAGGCTAAGCGCATGTCCTGAGAAGGAGCTGCAACGACACATGTACAAGTACGGGTGGGGATAAAAGTGACAAAAGTATCTATCGAATCAATGAGGTGTTTATGGAAGAAGAAATTGTCAGGATGTGTAGAATCCACATGGTTGAGATCAAAGTACTTAGTCCAAGTAGCAGGACAAACAAGGCTTGCAACGAAGTAGAACTGGGAGGAATCGTGTGGGTCCATCTGCAGAGGGAATGGTGCAAAGAATCCCTGTAAGATGAGGGGTAAAAGGTGCAGTGATTACAATGAGAGAAGGAGCCGTTCCAGGTGATGAGGTGGTCAACATTGGAGGCTTAGAGCTCAACCACGTCACAGAATGGGAGAAGAACAGAGAGGAGTAGTCGGGAGGGTCAATGAAGCAGCTTGGTCTGGACCCAATGTAGCGAGGGATACAGAGCCGGTCTTCCATCACATTCTGACTCGGGGAGCCTGGTTGCCCACCCCACGAGCCTGGGTAAGAGAGGTTGGTTCAGTTTCCACACAGCATCAATTCTAAAAGTCTGGGGGCTAGAGACAAGGAATACCACTTACCAGGGCAGCCAAGGAGGCCGAGCATTGGCCAGTGCAGGAAGGGGTGCGTTGTTCCCGACGGTGCTCCCTCTTTTCATTAGGGGAGTCCTACTGCCTCCTACATTCTCCCACACTGGTGCAAAGACCCCATTCTTCCTTTGCCCCAGCCTTTAAAAAAACACTCTACAAAAAAAGACACTTTAAAAAAAAAAAAAAAAAAAAAAAAATCCAGAGAATTTATTTCCTGTGTACTGGGGGGGGGGGGGAAGGGAGTCATATTTGGAGGCAACACAGTTAAGGGGTTAAGGGTTAAAGGACCCCTAGAGTCATGAGGGTACTACGAGAGTCAATGACAACCTCAAAGGAGAATTGACAATGAGAAAGCAGGCGTCGAAGAGCATAGAGAATAGCATAAAGTTCTGTTGTGAAGATGCTAGTCTCCAGAGGGAGGCGACACATATAAGTGTGGTCAGGAAAAACAACAGAGTAGCCTACACCGTCTGCAGACTTTGACCCATCGGTGAAGATGGAAATGGAGCGGAAGTATGAAGAAAAGTGTCCACAAAAAGGAGTTTCAGATCAATAGGAGGGGGTAAAAGCTTTATAATAATAATAATAATAATTTTTATTTAGGCAAAGGTACATACATAAAGAGATTTTACAAAGTTTGTTGGCTTTATAGATAGGAGCTAGTACATACAATGCCTAAAGCCACTATTACGCAAAGCGTTTCGGGCAGGAAAAAACACTACTGACTAAAGCTTAAAACTAATGGGTAAAAAGAAAAAAATGCGTTGAGTACAAATAAAAATAGAGGTAAAAGAGGGGGGAACATTGTTGAAAAAACAGCACAAATACAATTACAAATTATTACAGAAAATTACATTAAAACAGCGTTGATTTGTAAAACAAAAAAAAAACAAAAAACATACATGGGTTGACAATAGAGAGGTAAGGTAGGTTACAGGGAATTTATTAGGTATAGCTTCGTTTTTAACTTAAACTGGTTGAGAGAGGTACTGTCTTTAACATGGTTGGGAAGGTCATTCCACATCCTGGGCCCCTTGATTTGTAGAGCATTTCTGGTTTGATTAAGTCGTACTCTAGGAATATCAAAACTGTATTTATTTCTGGTGTGGTGCTCATGGGTTCTGTTACAACCTTCTATGAAGCTTTTGAGATCAGGATTGGCATTACAATTTAGCGTTTTGTATATGTATAGTACACATGAGAGAATGTGCAGTGACTTAATGTCTAACATATTCAGGGATTTGAATAGGGGTACCGAGTGATGTCTGGGGCCAGAATTGGATATTGTCCTAATAGCAGCTTTGTGTTGAGTAATTAGAGGACGTAAGTGATTTTGGGTAGTAGAGCCCCAAGCACAAATACCATAGTTGAGATATGGATAGATAAGGGAGTAATAGAGTGTCACCAGGGCAGGGCGTGGTACATAATATCTGATCTTAGAAAGAATGCCCACAGTTTTTGAAACTTTTTTTGATATGTTTAGAATGTGTCCCTGGAAATTCAGCTTGTGGTCAATGAGAATGCCAAGGAATTTGCCATCTAATTTGTAACAAATTTGGGTATTGTTTATTTTGAGATTTATTTGATTAGAGGATTTATTGCCAAACAGAATATAGAAAGTTTTGTCAATGTTAAGGGTGAGTTTGTTGGCAGTTAGCCACAGATGGACTTTATTTAGCTCAGTATTTACTGTGGCATTTAGAGCAAGGGGATCAGGACTGGAGTAAATGAAGGTTGTGTCATCAGCAAATAGGATTGGTTTGAGGTGTTGGGAGGCATTTGGAAGGTCATTAATGTAGATGAGAAAGAGGAGAGGGCCAAGTATGCTGCCCTGGGGAACACCAATGTTGATGGGTAGGGTGGGCGAAATTGTATTATTCACAGAAACACATTGGAGCCTGTCAGTAAGGTAGGATTTGAGGTATTGTAGGGAGTGTCCTCTGACACCATAATGATGTAATTTAAGAAGAAGGTTTTGGTGGTTGACAGTATCGAAAGCTTTACGCAGGTCCACAAATAACCCAACAGGGAACTCATTTTTATCAAGAGCTGTATGAATCGAGTTAAGCATACTAATAAGTGCATCGTTAGTGCTTTTTTTGGGCCTGAAGCCATATTGGCAAGGACTAAGTATATTGAGTTTGGCTAGATATGAGTAAAGCTGCTTATAGATTAGTTTTTCAAAATTTTTTGACAAGTTTGGCAGGATTGATATAGGTCTGTAGTTGTTAACATCTGTGAGATCACCACATTTGTGGACAGGCGTTACTCTCGCTTTTTTTAGAATATCTGGAAAGGTTTGGAGTTCAAGTGACTTGTTGAAGAGCAAAGCAATAGCAGGGGCTAAAGATCTGGAGGCTTTAGTGATGTGGGTCAGGGATGTACAAAATTTAGGAAAGGGGACCCTCCACAGGGGCAAGGACGAAACAATACTTGGAGAAACATTGATAATACGAACTGAAAGAGAATCCTGCAAGCAAGATAACTGGATAGAAAGAGGGAAGAAGAACAGGAACTACAGGAGGGGTAAATGTCAAAGCATGACAGAGGCGAGAATAAGGATGTAAGACAGCGAAGGCAGTAGCAAATTTGGCGGTTTTGGAGAGATAGGAAGCCAGTGTCAACATACAAGCTGAGGGTGGGAGTGTAGCAAAAGGCATCAGAGCCGAGGAGTAACCCAGTATGGCGAAGAGCTTCAAGACGACAAAGAATTGAGGGTGAGGTAGGCGACCATAATCTAGTTTAGACAGCATGAGAAAGTAATGTAAAGAGAGGAGTGTGCACCTATCAGCTCCCCAGGAAGTATGGAACAAGACCTTAAGTAAGTTAAGAGCCTTCGAGCACTCAACTTGGAGGTAAGAGTTATGAGGAGACCAAGACAAATGAGTGTTAAAGATTAATCCCAGAAGTTCAGCAGAATCCTTATACAAAAGAGAATTACCATAAAGCGACAGAGTGGGGTCGAAGAATGATCTGCTTCCGAGTAAAGGTCATACCACAAGTCTTAGCTGTAGAGAACTTGAAGCCATGATTGGTGGCCCAGGATGAGAAGCAACACTTTCTCCGAGTCAGCGCCTGCAACACCTACCCAGCCCCTCCGCCCACCCACCCATATTGATGACACCCCAGTAGACTAGTCCGTATCAATCACAAGTTGAAGCAGCCATTGGAGGAAAGAGGAGTCATCACCTTGACAGCAGAGGGTAAGATCGTCAACACAAAGAGCGGAGAAAAAGTCAGAGGGAAGGGAGGAAAGAAGACCAGAAAGGGCAACCAGGAAAATAGTAACCAGAGAAAATTACTATAACACAAGTGGAATGTAGTAAGGTGCACAAAGAGCTACTGTGTCATTAACAGAATAAAGATGACCAGCACAATGAACAACACTCACAGGATGAGTACGGGCATAGATATTGAACTTTGGACCATTCAACCGAGTCAATTGTGCTATAATCTAATACAAGTCTAGTCATTAGCTATAATCTAATATAATCTAATAGATCTAAATCTTCTGTCTCATATCTACACCAATCAGCGCATTGATCATCATTATTGCAAGTATTACACAGCACACCAGGCAAAAAACAAACTCCAAAATAGCACCTGCTTATGTGTTTACAACTAAAATGTTAGATCACTTAGTAAAACATTTTAACGATATAAATACACTACTCATAGCACTAGGTACTAATTTATCGTTCATTATTTTAACAGAAACTTGGCTAAGTAAAGACTATACCCAATTCTACAATTTAGCTGGTTATAAAGCCATTCACAACTGTAGGCTTAATAAAAAAGGTGGCAGCACATCTATATATTACCGAGATACCTTCATCTGCAATAGTGTCATTAGTGATAGACATGACCATTGTAAATTTACCTGTGCCCAGTTCTCAAGTAAATCCCTTAAATCCTCCTTGACTATTGGTGTTATCTATAGATTTCCGAATACTAACACAGCTTCATTCTCAGATAACCTAAGGAATCTTATCATAAACAACAATCTTAGTGACCTTAATTCTACCTCTAATTGTTTCACTTCCTTGTTTGCTTGCATTTATTGTTGTGTCTTGCCATAATTATTCTCTAATTTAGCAGACTCAATACTTTGTAAGCTCTTATTGTATTGTTATATTATTATATTGTGTTTTGCTATAATTACTTCCTATTTTACAGCAGATTTGTTTTTCATCTGTTCATGTAATTGCTAATCTTATTGTATTGTGACATTCTTTTCTATATTGATATATATTTTCTGTCTATTGTTACTTACAGTGTACCTGAGAGTACCTGTAAGCAATCTACCTCATTTTTCATTTTTGCTCAATTTTTTTTTTGTATTGCTTAGTCTTGTTTATATTTTTGTTTTGTATATCTATATCTTGTGTTTTGTATAGTCCATGTTTATATGTTTTTTTCTTTAATCTCATTCATTACCTAGGTTTCCTAGCCTAGCCATACTCCCTTACTCCATTGTACCCCTGTAAGCCCCTTTTGTGTTTGTTTGGTACAGTATTGTGTACATTTATTTATTTTTGTTTTTCTTGTTTTTCCTGCAATCAGCTTTTTTTATGCAGTCAAGTATAGACCCAGAACTTAACCTCTTATCCACTATCTATGACAATAATCACTTTAATGATCTAAATTGCAGATATTTTGCAGCACATGATGTAAACAATGTATTAACTCATAGTCACAATATCTCTGTAATCAATTTGAAAGTTAGATCCCTAGGTAAACACTTCGATGATGTTAGTGCCTTGATTGAAGCTATTGACAACAAATTCTCTTTTATTATACTTACTGAAACATGGTTGAAAGAGGATACTACTCAACTCTTTAACATGCCTAACTACTCAGCAATCCACAACTGTCGTCAACTTCAGAGAGGTGGTGGCACTGCTCTTTACTAGCACCAAGAACTAACATGCTTAAAAGAAATTAGAACTAGAGACTGCTATGGAGAGTATATCTTCGCCAGCTTCAGAGTCAAGGGTGCCGAGTCTATCCTGTCTGTGGGTGCAGTTTATAGAATTCCTAACACTGATGTGTCCGAATTCAACTCAAACCTTAGAAATCTAATACTTGATAACAGACTGAACAAAAACCACCTAATTATCGCAGGGGACTTTAATATTGACCTCTGCGAGCCAGAACACCCTACTGCTGTTAGCTTCCTCAACTGTATGAATTCCTGCTTCCTCATACCCTTAATCACTAGACCTACTAGAATCACTGATAGCACTGCCACGACTCTAGATCACATCTGGACAAATATAACCTCTCCGCTTACTTCAGGTATAATCACCGATAGCACTACAGACCATTACCCCACATTTCTCTTAACTAACATTAGCAAACCACCTCTTGAGTCAAGAGAGATACGTTTTAGACTACACAATGAAACTGCTATAGACAATTTTATAACTGCTACTGATAATGTCAACTGGGAGTCCGAGTTAGGTAACATAGAGGACATCAACCTAGCAGTTCAATCTTTTCTTCAAAAAACTCTTAGCCTTTATAATACCCACTGTCCTATGCTTACAAAACAAGTCACAACCAAAAGGCTTAACAATCCCTGGCTTACAAAGGGAATACTTAAATCTATTAATAAAAAACATGACCTTGAGAAAAAGTATAGGTTAGGAATTGTCTCCAAAGAATTCTCAAAGAATTACTCATTATTGCTATCTAAGATAATTAGACGAGCCAAAACTAAATACTACGAAGATAAATTTACCCAAATAAAGAGCAACATTAAACAAACATGGAGAACAATTTCACAAATATTGGGATCAAAGAAGTCTTTAAATAACAAACCGACTCTCCTGTCTAATAACGATGGTCAGCTTTCAGCCTCTGATTCTGCTATTGAGTTCAATAGGTTCTTCTCTTCCATTGGTTCATCCCTTGCTAATGATATTCCATCTTCCAGTACTGACATTAAGGACTATCTTACAGGGAACTATCCCCAGTCTCTGTACCTAAAGCCTATTAATTCCATTGACGTCAATGAGATAATCCTTTCCCTTAAAACCAAGTCTGGTGCCCTTGAGGAGATACCAACTTTAATCTACAAAAAAGCCTCCAGATCTTTAGCCCCTGCTATTGCTTTGCTCTTCAACAAGTCACTTGAACTCCAAACCTTTCCAGATACAGGTATTCTAAAAAAAGCGAGAGTAACGCCTGTCCACAAATGTGGTGATCTCACAGATGTTAACAACTACAGACCTATATCAATCCTGCCAAACTTGTCAAAAATTTTTGAAAAACTAATCTATAAGCAGCTTTACTCATATCTAGCCAAACTCAATATACTTAGCCCTTACCAATATGGCTTCAGGCCCAAAAAAAGCACTAACGATGCACTTATTAGTATGCTTAACTCGATTCATACAGCTCTTGATAAAAATGAGTTCCCTGTTGGGTTATTTGTGGACCTGCGTAAAGCTTTCGATACTGTCAACCACCAAAACCTTCTTCTTAAATTACATCATTATGGTGTCAGAGGACACTCCCTACAATACCTCAAATCCTACCTTACTGACAGGCTCCAATGTGTTTCTGTGAATAATACAATTTCTCCCACCCTACCCATCAACATTGGTGTTCCCCAGGGCAGCATACTTGGCCCTCTCCTCTTTCTCGTCTACATTAATGACCTTCCAAATGCCTCCCAACACCTCAAACCAATCCTATTTGCTAACGACACAACCTTCATTTACTCCAGTCCTGATCCCCTTGCTCTAAATGCCACAGTAAATACTGAGCTAAATAAAGTCCATCTGTGGCTAACTGCCAACAAACTCACCCTTAACATTGACAAAACTTTCTATATTCTGTTTGGCAATAAATCCTCTAATCAAATAAATCTCAAAATAAACAATACCCAAATTTGTAACAAATTAGATGGCAAATTCCTTGGCATTCTCATTGACCACAAGCTGAATTTCCAGGGGCACATTCTAAACATATCAAAAAAAGTTTCAAAAACTGTGGGCATTCTTTCTAAGATCAGATATTATGTACCACGCCCTGCCCTGGTGACTCTCTATTACTCCCTTATCTATCCATATCTCAACTATGGTATTTGTGCTTGGGGCTCTACTACCCAAAATCACTTACGTCCTCTAATTACTCAACACAAAGCTGCTATTAGGACAATATCCAATTCTGGCCCCAGACATCACTCGGTACCCCTACTCAAATCCCTGAATATGTTAGACGTTAAGTCACTGCACATTCTCTCATGTGTATTATACATATATAAAACGCTAAACTGTAATGCCAATCCTGATCTCAAAAGCTACATAGAAGGTTGTAACAGAACCCATGAGCACCACACCAGAAATAAATACAGTTTTGATATTCCTAGAGTACGACTTAATCAAACCAGAAATGCTCTACAAATCAAGGGGCCCAGAATGTGGAATGACCTTCCCAACCATGTTAAAGACAGTACCTCTCTCAACCAGTTTAAGTTAAAAACGAAGCTATACCTAATAAATTCCCTGTAACCTACCTTACCCCTCTATTGTCAACCCATGTATGTTTTTTGTTTTTTTTTTGTTTTTCAAATCAACGCTGTTTTAATGTAATTTTCTGTAATAATTTGTAATTGTATTTGTGCTGTTTTCTCAACAATGTTCCCCCCTCTTTTACCTCTATTTTTATTTGTACTCAACGCATTTTTTTCTTTTTGCCCATTAGTTTTAAGCTTTAGTCAGTAGTGTTTTTTCCTGCCCGAAACGCTTTGCGTAATAGTGGCTTTAGGCATTGTATGTACTAGCTCTATCTATAAAGCCAACAATCTTTGTAAAATCTCTTTTATGTATGTACCTTTGCCTAAATAAAAATTATTATTATTATTATTATTATTATTATTATTATTATTATTATTAATCTCAACAAAAATCACATCATTCTGGGAGGAGACTTCAATATTAACCTGGGTCAACAAAATTGCTCTCAAGTTAACTATTTCCTTAACAGCATGAATTCCTGTATGCTAATCTCCACAATCACCAAGCCCACCAGTCACTCAAACATCTACCACTACCTTGGATCACTTATGGACTAACATAACAGCTCCCCTTGTATCTGGTATAATCTACGACATAACTGACCACTATCCTACCTTTTTCATAGCAAACATGGACTCAACACCATCAAAATGCAAGAAACTTACATTCAGGTTACACAGTGAATCAGCTATAGGGAACCTTACAAATGCACTTCACAATATTAACTGGGAATCTGAATTCAATAATACCCAGGATATATATTCATTAGTTAACCTCTTCCTCTCCAAAACTCTAAGCCTCTACAACACTCATTGTCTCCTCCTTACCAGGCAAGTAACTGACAAAAGAATAAACAATCTGTGGCTCATAAGTGGCATATTCAAATCAACAAGAAACATGAATATGAAAAGAAACTTAAGATTGGCCTAGTTACAAAGGAAGTAGTTAAAAGGTACTAATCAATGCTTACCAGTATCATAAGAAAGGCAGAACTTTCATATTATGTGAATAGATTCAATGAAGTAAAAGGCAACATGAAAAGCACATGGAAAACCATGTCTAGTATCCTAGGAACTAAACAACACTCACATAACCAAATAAAACTCTATAAGGATGGGTATACACCGTCAACTGATTTAGAAATGGCAAATATATTTAATAGCTTCTTTTCATCGGCTGGTCCTAATCTTGCCAGAAAAATCCCACAGACTCAAGACACATATTACTGTAACACATATCTTTCAGGCAGCTATCCAAACTCTCTTCTCCTTTCATCAGTCAGCCCAACAGATGTTGTGTCCATCATACACTCACTAAAAAACCAAGGCAGGGAACATCAGTGAAATTCCATCCATTGTATACAAGAGCGCCTCCCATAGCTCTACTGTTCAATAAATCCATAGTGTCATACCTTCCCTGATATCCTTAAAAAAGCAAGAGTAACGCCAGTTCATAAAGGAGGCAGTCCGGCAGACATAAACAATAATAGACCAATATCAAACCTACCCATTCTATCAAAAATATTTGAAAACATTATCTACAAACAGCTCTATTCCTACCTCGTAAATTTCGATATTCTCAGCCCCTGTCAGTCTGGCTTTCGGTCCCAAAAAGAGTACCAATGATGCAATTATTAGTCTCCTTGATGTAAACTACTCAGCCCTTGACAAAAATTAGTTTCCAATTGGTCTATTCATTGACCTGAGAAAGGCCTTTGATACAGTTAATCACAACTACCTCTTCCTTAACCCTTAAACTGCGCAACGCGCCTGCAGGCTCACGTCTGGTTTGTGCAACGCGCCTCCAGGTATTTGTATTTTTCACATTCCATTCAAAACTCCCGTGGCTACATGGGGATTCACATCAGCTTCCTCAGGGCTCTTGTAAACAGACGCCATCTTTAAAAAAAATCGTGGTCCACATTCCCGGGTGCGGGAGCCTCAGTAGTGAGTGAGCAACCAAGGCTGGCGCTCGCAGCATGAGCGCACAGCACTGCTGTTCAGCGTGTGACCACAGCATCTCCTAATAATGTCAAAATATATATATAACTTGTATTATTTAGCCATGATAGTATTATAGAAAAGCCTGAGTGTGATAATGACCGGGTACAATGTTCAAATATCAGTGCTTCAATGCTGTTCACGATGTTCACAGCGCTAGCCACAGCACCACAGCATTATTTCGTCCATCTAGGAATCTTCAAATGACTTCTTAGGTTCCTTTTCAAAATAAACGTGTGGTCAATTATTCATTTACAGGAATTAGTGACCAGGATTGTGATAATGGCAGGATTGTGATTATAATTAGCATTGTGCGTAGTATTGTGGAAGGAGGAATTTTGGTGAGGGAGGGAGGGAGAGAATTGAGGTAGCCTCATTGTGTGTGTGTGTGTGGCAGCCACTCTTGTTTTGCTCACCATACTAGCTTAGTGGTTCGCTATGGGCAACACATATGTACAGTACATGGATATATACAGAGTGTGTGTATATAGTGTAAGAACAGCAACAGGAGAATGTTGAGAGAAGGTATTTTGGTGAGGGAGGTGACGTTGTAATCGTAGCGTTGTCTGCTGTGTAATTACCCAAGTGTAGTTACAGGATGAGAGCTACGCTTGTGGTGTCCCGTCTTCCCAGCACTCTTTGTCATATAACGCTTTGAAACTACTGACGGTCTTGGCCTCCACCACCTTCTCCCCTAACTTGTTCCAACCGTCTACCACTCTGTTTGCGAAAGTGATTTTTCTTATATTTCTTCGGCATCTGTGTTTAGCTAGTTTATATCTATGACCTCTTGTTCTTAAAGTTCCAGGTCTCAGGAAATCTTCCCTATCGATTTTATTAATTCCTGTTACTATTTTGTATGTAGTGATCATATCACCTCTTTTTCTTCTGTCTTCTAGTTTTGGCATATTTAATGCCTCTAACCTCTCCTCGTAGCTCTTGCCCTTCAGTTCTGGGAGCCACTTAGTAGCATGTCTTTGCACCTTTTCCAGTTTGTTGATGTGCTTCTCAAGATATGGGCACCACACAACTGCTGCATATTCTAGCTTTGGCCTAACAAAAGTCGTGAACAATTTCTTTAGTATATTGCCATCCATGTATTTAAAAGCAATTCTGAAGTTAGAAAGCGTGGTATAGGCTCCTCGCACAATATTCTTTATGTGGTCCTCAGGTGATAGTTTTCTATCTAGAACCACCCCTAGATCTCTTTCTTTATCAGAATTCTTTCATGCAGTATATGGTGGCAACTGTATTGTTTGAACACAATACTGGCTTACTTGCATAGTTCTGGTAAATAAAACATGTAGATAGCTATATATAACATGTGTAGTGTAATAAGAACAATAACAGTATGGTGGGAGGAGCAATGTTGGCGAGTAAGATGTTGGAGTGAGGGAGACTGGCTGCGTGTGGCTGCTCTCACTCGAGGTGTTCTGAATGTGTTGATGGTGAATGTATATAGTGTGTGACAGTGTATAGTGTGTAAATAGATTGTATATATACATAAATTAGCATGATACATAGTAAATATGTGCAGCATATGTGTACAAAAGTGTCATGCACGTAACACAGTGTCTTCGGACAGTACGGATGTTTTATTGCCACAATATAGTGTACATTTTCATTATACATAGGATTAGCACATAAAAACAAATAAAATGTATTTGGAACTGTGCGCAAAAAATGCACATAAATACAATGGGGCCTCGACTTACAATGCTAATCCGTTCCCAGAGACGGATCGTAAGTCGAAATATCCTAAGTTGAAGCGATTTTTCCCATAAGAAATAAAGAGAATTGAATTAATCCGTTCCCCACCCTCCAAAATATTAACATACAAATACATTTTATACTGAATACAATGTTTTTTTCTACTACAATATAGTACCAAAGTTTCTCTTACCTTTATGGAGGGCTCTTGATGGCATATGGAAGATGGTGATGAGAGGGGGAGGAGGAGAGTTGTCACTATTTGGAAAGAGAGTCCCCCTTCCATTATCACATCAGGCAGTGATGTTTTCTCTGGTGGTACTCTCTCTCCTACGTTTTGCCTGAATACCACTAGGACCTGGTTGTGGTTCACTGCTTGTTTGTCTCGCTACAAATTTGTCAAGAGACACTTGTTTTTCCCTTCGTTTTAATATTTGTCTGTAATGATGCATCGCAGTGTCATTAATAGGTTAAGGCAACGACCTACTGCAGCTTGATTTGGGCAAGTTGTTTCAGCAAAGGTTTGCAATTCTTCCCATGCTCCACACATTTTTGCAATTGTTGAGGAAGAGACATTCTGTACTCTTGTTTCTGCTCTATGGTCATCCTTACATGGGTTTTCATATGTTGAGCCTTACCACTGACTTTCCTGGGACTCATGGCGTGATATATAATAATTACTTTAATGTTTAAAATGCAAAAAATCACCACAAAAGCGGAATTTCTTATAGGTGCGATCGTCACTAAATGGGCAGCTGAACCGAGAACCACGCGCTCGGTCGACCCGAACGTGTACCAACAAATATCGGAAGTCGACAACACCATCGGATGTCGAGTCGCATTTTTCGATGAAATTTACATCGTAACTCGAAATTATCATAAGTAGGGGCAATTGTATGTCGAGGTGCCACTGTATATTCGCGGCAACTTGCGCGCCCCGCCCCGCTCCGGGTGCCCTACTGGCCCTGGGAGCGTACGTCACAGGCGAACGGGGAATGCATGACAACGTCACGCCCCAACTTACAGACCCCATACCAACCAAAGTAAGCACAATTTTTTTTTTTTTTTTTTACATACCCATACTGAGGGAAGGGTTTTTGACACTTTAAAAAATCAAAAGAATTTTTTCCAGATAATTTATTTCCTGCACACTGGGGAAGGAGGGGGGGGTCATATTTGGAGGCAATGCAGTTAAGGGGTTAAACTCCAGTATTATGGAATCCGAGGCCATGCCCTGGACTATATCCGATCCTATCTTAGTGCAGACACCAATGTGTAGCCATCAATGATATAACCTCACCCACTCTACCATTAACCGTTGGAGTGCCACAGGGCAGCATCTTGGGACCTCTCCTATTTCTTATATATATCAATGATCTGCCTAATGTCTCTAATACTCTGAAACTTATATTGTTTGCTGATGATACTACCCCTCATCTATTCAGAACCCAACCCACATACACTAAATAATGTTGTGAATAATGAATTAAAAAAAGTCCACTTATGGATGTCGACTAACAAACACTAAACATAGAAATGACCTACTACATCTTATTTGGAAGCAAATCATCGAATGCAATTCAGCCACAGATAGACAATATTAACATCAGTAATAAAAATGATGAAAAGATTCTTGGCCTATTCCTAGACAAGAGAGAGTACTTCAGCACCCACATTCAACACATAACTAAGAAAGTCTCTGAAACAGTTGGTATACTCTCCAAAATCAGATACTAAGTTCCTAACTCTGCTCTCCTCTCACCATATTATGCACTAATCTATCACTATCTTAATACTTTCCCTATCTCGTGACAAAGTGTCACCAATTTTTCTCCAGAGTCCTATCTTGTGACACTATTTGAGTCCAACACTAAATATTTGTATAAAATTCATTTTTTATCCAATCGACTTTGGGATAGTTTCAAAATGAGCGCCTTTACAATGCGCACAATTTGATACCAAAATAAAAGATGTAACATGAATCTTGATGTCAGAACACTGGAAAGATATAAATAGTTTTGAGATGATGAGCATCCAAAAGTAAAATATTTGTTAAAATTCCAGTTATTGCTCTATTATTATGGGACTAGTTTTCAAATACGCGCCTTTATATTGCGAACAATTTGATACCAAAATTAAAGACGTAAGACGAACATTGATGTTATCAAACTGAACGAGTATACACATTAGGCCGCTGTGTGCAAATTGGTGCTCGTTCATGGATAACTTTAAGCTTTGTTGTGGGGAGTCACACCAGGCTTTTGGGCATTAT
The DNA here is from genome assembly GCF_040958095.1 of Procambarus clarkii. NCBI lineage: Eukaryota > Metazoa > Arthropoda > Malacostraca > Decapoda > Cambaridae > Procambarus > Procambarus clarkii. Next base: position 7,851,850 of record NC_091201.1, read on the forward strand.
ATTCATATACACCTGCATGGAATTTAATTGCTTACACAATGATACCAAAACGAACGATGTAGCACGAGAATTAAGGTGAGAAAACAAACAAGTGTACACATTTTGGTGTCGTCGAATGCTCGCCCGCACGCCGGGGGCATGCCTCTAAGTTTGTGGCCTGCATGCCGGGAGCACAAAGGTGTTAATTACGGTATCTGTGCATGGGGGTCAACCACTGCAATCCACCTCAAGCCCTTTGTCACCCAGCAAAAATCTGCTATCAGAATAATAACAAACTCTGCTTTCAGATAACTCAGCCCCCTTGTTTAAATCCCTAAACATGCTAAGCATTAACTCACTCCACACATTCTCTTGTGTCAACTACATTTACAAAACCCTGTTCTTAAATGCAAACTATGTTCTGAAACTCTCCCCGGATAATGTAATAGGACCCATTATCACCACACCAGAAATAAATCTCTCTCTGATATCCTCAGAGTCAAACTTAATCTGTGTAAACACACTATACAAATAAAGGGATCTAGTCTATGGAACTCACTCCCTAATGAATTGAAAAGCTGTTAAACATTTGCCTCGTTCAAAAACAAAACCAAAAAGTACCTAATTTCATCTTCATAGTTTCCTACACAGTGCTTTAAATTTGCTCTGTATCTAGTGTTACCCAATCTCCCAATCTTTATGTACTTAATCCAAACAACTTTATCATTGTGATCATTGCTGTCTTCTTTTATGTGCTAGCTATATGCTGTATTGTGTCTCTTAATTTTTGTTAAACTACCATTTTGTTAAACTACCATTCAAGCTGTCAATGCAATCAATCTGAGCTACCTATGTGCTTTAATATACCAACAAATTTCTCTTTTTTTTTTTTTTCTTGCCATGTACCTGTTATCATTTTTATAAATTTTGCTAGTAATTTACCTACTTAAAATTTTCTGTTAGATTAAGGAGCTGCCAGAAACGCTGCGCGTATTAGTTACTTTAGAAGAATGTAATCGCTATGTATCCTCACAATCCCAATGTACCTTCTTGTATATATATAAATAAATAAATAAATAAATAACTGCAAATAAAACAAATTATACATATAGGATATAAAACCAGCTGGGTGCAGCTGCCGGCTCGCCTGAGTGGGCTAATGAGCGGGCGCTCTAATTGGATGACGATTTGCATGTTTATTGTTTTCTTTTTATTTGGAGGGTGGGGGTTAGCGTTTCTTTGGCTCTGTTCAGATGTAGGTTGCAATTTTCACCAGTTGGAAGTTTGTATTGTTACGCCTACCTTTCTGTGGATATACCTCGGTCGATGGCAGAAGTGACATACTGTGCTCTAAATGTAGTGCTCATATGGCCATTGCTCCCTATGCCTTTCTGAGAGGGCCAGGTTCTGGCTCGTCGTCCCTGGTAGGCAGAACTCCCATAACTGATGTCTCCCAAACTAATAAAGCACTTATCAGTCTGGATAGCTTCAGGGAGCTGACGGGGCTCCCCACAGAATTTTTTTTAATTTAATAAGGGGGAAAACAATTGCATTTTATTTAAATAATATTATATTTTAATATTTTACAAGTTGTTGTTGTTGTTGTTGTTGTTGTAGATTTGCTACCTGGAACAATAAGTTCCAAGCAGTTCCAAGCAGCACGGGCTATGGTGAGCCAGTCATATTTTATAAATTTTAATTAATCCCCTGGAAAACACTTCAAATATTGAATAATGTCAATAAATTTTAGGCATTGAATACTTATGTATTATTTCAGAGAATTATTTCAGTAAGTAATTAATAAATCGATGTCATTTGTACAGCAAATCCTGATGCATGGTTTCAAGGTGAGAAAATGCAATTAATCTAAATTTATTCCATATAAAAATAAAACATGCTTACCCTCAAAAAATATAATATAAGAACCTTAAATACAAAACTGCTTTTTAATCAACCTGATGTCTTAATTCAAGAATTAAGAAATTATAAACACACATTTATAAACACAGTGACACTTCAACTTACGAATGCCCCTTTTTATGAACTTTTCGGGTTACGAGCCGTCTCTGGGAATGGATAAAATTCGTAAGCTGAGGTACCACTGTACTGTAAAACTAAATCATAAACAAACATAAAATAATTGAACTTAATTAGAGAATGTTAAGAAAGCCACGGAATTATATATACTGTAACTTTAAATCATGATCAACACACAAATATAATAATTCTGTGTGATGCAGTGCAATCAGAAAACTGTTGTGCGGTAGTTATTGTATTAGTCGCGATCAGAACAAGACAATTGGCCACATTGTCTTCCCCTTTATGCTTCTGTTCACCTAGCAGAAAACAGGGACCCAGGACAACTGATTTGCATTACATGTTGGGTAAATTTAATTGTTGGCCCCTTAATGATTAGGCCTCCTGTCATTTACTATCGAAATCATATTCTAAAAGATTGAACTTCCCTAATACACACACACACACAGTTTATCCATTATTGGAGAAAGCAAGCTTGCTATGCGCATCAAGGTCACCCTAAGCCAATGTCTGACCTTCTCCCAAGATGTTGCCTCAAGAAGAGGCAACACAACTGTTACCTCACTCCCAGACAACTATTTACTGCTAGGTGAACAGAGGTATTAGATAAGTGTTTATCCAAATGTTTTGTCCTTCCCGGGAATTGAAACCAGGACTACTCGGTTGTGAGGCAACTGTATACTATTGCATCTAACCACACAATTTGGAGAGATGACTGGAGACAAAATGGAACAAAAATGCCAAGTGTTGCTGAGGTTGCATTTTCACAATGTTTTATTAGGGTCACCAACTTTCTTATTTCTTCTTGGTGATGATGATAATTAAACACATTGCATAAAGGTGACCTGAGCTACACAAGGTATTTTTGTCCCATATAAAAATGGCAATATGTGGAATTAATAACTGCATTTTTACAACATAACTAAATAGCAATACAGTATTCCATATGAAATTTTAGCAAGAAAAATCCTCAGTTATACTGAATACTATTACATCAAACTTTACTGTCACTCCCACAAAAACTTGGAAACAAAATTTTAATCTCTGGCAGGAATGTGACAAAAAAAAAACAGAACAAAAAAAGAGGCAGATATAGGAGATTATATGTATATACAGTAAATAAAAGATCCATAATATAGTTTAAATGTGCAATAATATACTGGGTTTCCTACAGCCAGGGGAGAGGGAGTGTGCTAGGCTCATCAAGGTCCCCCCCCCCACCCTAGGCCAACTATATACTGACCTTCTCCCAGGACACAGCCCACAGCAGATGCCCAACTCCCAGGTACTGCACGTACTTGCTGCTTGGTGAACAGAGGCATCAGGCATACTTGATTATAAAAAAAAGTAACATATATCACTTTATTTCTTCGATAACTTGAAGTACCTCACACAAAGAGAAAATGAGATATTTATATATTGCATTACATTGCACATTTATGTATCTGACAGAAAATTCTACAACACTGGAAAGTTTTGATATATAAATAATGGAAAACAAAATTACATGTCAAATAAACATCAATGATGGAACCGGTAATAATTACCTTTAAAAGGTAAGAATGTACTCTGAGTAATACACACACACAGATGGCTTGCTACAGAATTGTCATTTTCCTACTGTTGTTTATCTGGAGGCGTACAATCACTGGCATCATCCCCTTTATTCATTGCTGTCATCCTGGAACAATGTAAATACCAGCATGACTTAGTATTTGACATTTTGTAATTTCAAATTAACAAATTTATTTATTTTTATACATTTATATAAAAAAGAAAACTGGGTTTGTGAGAGTATATAACATTAGTGTTCTTACATTCTTGCATAGCCACTAACATGCATAGAGTTTCAGGCCGGACCTTAATGTAACAGACACATTTATTCAGAGGTACATTGTAGCAAAATTTGAGTTTAATATAATAACTACATAAATTGAAGGAAATCATTACACTGGTGAAGCTGCATGTCTTAGGTACAGTACATACTAATATTGGGGTAAGTGGGTAGCACAAGATACAGTGCAAGTTTGAAGCACAAGGTAGGAAACTGTGAGGATGAAATTAAGTACTTATTGGTTTTACTTTTGAATGAAGCAGAAGTTGGACAATTTTGTAATTCATTAGGGGGGGGGGGGGTGAGTTCCATCTACTAGATCTTTTTTAATTGCATGGAGTGTTTGCACAGATTTAGTTTGACTCTTGAGATATCAAAGAGAGATTCGTTTCTGGTGTGGTGCTTATGAGTTCTATTACATCTATCAAGGAAGAGTTTCAGATCAGGATTAGCATTTAGGAACAAGGTTTTGTACATGTAAATAGCACAAGAGAATGTGTGGAGTGAGTGTATGTTTAGCATGTTTAGGGGATTTAAACAGAGAGGCTGTGTGTCTGCAAGGCAGAGTTTATTATAGTTCTGATAGCAGATTTTTGCTGGGTGATGATGGGCATGAGGTAATTTACAGTGGTTGAACCCCATTCGTAAGATAGGGATGGATTAGCAAGTAGTACAATGAGCGGAGAGCAGAGTGGGGAACATAATATCTGATTTTAGAGATTATGCCGACAGTTTTTGAGACTTTTTGTCTATGTTTTATAATAATAATAAATAATAATTTATTGTGTTGGGGCACAGGAAGCCAGAATGTATGCATACACATTAGACTTTATTGAGGTCCCCATCCCCCTCAAGGTCAAATTACTGACCCCACCCAGGATGCAATTCCACAACTAGCTGACTAACTCCTGAGTACCTACTTACTGCTAGGTAAACAGATCCATTAGGTGAAAGGAAATGTGCCTAACCATTTCTATTCCCACCAGGGTTTCGAACCGGGAATTCTTGATTGTGCGTTGAGAATGAAGCTGATTGTACTACCAGGATCCCGACTTTTGTATGTGGGTGTTGAAGTTTAGTCTCTTGTCTATGTAAAGTCAAAGGAACTTTCCATCATTTCTATGGCTAATGTTAACATTGTCTATCTGAAGGTGAGTCTGCTTTGATGATTTACTCCTAAATAAAATGCAGTAAGTCTTTTCTAAGTTTAGTGTAAATTTGTTGGTTAGTGGACTTTTTTTTAGTTAGTTACAATATTATTTAGTGTGTGGGGGTTGGGGTCTGAATAGATGAAGGTAGTATCGTCAGCAAATAGTATAAGTTTAAGAATGTTAGAGACATTTGGCAAATCACTGATGTATACAAGAAATAGGAGAAGTCCTAAGATGCTGCCCTGTGGCACTCCTACAGTTATTGGTAGAGTGAGAGAGGTTATGTTATTAAGACTACATATTCATGTCTGTCACTATGATCAAATTTTAGTTTAGAGCAAGGTAATGGGTACCATAGTGGTGAAATTAAAGCAAGAGGTAGTTATGGTTTACAGTGTCAAAGGCCTTTCTCAGGTCAATAAAGAGGCCAATTGGGAACTCCTTTTTGTCAGGGGCTGTGTAGATTACATCAAGCAGATTAATAATGACATAATTGGTACTCTTTTGGGAACGGAAGTCAAACTGGCAGGGACTTAATATATTAATTTTTACAAGGAAGGAGTAGAGCTGTTTGTAAATAATTTATTTGTATATTTTTGATAGTATCGGTAGATTTAATATTGGTCTGTAATTGTTTATGTCAGCTGTCTCTCTTCTTTTATGAACTGGTGTTAATATTGTTTTTTAAAGGAGATCAGGAAAAGTACAACACACTGAGTGAATTATGGATATAATGTTTGTCAGGCTGACTTGTAAAAGGAGTAATGTTAGAATAGCTGCCTGTGAGATTTGTAGTAACATGTGTCTGGGTCCCTGGGATTTTTCTGGCAAAATTAACACCAATTGATAAAAAGAAGGTATTATATTATATTGCCATTTTTAAGTTTGTTGCAAATGTGAAAACATCTTTGGTGACTTTTATCTGCTTGTTATGTGATTGCTGTTTTGAATTTTATTTATTTATTTATTTATTTATACATATACAGTAGAACCTCAAGCGACGAGCAGCTCCATTTACGAGCATTTTGAGTAACGAGCGAGCCACTCGCCAAAAATGTCTCGATTGACAAGATTCAGCTCCATTACCGAGAAAACAATGTGGTGCTTCCTAGAGTTCCCGCTGGTTCTCGCAAATTCTCGGATGTCTCCGATGATGCAAATCAAGGATTTTTTTTTTCAAGATGCTAATGATGCTTGGATATAAAGGGGTGACTGCTGTAATGTTGCAAAGCATTTATTTCTCTCTTTTTTTTAATATTTTTTTTTTAATTTGAAAAAAAGCACAAATGTCAAAAAGGTTCGTTCAGCGTATGTCAGGTAAGCTGATCATTTATTTAAAAAATCGAATATCATATTGATGGTTTTCGGTGGTGGATCGGATTAATTTCATTTCCATTATTTTAAATGGGGAAATTTGTTTTGAAAGATGAGCGTTTCACATGACGAGCTAGGTGCTGGAACGGATTAAATTCATTAATCGAGGCTCCATTGTATATACAAGAAGGTACACTGGGTTTATGAGAGTACATAGCATTGATGTTTTTACATTCAAAGTCACTAACGCACATAGCATTTCGGGCAGGTCCTTAACCCTTAACATGCTCGGGGTCTAATATCCTGCTATCCACACAGGCGCATGTCATTTTGAAAAAAAAAAAAATTTTTTTTTTTTGCTAATCTGTTAAGTTCTGTTCACTGATCACGGGAAAAATAAAAAAAAAATTCTATTGTACTTACTTTTGTTGCAATAGAGCCGAGAAGCTCTGCGATGACGTCACAATCTGCATGGTCGCTCATGCAGTACACGCCCGGGAGATGTTGCGCGCGGTCCTCAAACAGCCAGAGTTGCCACAAATATATTTTCGCGCTATTTATTTACAATGTCTAAGCGCATTTTATCTAATTTTTTTTCACTAATTGTGTTTCAAATACTGTTTGAACATATTTTGTATCAATAATTGTTGCATATTTGAGTATACACAGGCGCACACAAATGTTTTCAATTACGGCAATATAATGTCATTACAGTCTATTATATTATATGTTCTGCTTATATGTTTACATATTTACACACTCGCACACGCTATACACACTTTGAAGCACACTTAGAAGATTTCTAGACTGTGGTAGTCATTGAAGCAGTCGACAGCACATAATGGGATACCACACGTTTCACACCATGTTTGCACAAGCTTCCGTTTCTTGTCTCTACGTGTCGTTGTTTTACACACCAAGCAATCACGTTGGGCTATTGCACGCTTCACACCAGGTGGCAAATACTTAAGTTTGTGTGCTAGGAAGCCTTCAGTGTGAGCGAGGCGTGGAGTACCAGCATGCTGCAACAGTGGGTTTATGATGGGCCGCTGAATACCTGGGACATCTTTTGCAAACTTTCCTAATAACTGTATTGCAGCATCAAATACAAAGTCACGGAAAGTGGGCTTACGTCCAGTTCTCACAAGGTACATGTTGAAACAGTTCAGCATGCTCATGTCCACAAGATGGAAGAACACTTTTTTCGTCCACCTACATGTCTTCCGCACACACTCTGCAGTGCCAATCATCATGTCTGATTTATCAATCAACCGCATGTTGATATTATAGTCTAAAACACTGTCTGGCTTATATAGTGGTGCGTTTGTTTTATGGCTCACTTTCCCACTGTTCACCATTGTTCCATCATGAATTGTTGTCAACAAGTTCACCTCTCTTTTGTCTTTCCACCGAACTGACAGAATGTTATCACTTTTCCTTCTCTGACACTCACCAACTGCAATGTCGTTGTCAAACACAGGCATTTCCCTTCGTTGTGGCTTTACTGTACCAACCAATCCGGTTCTATTTTCTAGCAAGAACCGAGCTAGCAAGGGACTTGTATAGTAATTATCTGTGTATAAAATGTGTCCCTTGTTCATCCACGGAGCCATGATGGTCTTCACTACACTCCCCGAGAATCCATGTTCGTCGTTACCGGGAATGTCTACATCACTAGCCGAGTACAGAATCATGTGTAACACGTATCCTGTCTCACAATCACAAAGAACAAAAAATTTCAGGCCAAATCGGTTTCGTTTTGAGGGAATGTACTGTTTGAATGGAACACGTCCCTTGAAAAGTATGAGAGATTCATCAACCACCAGCTTCTGTGCTGGTACGTAAAAATCTCTGAATTTTCCAATAACATCATTCATGTAGTGCCTCACTCGCCACAGTCTATCATCAGGTGTTCGGTCCTGAACACTTCCAAAATGTAGACACCTGAGGAGTATCTGAAACCTGTCTCGTGACATATATTTCCCGAATAAAGGTGTTGGTATTGTCTTGTCCTTGCTCCAATAGTCATTTATTGCATGTTTGTGACAGTGCTTCATCAACAAACAGAGTGCCAAAAACACATACATTTCCGCCACTGTGGTATTTTTCCAACGCTGCAGTCGTGAAAATTCTGTGATTTCCCTCTCAATCAGGTAAGCAGCATGCAGGTTCGTTTGGTGTACAATGTATTCCATGAGTGGTTCATCATAGAATGCTGTAAAATATTCCATCTCAGCCATGTCCTCACCTTGGTTAGGGAAAAGGTTTGTAATCCCTACATCTTTATCGTCAAAGTGAGGAATATTAGGAATAAAATCGTCACCATCACTCCACTCAAGTACACCAGGCGTCCTGCGAGATGCAGAGGAAAGACGGCGAGGAAGCGATGCATACCGGCGACCAGGAGCTGAATACCGTCTGCGAGAAGCACGGCGGCTACGTGCACGTGAACACGAGGGTCTTGGTCCCTCATGTGGTGCCATGCGGTGGCGCTTGGCTGGGCGAGATGCTGCTGATGCGACAATTTCTCGCCCAGTTACACCACTGGTACCAGCCACAGGCTCAATAAAACTTTGATCTGAGTCACTAAACCCAGAAAAGGAGTCACCTCCCTCTGACTCGTCACCCTCAAACAGAAAATATCCACAGGAACTGTGAGGTCGTGGTAGAATTGGGGTAGAAAATGGGCGAGGAGGCATGGGAGAGCGTATAGGCCTCGCCATGGCATGGCGGTCATTTTCACTTTCACTGCTGCTGCTACTATCTCCCGACAACTGTGTATAATCCTCATCGTTGTCTGAATCGTCAAACACACTTTCTTCACCTTCAGAGAATAATTCGTGGGCTATTTGCTCTGGGGTGAGGGACTGAGTGATGCGTGCTCGTGAGGCGTTTGACCGTGCGCTCGCCATGGTGACTCTCGCTAAACTGAGGCCTCCCATGCCATCGGAGCGTGAGCTGGATTTTTTTCAAAATGGCCGCTGTTTACTAGAGCCCCTGGGCAGCGTATGGGACCCCCAGCTACACCGCGGGCCATTCAAATCGTGCGCGGTACCCATACACTTCATATGAAGTGAAGCGCAGTTGACTGGTAAAACGATTTACACTTCATATGAAGTGATGCGCACTTTAAGGGTTAATCTAACAGATAATTTTAAGTGGGTAATTTGTAGCAAAATTGAAAAAAGTTATCAGGTACAGGGGAACTTCGGTTTAAGAGTTGAATCCGTTCCTGGAGACAGCTCATAATCCGAAAACTCATAAACCGAAGCTAATTTCCCCATAAGAAATACTGTAATGGGAAATGAATTAATCTGTTCTTGACTATGCAAAAACCTCACTTCAAACTAAATTTTATACCTAATTCATCCAAATCTACACTACAAAAGTATGTTCAAGTTAACAAATCCATAAGGGCCGTGACGAGGATTCAAACCTGCGTCCGAGAGCATCCCAGACGCTGCCTTAATCGACTGAGCTACGACATGGTCAAAAGGAGTTGAAACCGAAGTTCAACTGAACTTACTGGATCCTGCAGCCTCTCCCAGCCACAAACCAGGGTTTTACACAACTCCCCCCATGCACTCGAGCTATGTCAATAGGCCATTCTCCCTCTTTGCCCTTACTTCATTACACACAGAAATCACAATTGTGTGATACATCAAATGAACAAATCCACAAGGGCCGTGACAAGTCGATTAAGGCAGCGTCTGGGATGCTCTCGGACGCAGGTTTGAATCCTCTTCACGGCCCTTGTGGATTTGTTCATTTGATGCATCACGCAATTGTGGTTTCTGTGTGTAATGAAGTAAGGGCAAAGAGGGAGAATGGCCTACTGACATAGCTCGAGTGCATGGGGGGAGTTGTGTAAAACCCTGGTTTGTGCCTCGGAAAGGCTGCAGGATCCAGTAAGTTCAGTAGAACTTCGGTTTCAACTATTTTTGACTGTCGTAGCTCAGTCGATTAAGGCAGCGTCTGGGATGCTCTTGGACGCAGGTTCGAATCCTCGTCACGGCCCTTGTGGATTTGTTCATTTGATGCATCACACAATTGTGATTTGTGTGTGTTATGTTCAAGTTATTACTTACCCTTATTACAAAACTCAGGCAAATCATAACATAGAACGAAAAGGCAATGTAAAGGATCTGGGTGTACTCATTTCGGAAGACCTTACCTTTAAAGAACACAATAAAGTGGCCGTTACAACTACAAGAAAAATGACAGGTTGGATAACAAGAACTTTTCACACTAGAGATGCTATACCGATGATGATACTTTTCAAAATGCTTGTTCACACAGAACGTTCACACAGAACAAGGTATTCACTTAAACAATCTCGAAACTTGTAAGTACTTATTGCTACCATGAGGTGCACCAGCCCAGGCTCCCAGTTGGCTCACCAAGTCAGTCCTGTTGTTGATACTGGTGCCTTCACATCTGCTTGTACTGTTTCCAGTCATGTTAGTTCACAGGCAAGCCTTGAACCTGTGGGGGACCATTTGCTTTATGTATTGTTTCCTGTGTAAGTGTAGGTATCACGTCTGTGTTTTGATTCTGGTTTGTTGAGTGTGCTTGGCTCATTTGGCATTTTGAGCTGCTTGTGCTTGGAGTTCTCTTTCCTGTGTGCCTGCTAATGCTGCCTTTCACAGCTAGAGCTTCCTTTTTCTGATTCAAATTCAAACGTTTATTCCAAACAATGAGTGTACAAAGAACATAAGAGTAATGTACAATTGTGGAGACATGAGTTACACATACCAATGAAGCCACTATTATGCAAAGTATTTTGGGCAAAACTTGATGTGTTCTATAGTTTGCCCCCGAGAGGCCGGACCATTGAGGTGGGAAGGCTAACCTGGGCTATTCAGGAATCTTGGATTCCTTTGCTTGGGCCCTTGGATGAGGATGTTCTTTGGTTGTGTTCTGGTGCACCGGGATTCATGTGTACTTCTTTACACAGCACACAGTGGTTGCCTCCTGTAGCCTAGTGGTGTAGGCTGTGGTTGGTGTTTGTTCTTCCAGTGTGTGACTCCAGTGTCTGGGGGATCTGCTTGGTTATGTTCCTTCAGATCCTGGGAATCCCTTGCAGGTCTCCATGTTTCTTGTAGAATGACTTGTCAAGCACGACTTTGCTGTTTGCGAGTTTGAAGAATATTGGTCATCTTTGCTATGTGACGACAATTTTTCTGCCCCTTCCATGCTGTTTGTTGAGTTGGTGACATTTATGACCTGGAGTCATGTGAAGTGTGTTCTCACTAGGTCTCTTCTGTAGGGGAGTGTGGCCCATTTTGCCGGCTCTTGGATGCAAGATTCGTGGGCTTTTCAGGTGGTTTCCCAAGGCCTTTGTTGGGGCTGATTGGTCCCTTCAAAGTATTCAGGGTCAGGCCTCTGAGTCTAGAGTCCTCCTAAGCACTCTGTCAGGTCATTGCAGATTGGTTGACTTCAGGTGTAGTCGAGCCAAATTTGTCCCTTCAGTGGGTATTCCAGTTGTTCCCAATCCTGCAGCAGGACTTAGCAGACCTCCGATACATCCTCAATCTTTTGAGTCTGAAGATCAAGCTCTCTCACCAGTCTGCCCAGAGTTGGTAGTAAAGTCTTTTCCTTCGGGCACACAGCACGAAGTGAGAGTTGTGGCTGTGGGGCATGCCAAGAGGAGGATTCAGCCCCCTCTTGTCTCAGCTATCCATCTTCACTCCAATTGCTCCTCAATTGGAGTGAAGTTTACTATTTTAGTTTAGGCAATGGTTCATTGCCTAAACCAAGGGCGATTTCTTCAGTCTGTCCCTCTTTGGAGCTGGATTCGTTGAGTGACTCGGCTTCTGGCTTTTGAAGCATGTCTATCACTATTTGTGTGGTTTGCAGGTGGCTCATTTGTTAGTTTTCCACCTGTGTCTTTCTTATCTTTCGACTTTGGTGGAGCAGTTGTTGCTTGTGTTCATTGTCATCACCTCCACTGTACCATTCCGCAAGTTATCTCGTACATTTTCTACCTCCGGCCTTCTTATGCAACCCATCCTCCTGTTTCGATAGTACCTATTGTGACAGTCGTCAATAATCACGAATTCGTATATACTTAGCATTTAGTTAGTACTGTATCCACTCAATTTAACGGCCTATATGGGGCTGTACCATGGTCGTTATTTCCGGAGCTCCGTTATTTCCAAAGTTAAGTCGGGTCGGGTAATTTTTCAAGTAACATTCCGGTAGGATATATTTTATACTGTATAACTAAAATTAAATAAAGTTCATTGTGTAATTGCGTTCCAGTTTAGTGCCACGCCGATGATTAAGCCAGCTGGTGGCTGCTGCATGGATGATGTGTGAACATGGTCTGATCAAGTCCAGATGGGAGGGAAAAAATTGACTTAAACTTCGTATTGTATGACTTTGACTTTGTATTGCAAAATATTTCATGTATCAATCAGTGATTGTTAATATTTTCTCAATAAAATTTTAGAGATGTGTTTTGTTTTACCCTGAACAGTGTAGGTAATGTATTTTTAATGTTATGACACAGGCTGTGGCGGCCAGGCCATACAATGGCGATCGAGCCTTGTCACTGAGAGCTAGCCAAGACGAAATATTTTGAGCTCACCTTTTCTCTGCTAATGATAGAATATACATTTGCAGAGACTAATATGTAGCTTTTGTTGAAAAGAAAATTTATATGTTGTAATACTACAAAAAAATTGGTAAATTGACTTACTTTTATTGAAGCTGAAGATTACGAAGCTGTGAAGATTACGTCATCCTCTACAGCGCTTGTTTTATATTGTTCAGTACAGTTTTATATAGTTTATATTGTATACAGGGTACATACAGTATGTACACTTATTTTCAGGCATTCACTTCACACAACAGCTAGGCTTAATACTAATTCACACGAGTTCTAATTCTACTTCACAATTTAAAATTATTTTTACTGTATATTTACACTGTACAGTATCCTTTTGTCAAGGCTTAATTAATCATTAACACTTACAATACTGTATTCTATCAACATTTTTACACAAATTTATATGCCTTTCAATCATATTTTATCTCGTTTGCGGATGCTCCACGACTTGTTGATACGGCGGATGCAACATGGTTTGTAGGGCATTCGTTGCCGGCAAATGCTAGATGACTTGTCAATAGGAATTCAGCATCGGCGGGTGCAGCATGGTTTGTAGAGCATTCATTGCTGGTGGAGGCTGCACGACTTGTTGATGGGAATTCAGCATCGGCGGGTGCAGCATGGCTTGTAGACGAAGATTTTTCACGAACCGTTGAAACCATGAATTTATCTATTTTTGTCTGAATCTGATTTTCTCTGGCTAATGTTCTGAGACCTTGCTTAACCCTTAAAGTGCGCATCACTTCATATGAAGTGTAAATCGTTTTACCAGTCAACTGCGCTTCACTTCATATGAAGTGTATGGGTACCGCGCACGATTTGAATGGCCCGCGGTGTAGCTGGGGGTCCCATACGCTGCCCAGGGGCTCTAGTAAACAGCGGCCATTTTGAAAAAAAATCCAGCTCACGATCCGATGGCATGGGAGGCCTCAGTTTAGCGAGAGTCACCATGGCGAGCGCACGGTCAAACGCCTCACGGGCACGCACCACTCAGTCCCTCACCCCAGAGCAAATAGCCCACGAATTATTCTCTGAAGGTGAAGAAAGTGTGTTTGACGATTCAGACAACGATGAGGATTATACACAGTTGTCGGGTGATAGTAGCAGCAGCAGTGAAAGTGAGAATGACCGCCATGCCATGGCGAGGCCTATACGCTCTCCCATGCCTCCTCGCCCATTTTCTACCCCAATTCTACCACGACCTCACAGTTCCTGTGGATATTTTCTGTTTGAGGGTGACGAGTCAGAGGGAGGTGACTCCTTTTCTGGGTTTAGTGACTCAGATCAAAGTTTTATTGAGCCTGTGGCTGGTACCAGTGGTGTAACTGGGCGAGAAATTGTCGCGTCAGCAGCATCTCGCCCGGCCAAGCGCCACCGCATGGCACCACATGAGGGACCAAGACCCTCGTGTTCACGTGCACCCACCTCACGTGCACCCACCTCACGTGCACGTAGCCGCCGTGCTTCTCGCAGACGGTATTCAGCTCCTGGTCGCCGGTATGCATCGCTTCCTCGCCGTCTTTCCTCTGCATCTCGCAGGACGCCTGGTGTACTTGAGTGGAGTGATGGTGACGATTTTATTCCTAATATTCCTCACTTTGACGATAAAGATGTAGGGATTACAAACCTTTTCCCTAATCAAGGTGAGGACATGGCTGAGATGGAATATTTTACAGCATTCTATGATGAACCACTCATGGAATACATTGTACACCAAACGAACCTGCATGCTGCTTACCTGATTGAGAGGGAAATCACAGAATTTTCACGACTGCAGCGTTGGAAAAATACCACAGTGGCGGAAATGTATGTGTTTTTGGCACTCTGTTTGTTGATGAAGCACTGTCACAAACATGCAATAAATGACTATTGGAGCAAGGACAAGACAATACCAACACCTTTATTCGGGAAATATATGTCACGAGACAGGTTTCAGATACTCCTCAGGTGTCTACATTTTGGAAGTGTTCAGGACCGAACACCTGATGATAGACTGTGGCGAGTGAGGCACTACATGAACGATGTTATTGGAAAATTCAGAGATTTTTACGTACCAGCACAGAAGCTGGTGGTTGATGAATCTCTCATACTTTTCAAGGGACGTGTTCCATTCAAACAGTACATTCCCTCAAAACGAAACCGATTTGGCCTGAAATTTTTTGTTCTTTGTGATTGTGAGACAGGATACGTGTTACACATGATTCTGTACTCGGCTAGTGATGTAGACATTCCCGGTAACGACGAACATGGATTCTCGGGGAGTGTAGTGAAGACCATCATGGCTCCGTGGATGAACAAGGGACACATTTTATACACAGATAATTACTATACAAGTCCCTTGCTAGCTCGGTTCTTGCTAGAAAATAGAACCGGATTGGTTGGTACAGTAAAGCCACAACGAAGGGAAATGCCTGTGTTTGACAACGACATTGCAGTTGGTGAGTGTCAGAGAAGGAAAAGTGATAACATTCTGTCAGTTCGGTGGAAAGACAAAAGAGAGGTGAACTTGTTGACAACAATTCATGATGGAACAATGGTGAACAGTGGGAAAGTGAGCCATAAAACAAACGCACCACTATATAAGCCAGACTGTGTTTTAGACTATAATATCAACATGCGGTTGATTGATAAATCAGACATGATGATTGGCACTGCAGAGTGTGTGCGGAAGACATGTAGGTGGACGAAAAAAGTGTTCTTCCATCTTGTGGACATGAGCATGCTGAACTGTTTCAACATGTACCTTGTGAGAACTGGACGTAAGCCCACTTTCCGTGACTTTGTATTTGATGCTGCAATACAGTTATTAGGAAAGTTTGCAAAAGATGTCCCAGGTATTCAGCGGCCCATCACAAACCCACTGTTGCAGCATGCTGGTACTCCACGCCTCGCTCACACTGAAGGCTTCCTAGCACACAAACTTAAGTATTTGCCACCTGGTGTGAAGCGTGCAATAGCCCAACGTGATTGCTTGGTGTGTAAAACAACGACACGTAGAGACAAGAAACGGAAGCTTGTGCAAACATGGTGTGAAACGTGTGGTATCCCATTATGTGCTGTCAACTGCTTCAATGACTACCACAGTCTAGAAATCTTCTAAGTGTGCTTCAAAGTGTGTATAGCGTGTGCGAGTGTGTAAATATGTAAACATATAAGCAGATAGCGTGTGCGTGTGTGTAAATATATACAAATATAAGCAGAACATACAATATAATAGACTGTAATGACATATTATATTGCCGTAATTGAAAACATTTGTGTGCGCCTGTGTATACTCAAATATGCAACAATTATTGATACAAAATATGTTCAAACAGTATTTGAAACACAATTAGTGAAAAAAAATTAGATAAAATGCGCTTAGACATTGTAAATAAATAGCGCGAAAATATATTTGTGGCAACTCTGGCTGTTTGAGGACCGCGCGCAACACCTCCCGGGCGTGTACTGCATGAGCGAACATGCAGATTGTGACGTCATCACCGAGCTTCTCGGCTCTATTGCAACAAAAGTAAGTACAATAGAATTTTTTTTTTATTTTTCCCGTGATCAGTGAACAGAACTTAACAGATTAGCAAAAAAAAAAAATTTTTTTTTTTTTTCAAAATGACATGCGCCTGTGTGGATAGCAGGACCCCGAGCATGTTAAGGGTTAAAAGCTGTAAAGTGTACATAAAAATTTCCAACAACCTCATGTTTACTTTTTCTTGAAAATTTAACGAATTCCTCAATTCGTTCCAATCTTTTTTGATATCCGACACCTCTAGGCAGAGCCTCACCAACATCGTCCAAGTCATCATCAGAGTCATCAGAGTCATTTCCAAGAACACTTTCAGCAATTTGTTCTTCAATTAACCCTTACACTGCTCAGGGGTCCTGGGGACATTTACACCCCTGTGCGCAAGAAAAAAAAAATCAAATTTTTTTTTTCGTCTTTAAACATGTTAATTTGTGTCCCCTGAGCACAGAAAAAATAAAAAAAAAATCGTAGGTGACATATTTTGGGCGTAATTGGCTGAGAAAATCTGGCAAAAAGTGGGCGTTGACAGAGCGGTCGTCAGACCCGGTCAGCGTCACCCGCGCTGACAGATGGGAGTTGCCACAAAGATATTATTACCTAATTGTTTCAATGTCTCCGATTGATTTTTTCTTAGTTTTTTTGCAGTAATATTATTCAATAGTGTGTATTGTAATATATTTATATAATAAAAGTGGTGAATAATCGCTATACTCAAAAGTATGATGTGCATATTAGTGATTCAATTATTATGTTTATAAAACAATAAACAAATAGTTTTGCTGCTATTGCACTCTATACACAGGTTATATATAAATATCTGCATGTTTTGGTCACCATAACGAACCACTAAGTTGGTATTAAGAGTCGAAAAGCAACGAAGAGTTACCGCCACACACCAGCCAGCCACTCGCTGCCACTCCCTCAACACACGCACTAAACTTTCTCCCCCAACAATACCAGTTGTGGTGTTATTACACTATATACAGACATTATATATAAGTATGTATATATTTTGTTCACCACAACTGTACAGCTAAGCTGATATAGTTAGTTCAGGCACTAAGAGTCGTCGCTATACACAGATGGCGGCTGGCGGCTCCCTCACTCTTTCAAAGTCACACGCACTAAACTTTCTCCCCCAACAATACCTTTTGCAGTGTTATTACCCTATATACACATATTATATATAAGTATCTACATGTTTTATGCACCGTAACTGTACACCTAAGCTTGTAGTGCGCCCAAAGAGCATAGTGGCCACCCTCTACACAGCTAGTAAGTAAGTAATTATCAAAAGAAGGCACCAAACCGGGAAGGCTATGTAGCACCATCAAATACGCAAAATAATCAGAGGGTGCTAAATATCACCAAGGATGCCAATATGAGAACAAAAACGCATAAGGCGAACGATATCAAAAGTATCCGAGTCACCAAGAATTCTATCGAGGGACAGGTGACCGCGAGGGGCGGTCGGAAAGCAAGACACACGCTCGTCCTGGAAGTCAGGACATTCAAGAAGGACATGCACGACCGTAAGAGGGACAATGCAACTAGGACAATAAGGAGCAGGGCGGCGCTCCAAGTGACCATGGGTTAAGCGAGTATGGCCAATACGCAACCTCGCCAGAGCTGTTTCCCACCGCCGGTTACGGTGGAAGGAGGACGGCCACGAGGAAACACAACATTTAAGAGTACGTAGCTTGTTACCAGTAACAGACAACCAAGAAGCCTGCCAACGGGTAAGGACTGAGGAATGCATAACCGGGTAAAAGTCGGAATACGGAATGCCTTTACGAGAGATGGGACAAGAGCGGACAGCTTCCTTAGCGGCAGCATCCGCACGCTCATTTAAAGACACACCAATATGGCTGGGAACCCAACAAAACTCATCCGACTTAAATTTACTGTGAACGAGAAACAGCCAATGCTGGATCTCGACAACTACCGGATGAACTGGATTAAAGGACCCGAGAGCCATGAGGGCACTACGAGAGTCAACAACAACCACAAAGGAAGACTGACAACGAGAAAGCAGGAGACGAAGAGCATAGAGAATAGCATAAAGTTCCGCTGTAAAGATGCTAGTCTCCGGAGGCAAGCGACACATATAAGTGCGATCAGGAAAAACAACAGAGTAGCCAACACCGTCCGCTGACTTAGACCCATCGGTGAAGACAAAAACGGAGCAGGAGTGAGAAGAAAAGTGCTCGAGGAAAAGGCGTTTTAGAACCGTAGGAGGGGTAAAAGCTTTAGTGATACGGGTCAAGGAAGTACAAAACCGCGGAAGAGGGACCCTCCACGGGGGCAAAGAAGGAACAACACGAGGAGAAACATCAGAAATACGAACGGAGAGAGAATCCTGTAGGCGAGATAACCGGACAGAAAGAGGGAGGTGGTGAAGAGGAACAGGAACCGCAGGAGGGGTAAAAGTTAAAGCACGACAGAGGCGAGAGGAAGGATGTTGCAAGGACCGCGCAAGATAGCGAAGACAGTAGCGATCACGGCGGTCCTGGAGAGACAGGAAGCCATGCAGTGTCAACATACAAGCTAAGGATGGGAGTCGAACGAAAGGCACCAGAACTGAGGCGCAACCCAGTATGGTGCAAAGCATCAAGACGGCGAAGAGTAGAAGGAGAAGCAGACGAGTAAGCAGGGCAACCATAATCGAGCTTAGACAGGACGAGAGAGGAATGTAAAGCAAGGAGAGTGCGCCTATCTGCCCCCCAAGAAGTATGGGACAAGACCCGAAGGAGGGTAAGGGCCTTAGAGCACTCAACACGGAGGTAAGAGATATGGGGAGACCAAGACAAACGAGTGTCAAGGAATAACCCCAAAAGCTTCGCGGAATCTTTGTATTCAAGGGGATGACCATAAAGTGACAAAGAGGGACGAAGAACAACCCGTTTCCGCGTAAAAGTCATGGCACAAGTCTTAGAAGTAGAGAACTTGAAGCCATGACCTGTGGCCCAAGACGACACGGCATCAATTGCAAGTTGAAGCCGGCGTTGAAGGAGAGGCGAATCATCACCCTGACAACAAAGGGTAAGATCATCGACATAGAGAGCGGAGAAGACACCAGAAGGAAGAGAGGAAAGAAGACCATTGAGGGCAACCAGAAAAAGAGTAGTTCTCAGAACACTACCCTGGGGCACACCTTCGTATTGCTGAAAAGAGGGAGAGAGAGCTGTACCAAGGCGCACCCGAAAGGAACGACGAGAGAGGAAGCTGCGGAGAAAGAGAGGGAGATGACCACGAAGGCCAAAAGAATGAAGTTGAGATAGGATATGATAACGCCAAGTGGTGTCGTAAGCCTTTTCTAGGTCAAAAAGGACGGCAACAACGGAGGTCTTCGCAGCAAAAGCAGTACGAATATAGACCTCCAAGTTCACCAGGACATCTGTCGTGTTGCGGCACTTGCGGAAACCAAATTGAGAAGGGGAGAGGAGGTGATGGTGTTCCAGGAACCACATCAGACGAACGTTAACCATACGTTCAAAGAGTTTGCAGACACAACTTGTGAGAGCAATAGGGCGAAAGTCCTTAGGGGAAGTACCCAGAGACCCCGGTTTGCGAACAGGGAGGACAACGGCATCGAGCCAGTCCTCAGGGACTGACGACGACTCCCAGATCCGATTATACAGACTCAGTAAATACTGAGACGTGCTCGGAGGGAGATGGCGAAGCATCTCATAATGAATACCATCGGAGCCCGCCGCCGTAGAACCGCAGAGGGCCAGGGCAGAACGAAGTTCAGAGAGAGAGAAGGGATCATTATAGGGAAGCTGAAGATGAGTGCAGAAATCTAAAGGACGAGACTCAAGGACAGGTTTACGAAGAAGGAAAGACTGGGGAAGATGAAGACCAGAGCTAACAGAAGAAAAGTGGGAACCCAGTTCGGAAGCGACCTGCAACGGGTCCGCCACAAGAGTATCACGGAGGTGAAGGACCGGTGAAACATCGGGAACGAACTTACCCGCTATCTTGCGGATACGCTTCCAGATCTGGGCCAGAGGGGTCTCGGACGTAATTTTTGAGACATAAGATGCCCAACATTCACGTTTAGCCGTGCGGATGGCCCTACGGGCCACCGCACTCGCTTTCCGAAAGAAAAGAAAAGAATCGGTCGTCTGCCTACGGCGGTGCCTCTTCCAGGCTGCACGCTTACAGCGGACAGCCCGAGCACAGTCCGCATTCCACCAGGGAACGCACTTCCGTGGACCCCGAGAGAAAGAGCGAGGAATAGAGCGGAGGGCAGCGTTGAAGACAGTGTCATGAAAAAGGAGGAGAGCGCGAGAGAGAGGCAGAAGGGAAAGGTCAGAGAGAGCAGCACTGAGGGTAAATAGGGTCCAGTCTGCCTTAGCAAACTGCCACCTAGGGAAAGAGAGGGAAGGGCAAAAAGAGAAAAAGGAAACAAGGATGGGGAAATGATCACTTCCATGGAGGTCATCAAGAACCTGCCACGTGAAATCTAAGTAAAGAGAAGAAGAGCAGAGAGAAAGATCAAGACAAGAAAGGGTGCGAGTCCGAGAGTCCAAATGAGTGGGCTCACCAGAATTCAGAAGAGACAGGGAAGAAGAGAGGAGAAACGGCTCAAGGAGGCGACCCCGGGTATTCGTCAGAACGTCACCCCAAAGAGAATGACGACAATTGAAGTCACCCAGCAGGAGCACAGGCTCCGGCAAGGAGTCTAGGAGGTGTTTCAAATCAGGAAGAGAGAGCGGGACACTCGGGTGGAGATAAATGGAACAAACTGTGTACCATTTCCCCACAAAGATACGAGCAGCAGAACAATGGAGAGGCGAAGGAAAAAGTAAAGGAACAAAGGGAACATCAGCCCGAATCAAGAGAGCAGAAGAATTAGAAGCCCCAGCAATGGCTGGGGGGGGGGGAGAGAAAGGAATAGCCACGAAAACGGCCAGGACGAGCACCAAGCATTGGCTCCTGGAGACAGACACAAAGGGGCGAAAACCGCGAAAGCAGAAGTTGGAGTTCGAGGAAATTGGCGTAATAACCTCGAACGTTCCATTGAAGAATGGACAACGACGAGAAGAGAAAGGACAAAAACAGAAAACAAGGAAGAAACAAAGGCGAAAGAGCAACAGAGCACGTTAAAGAATATCAGGGTCGGGATCAGGGTCAGCAAAGTCAGGGTTAGGGGGCATGGGTAAACTGAGCAAAGACGGAGGGAAGGAAACGGGAGAACAGATCAGGGTGGGCGGGCAGGGTCCGGAGGAGGAGGAGGAAGAGGAGGAGACAACGGAGAGGAGCAGTCAAGGACAGCAGCAGGAAGAGGGGGAGTAGAAAGAGGGGAGCGCACCCCAGCAAGAGCAGCAACCGAAAGGGAAGCAGGGGCCAAAGAAACCTCCATAGCAGGAACAGGGGGCGCAAGCAGTGAAACGGGAGGGGAAGGAGCAACAGAGCCAGAAGGAGGAGCTGAGGAAGAAAGCGAAGCCTTCTTACCCGCCGGGGAAGAGGAAGGAGAGGAGCCAGGCTTACGCTTCTGACTTAAAGAGACCGGTGTCCCAGCAACTACGTACCGGGCAACGGATTCCAGTGTCTCAACAGGAGAAGCCGAACGAGAGCACACACGACAGCCGTTAGGAGAGCGATGGACATCCGCCCGCACCGACAGGCGGTGGGGATGGAGGAAGAGGATGGGAAGGAGGATCGGAGGGGGACGAGGAAGAAGACACAGAAGACACGACAGACCGGGTAGAAGGAAGGGGAACCCCAGACAGAGGACCAGGAGGAGGATCCTTCGGGAGAGAACCCAAAGGAACAGAGGAGGGGGCAGTGGGCGCATCAGGGTCCAAGGCCCGGAAACGGTTGTGAGTCTGAGGAAGGCGGGAAGGACGAGGAGAGGAAGAGCGCAACACGCGAGCATAAGAGATATTAGCATAAGGCGGGAGCCGGCGAACCTGGCGCCTCGCCTCAGGAAAAGATAAACGCTCCCGGTGCTTCAGGTTGAGGACGGCTGCCTCAAGCTTGTAATGGACACACGCACGGGAGAAGGTAGGATGGGCCTCACCGCAGTTGAGGCAACGAGCCTGGGGAGAAGTGCACTCCGACTTAGAGTGACCTTCGCCACCACACAAAGGACAGAGAGAGACAGTCCCGGAGCAGCGGAGGGCACCATGCCCAAACCTCCAGCACTTGTTGCAGAGCCGAGGAGAAGGAATGTACTCCTGGACAGAGCACCTGGCACCAGCAAGAATGACAGAGGGTGGAAGGGTCCTACCATCAAAGGTAATCTTCACAACCCGGAGGGGTTGACGGCGACTACCACGAGGGGGACGAGTAAACGTGTCCACCTGGAGAATAGAATGGCCCTGGGCAGCGAGGATATGGCGAATATCGTCGTGGCAGTCGCGCAGGTCCCGAACACCGGTCGCAACATGGGGCGGGAGCAAAATAGTGCCAACACTGGCATTCAACCGAGCGTTCTTCGAGACCCGAACGGGGGTCTCGCCAAGGCAGGATAAGGCAGCCAAGCGGGAAGCAGCATCCTGAGAAGGAGCAGCAACGACACGTGTACCGAGACGAGTGGGGTTGAAAGTAATGGAGGCATCCACGGAATCAATGAGATGTCGATGGAGGGAGAAATCGTCGGGAGGCGCAGAATCAAGAGGGAGGAGATCAAAATATTTGGCCCACGAAGCGGGACCAAACAAGGCTTGATAGGTAGCAGAACTGGAAGGAATCGAGCGAGGGCGGCTGTGACGAGGACGGCGGTGAGAACCCCAGAGAGAGAGGGGTTAAAAGGCGCAGTAGTTACAACTAGAGAAGGAGCCGCGCCAGGGGACGAGGTAGTCACCACTGGGGGCTTGGGGCTCGACCCAACCACAGAGGAGGGAGGGGAGCCAGGGGAAGGAGTCAGAGAGGCCAAAGGAGGAGCAAGGTCGGGGCCCAATGCAGCGGAGGCTACAGAGCCCGGTCTTCCAATACGGACCGACTCAGGGGCTTGGTCGCCCACCCCACGAGCCTGAGAAGGTATGCCAGAAGCAGCCGAAACAGGGGTTATCATCTTGACGAAAAGAAGAATTCATTCACGAATGTGCCCCCACACCCACCATGGAGCCACAATTAGAGGCAGGACACCCAACAAGAAGCTATCGCCGATCTTGTCGGGGCCTCCTAGGGGTGCGTCGTGAGTATACGCCCCACAAACGCCACCTTAAGAAACCGACAGTCCGTCGAGATCGGGTTCAGTGACGAAAGGGGGATTGACAATAAAAGGTTCCCCTCGCTCTCGACGTCGGGTACTACAGTTCTACGGGTGCAAGAGTATGCCTCCTCAAGCACCCGGGCGTCAAAATAGAAGAAGTCCAAGGGAAGAACCAGAACGAGCAAAAGGTCGGCAGGAAACGGCAAGCAGATAGGAGAAGAGGGGGGAGAAAAACGAAACAGAAGGAAAAGGAAAAGATGCCCAGCAGAATTGGAGAGGACGGCAGCAGGAGCACAAGGCTAGAAAAGGACAGAGGACTGTCCCAAGTAGCATCATACTACGGCAGCCGCCCACGAAGCCCCCACACGGCGACAACGAGCTGAGTGGGGAGGGGGCTACACAGCTAGACAAATCGTGCAGACGACGTCACCTCCGTCACCCATATGGCTCCTCCCAGCATAATCCTTTTGCTGTTATTACACTAATACACACATTATATATAAGTATCTACATTTGTGTTCACCATAGAGAACCACTGACCTGGTATGATGAATGCAAACAATAACAGCTAGCCACACAGTCAGTAAACGATGCTGTCTCCCTCCATCTCTCAGCATCACTCCTCCCACAGCGCTAATTATTACAACAATCCTGCTATTATCACAACCCTGGTTATTTATATCACAGTCATGGGTCATCTGTAATATTATCTCTAAATAATAACAATTATATATTTATTTTGACATTTTTCGGCGATGCTGTGGTCACAAGCTGAACAGCAATGCTGTTCGTTCATGCTGCGTGCGCCGGCCTTGGTTGCTCCAACAGTACTGTGCCTCTCACACCTGAGAATATTGTCCACGACTTTTTTAAAAAATGGCATCTGTTTACAAGAGCCCTGAGGAAGCTACTGTGAACCCCGTGTAGCCGCGGGCCATTTGAATCAGGCCTGGCACCCTATGGCGTATATATACGCCATGCGC
This sequence comes from Procambarus clarkii, assembly GCF_040958095.1. Classification (NCBI taxonomy): domain Eukaryota; kingdom Metazoa; phylum Arthropoda; class Malacostraca; order Decapoda; family Cambaridae; genus Procambarus; species Procambarus clarkii. Next base: position 7,876,446 of record NC_091201.1, read on the forward strand.
ACCATGGGACATGTTACTCAGGGCGTATATATACGCCATACGCAGTTTAAGGGTTAACAATTCATAACCAGGATCGTAATCATTTTCTAACTATTCATTGATATCGTTCACTTGTACACCCTGACCAGCTTGGAACAACATTGTTCGGATTGTTTCTTCAAACCCTTCAAAATCATTGGCTTCATTTTCAAAACCTTCAAATTCACTATCAGATACTGCTGCTTCACATCTATGCCTCTCTGTTAACAGTTTCTTCCATGAATTTGTTAGTGTGGTTTCTTTCACTTTATTCCAAAGCCTAGCACAGTGGAATATTGCTTCCCTAACTGTGTACTTTTTTAGATTTTCTAGTGTTCTTTCAGCTCTTGTTTCCTGTATCCTGTCAATTCATCTTCTTCGCTAGGTAAACCATCTTCAAGCATTGCTGTTTGGTACATACATTTAGCAGCAAGGATAACATCTTGGTCCATGGGCTGGATCAAGAACGTTGTGTTTGGAGGAAGTGCCATGCATTTTATTCTGCCATCCCTTGAAATTAACTTACTAATGGGATGAGCAAGGGCATTATCCAGCAGCAACAATGCCTTAACCTCACTGGCCTTTATTCCAGATTTGTTGGTCTAGACTTCTCTAACTTCTTTGCAAAAGTGGTTTTCAAACCAGTCCGTGAATATTGTTTGATTAAACCATGATTTCTTTAAACTGTAATGTATTACGGATAGTGCCTGCATTACAATTTTTAAGGCTCGAGGATTTTTAGACTTGCCTACCACGGCACATTTTGTCCTGTGACATGAACACATGTACAGTGTTAAATAAATAAATAAATAAATGTTTATTTCAGTAAAGTACATACATACATACAAGAGATTTTACAAAGAATGATGGATTTATAGATAGGGCTAGTACATACAATGCCTAAAGCCACTATTATGCAAAGCGATTCGGGCATGAAAAACTTAAATGACTAAAGCTTAATACTAATTGAGCATAAAGAATAAAATGTGTTGAGAACAAATAAAAATAGAGATAAAAAGGGGGGAACATGGCTGAAAATGCAGCACAAATACAATTACGTCAACAAACAGCGTCATTTAAAAAAAAAAACAGACATGGGTTGACAATAGAGGGGTAAGGTAGGTTTAGGTTACAGGGAATTTATTAGGTAGTGCTTCATTTTTATCTTAAACTGGTTGATAGAGGTACAGTCTTTTAACATGGTTGGGAAGGTCATTCCACATTCTGGGTCCCTTGATTTGTAGAGCATTTCTAGTTTGATTAAGTCGTACTCTTGGAATATCAAAACTGTATTTCTGGTGTGGTGCTCATAGGCTCTGTTACAACCTTCAATGAAGCTTTTGAGGTCAGGATTGGCATTACAGTTCAGCGTTTTATATATGTATAATACACATGAGAGAATGTGCAGTGACTTAATATCTAACATATTCAGAGATTTGAGTAGGGGTACCGAGTGATGTCTGGGGCCAGAGTTGGATATTGTCCTAATAGCAGCTTTGTGTTGAGTAATTAGAGGACGTAAATGATTTTGGGTAGTAGAACCCCAAGCACAAAAACCATAGTTGAGATATGGATAGATGAGGGAGTAAGAGAGAGTCACCAGGGCAGGGCGGGGTACATACAGTATCCACTCAATTTAACGGCCTCTTTTATACCGATCTGCTGGTATTAACAACCGGTTTGGGAGACCGGTATCTGGAGCCTGCTATACCGGTCTGGCGGTCAATATTACCGATGGTCGGTACTGGGTTTGTTGTGGCATCAGCGTCCCCTCACATAACGACCAGGCCACCGACCTGGATCGTCCAGAGTCATATATTACATCGTAATTTTCTTTTAAAATGATTCAGTTTAATGAAGAAAATTGTAAATTATTATTAATAAAATATTTTGAAACAGTTTTTATTAACCCTTAAATGGCGCATAGCTATATACCATTTGACACCCACAGGCGCATACCAAAAAAAAAAAAAAAAAAAAAAAAAAAAAAAAAAAAAAAAAAAAAAAAATATTTTTTCTTCCTAACCTGTTAATTTGTGTTCACTGATCACAGGAAAAATAATAAAAAAATCGTAAGTGGCATATATTGCCCACTATAGGGCGGGGAAGTGTGACAAAAATCAGGCGCTGACTGAGCGTGCGTCCCAGGCGGTCTGTTGCTCGCCAGCTGTCAGGCCAGAGTTTCCACAAAGAGATAATTACCTAATTATTTCAATGTCTCTGATTGATTTTTCGTAGTTTTTTTGCTGTAATATTATTCAATAGTGTGTAGTGTGATATATTTATATAATAAAATGAGTGAATCATCGCTGTACTCAAAAATATGGTGTGCATATTGTTGATTCAATTATGTTCATCAAACAGTGTACAAATACTTTGTCGGTTATTACACTATATACACAGGTTATATGAGTGGCAGTGGCAGTGGCAGGCAGTGACTGGCTGCCACTGGCTGCCACTCCCTCCCTCACCTCACCTGACTTGCCACCATTCTCCACCCACCATACTGTTTTTGGTTTTATATACAGACGTTATATATAAGTATTTACATGTTTTGTTCACCATAACTGTACATCTAAGCTTGTATGGTGAGTAAAGGCAGAGAGACGTAGCTACTCACACAGTCAGCTGGTGGCGGCCGCCCTCAAGGCCAGACGCACTAATATTTCTCCTACAACAATACTGTTTGTGGTGTTATTACGCTATATACACACATTATATATAAATATCTACCCGTTTACCACTATCTACCAATATCTACCCACTAATGTTGATTCATTCAAGGCTAAATTAAACGAGTACATTGTCAGTAATAATTTAAGCAAATATCAAGTATATAATGCTGACGAGACTGGGTTTATGTGGCAAGCTGTACCAAGTACATCCTTAACCCTCAAACTGCTAGGGCCCCAAATGGAATTCACACCCACAGGCGCAACAAAAAAAAAAAATTCCAAAAAATTCTTTCGTCTTATAGAAGTATTCATTTTTGTTCCCTGATCACGGAAAAAATAACAAAAAAATCGTAGGTGGCATATTTTAGCCGCAATAGGGTAGGGAAGTGTGGCAAAAAAGGGGCGTTGGCAGAGCCTTTGCCAGATGAGGTCTACTCCGCCCGAGCTGTCAGACGGCAGTTGCCACAAATATATTATTACCAAATTATTTCAATGTCTCTGATTGATTTTTTCTTAGTTTTTTGCAGTAATATTATTCCATACAGTGAATTGTGGTATATTTATATTATAAAATGTGTGAACCATTGCTGTACTCAAAATTATGGTGTCCATATTAGTGATTCAATTATTATGTTCATAAAACAATAAACAAAGAGTTTTGCTGTTGTTACACTATATACACAGGTTATATATAAGTATTTGCATGTTTTGTACACCATAACGAACTACTAAGTTGGTCTTGAGTCAAAAAGCAACGAGGAGTGACCGCCAAACACCAGCGAGCCACTCACTGCCACTCCCTCCCTCAACACCACCTCACTCACCCTCATTCACCTCCTACAATACTCTTTCTGTATTTATTCACTATACACCGATGTTATATATACGTATTTACATGTTTTGTTCACCATAACTGTACATCTAAGCTTGTATGGCGAGTAAAGGCCACAAAGACGTAGCTACTCACACAGTCAGCTGATCGGCGGCCGCCCTCAAGGTCAGACACACTAATATTTGTCCTTCAACAATATTGTTTGTGGGGTTATTACGCTATATACACATATTATATATAAGTATCTACCTGTTTTATTCACCATACCTGAACAAATAAGCTGGTATGGTGCCCAAAGACCATAGTGGCCATCAGTAAACACCATGCCAAGACGTGCAGACGACCCTCTTCCCTCACCAAAATGGCGGCTCCCAACCTATTCCTCTCGCTGTTATCACACTCTATACACACGTTATATATAAGTATCTACATTTGTGTTCACCATATCGAACCACTAAGCTGGTATGGTGAGTGCAGTCAATAAATGGTGGCCACACACAGTCAGAAGACAACGCCACAACCCTCCCTCGCACAGCCTTACGCCTCCCTCCATGGAGCACAGCGCTAAATATCACCACAATCCTGCTATTATCAGAATCCTGGTCAGTTTTATCACAGTCAGGGGGCTTCAGTAATAATATCACTGCTAAATAATAGCAGTATCATATATATTATGGTATTTGTAGGCGATGCTGTGGTCACAAGCTGAACAGCGGTGCTGTGAGCTCGTGCTGCGTGCGCCAGCCTTGGTGGCTTGCTCAATACTGACGCTGTAACACCCAAGAATGTTGGCCTGGATTTTTTTTCTAGGTGGCATCTGGCAACTATCGGTCGTGGCTGTACTATAGCTGCCCCTATCCCAGGCGGGGAGTTTAAATTATAGCGCTAGACACGAAATCATATATAAATGATGTGCGCGGTTTTGGTTTTGTCACTAATATCATTTACATATGATATGCGCGGTTTGAGGGTTAACCAGTAGGATGCAGGAAAATATTCCTGGACGAAAGATAAGCAAGGAACGACTCTCAGTCTTGCTCTGTGATAATGCCGATGCCTCTCACAGGACAAAATGTGCCGTGGTAGGCAAGTCTAAAAATCCTAGAACCTTAAAAAATATAATGCAGGCATTACCCGTAATATATTACAGTTCTAAGAAATCATGGTTTAATCAAACAATATTTACGGACTGGTTTGAAAATCACTTTTGCAAATTAATCAGAGAATTCCAGATCAACAAATCTGGAATAAAGGCCAGTGAGGTTAAGACATTGTTGCTGCTAGATAATGCCCCTGCTCATCCCATTAGCAAGTTAATTTCAAGGGATAGCAGAATAAAATGCATGGCACTTCCACCAAACACAACATCCTTGATCCAGCCCATGGACCAAGATGTTATCCTTGCTGCTAAACGTATGTACCAAACAGCAATGCTTGAAGATGTTTTAGTTGTTTTACCTAGCGAGGAAGATGAATTGACAGGAAAGGATACAAGGGCTCAAAGAACACTAGGAAATCTAAAAAAGTACACAGTTAGGGAAGCAATATTCCACTGTGCTAGGCTTTGGAATAAAGTGAAAGAAACCACACTAACAAATTCATGGAAGAAACTGTTAACAGAGAGGCCTAGATGTGATGCAGCAGTATCTGATAGTGAATTTGAAGGTTTTGAAAATGAAAACAATGATTTTGAAGGGTTTGAAGATACGATCCGAACAATGTTGCTCCAAGCTGGTCAGGGTGTACAAGTGAATGATATCAATGAATGGTTAGAAAATGATTACGATCCTGGTTATGAATTGTTAACTGAAGAACAGATTGCACAAAGTGTTCTCGGAAATGACTCTGATGATGACTCGGACGATGTTGGTGAGGCTCTGCCTAGAGGTGTCGGATATCAGAAAAGATTGGAACAAGTTGAGGAACTTATTGAATATTCAAGAAAAAGTAAACCTGAGGTTGTTGGAAATTTTTATGTACACCTTACAGCCTTAAAGCAATGTCTCAGAACGTTAGCCAGAGAAAATCAGATTCAGACAAAAATAGATAAATTCATGATTTCAACGGTTCGTAAAAAACCTTCGTCGACAAGCCATGCTGCACCCGCCGATGCTGAATTCCCATCAACAAGTCGTGGAGCATCCGCCGGCAACGAATGCTCTGTAAGCCATGTTGCACCCGCCAATACTGAATTCCCATCGACAAGTCGTGGAGCATCCGCCAGCAACGAATGCTCTACAAGCCATGTTGCATCCGCCGATGCTGAATTCCCACCAACAAGTCGTGACAAGTCATCCACTAACGATATAAAATATGATTGAAAGGCATATAAATTAGTGTAAAAAGTGTTGATAGAGTACAGTATTGTAAGTGTTAATGATTAATTAAGCCTAGACAAAAAGATACTGTACAGTGTAAATATACAGTAGAAATAATTGTCAATAGTGAAGTAGTATTAGAACTCATGTGAATTAGTAGTAAGCCTAGCTGTTGTGTGTAGTGAATGCCTGAAAATAAGTGTACATACTGTATGTACCCTGTATACAGTACTGAACAATATAAAACAAGCGCTGCAGAGGATGACGTAATCATCACAGCTTCGTAATCTTCAGCTTCATTAAAAGTAAGTCAATTTACCAATTTTATTATAGTATTACAAGATATTAATTGTTTTTTTCAACAAAAGCTACATATTAATCTCTGCAAATGTATATTCTATCGTCAGCAGAGAAAAGGTGAGCTCAAAATATTTCGTCTTGGCTAGCTCTCAGTGACAAGGCTCGATCGCCATTGTTATGGCCTGGCCGCCACAGCCTGTGTCGTAACATTAAAAATACATTACCTACACTGTTCAGGGTAAAACAAAACACATCTCTAAAATTTTATTAAGACAATATTAACTCACTGATTGATACATGAAATATTTTGCAATACAAAGGAATGAATCAATTTTTTTCCACCCATCTGGACTTGATCAGACCGTGTTCACACATCATCCATGCAGCAGCCAACAACTGGCTTAATCGTCGGCGTGGCACTAAATTGGAATGCAATTACACAATGAACTTTATTTAATTTTAGTTATACAGTATAAAATATATCCTACCTGAATGTTGCTTGAAAAATTACCCGACCTGACTTTTTTTTTTTTTTTTTTTTTTTTGAGATATATACAAGAGTTGTTACATTCTTGTACAGCCACTAGTACGCGTAGCGTTTCGGGCAGGTCCCTGGAATACGATCCCCTGCCGCGAAGAATCGTTTTTTCATCCAAGTACACATTTTACTGTTGCGTTAAACAGAGGCTACAGTTAAGGAATTGCGCCCAGTAAATCCTCCTTGGCCAGGATACGAACCCATGACATAGCGCTCGCGGAACGCCAGGTGAGTGTCTTACCACTACACCACGGAGACTTAACTTTGGAAATAACGGAGCTCCGGAAATAACGACCAGGGTACAGCCCCATATAGGCCGTTAAATTGAATGGATACTTAATATCTGATCTTAGAAAGAATGCCAACAGTTTTTGAAACTTTTTTTTGATATATTTAGAATGTGTCCCTGGAAATTCAGCTTGTGGTCAATGAGAACACCAAGGAATTTGCCATCTAATTTCTTACAAATTTTGGTACTGTTTATTTTGAGATTTATTTGATTAGAGGATTTATTGCCAAACAAAATATAGAAAGTTTTGTCAATGTTAAGGGTGAGTTTGTTGGCAGTGTTTAACTACATTAACTCTACAAATAATCTTACTTCAGGTATAATCACCGATAGCACTACAGACCATTACCCCACATTTCTCTTAACTAACATTAGCAAACCACCTCTTGAGTCAAGAGAGATACGTTTTAGACTACACAATGAAACTGCTATAGACAATTTTATAACTGCTACTGATAATGTCAACTGGGAGTCCGAATTAGGTAATATAGAGGACATCAACCTAGCAGTTCAATCTTTTTTTAAAAAAACTCTTAGCCTTTATAATACCCACTGTCCTATGCTTACAAAACAAGTCACAACCAAAAGGCTTAACAATCCCTGGCTTACAAAGGGAATACTTAAATCTATTAATAAAAAACATGACCTTGAGAAGAAGTATAGGTTAGGAATTGTCTCCAAAGAATTCTCAAAGAATTACTCATTATTCCTATCTAAGATAATTAGACGAGCCAAAACTAAATACTACGAAGATAAATTTACCCAAATAAAGAGCAACATTAAACAAACTTGGAGAACAATTTCACAAATATTGGGATCAAAGAAGTCTTTAAATAACAAACCGACTCTCCTGTCTAATAACGATGGTCAGCTTTCAGCCTCTGATTCTGCTACAGAGCACCACTTGGTTTCCGAACCCCTTGGGGACGAGACCCGTCGGTTAACATGTAAGTTCGTATACGAGAAATAGAGGGGAAAAAATAAACTAGAAATGTAAAAATAAATTTTTCCGAAAAAATTCACGAAAAAAACTCTAGGGGAAAAAATCGACAGGTTCATAGCGTAAATGCGACTGTGTTTTGTTTGTACTCACCAATAAGTGAAGTCCTGATCCGCTTTATAAAAGTCCTTAATTGTTCCTAACTGATTATTAAGACGTCTGGCAAACATCCTCTGGATGTTTCCTGCCAGCCTGCAGGCACATCCTGCCTAAAATATACGATGCTGTACTGTACATTTAAGAAACAAATCTGGGTCACAGGTCTGTGGAGTGTGGTTAGGCTTACGGAGTCAGCCGGTCCCTCCCCCACCACCGATACACCTCCCCCTCTCCCCCCACCCCAAACCCATACACACACACACACACACACACACACTCAAAGGTCACGTGGTTCATGGTTCACTTCAACACCCATATATCGCTTCCTGCCTGCCTGCCTCCTTCCCAGCCTGCAAGCCTGCCTGCCTGCCTGCCTGCCTGCCTCCTTCCCAGCCTGCAAACCTGCCTGCCTGCCTGCCTCCTTCCCAGCCTGCAAGCCTGCCTGCCTGCCTGCCTCCTTCCCAGCCTGCAAGCCTGCCTGCCTGCCTGCCTCCTTCCCAGCCTGCAAGCCTGCCTGCCTGCCTGCCTGCCTGCCTGCCTGCCTGCCTGCCTGCCTGCAAGCCTGCCTGCCTCCTTCCCAGCCTGCAAGCCTGCCTGCCTGCCTCCTTCCCAGCCTGCAAGCATCCCTGCCTGCCTGCCTCCTTCCCAGCCTGCAAGCCTGCCTGCCTGCCTGCCTCCTTCCCAGCCTGCAAGCCTGCCTGCCTCCTTCCCAGCCTGCAAGCATCCCTGCCTGCCTGCCTCCTTCCCAGCCTGCAAGCCTGCCTGCCTGCCTGCCTCCTTCCCAGCCTGCAAGCCTGCCTGCCTGCCTGCCTCCATCCCAGCCTGCAAGCCTGCCTGCCTGCCTGCCTCCTTCCCAGCCTGCAAGCCTGCCTGCCTGCCTGCCTCCTTCCCAGCCTGCAAGCCTGTCTGGCTGCCTGCCTCCTTCCCAGCCTGCAAGCCTGCCTGCCTGCCTGCCTCCTTCCCAGCCTGCAAGCCTGCCTGCCTGCTTGCCTCCTTCCTTCCTAGCCTGCAAGCCTGCCTGCCTGCTTGCCTCCTTCCCAGCCTGCAAGCCTGCCTGCCTCCTTCCCAGCCTGCAAGCCTGCCTGCCTGCCTCCTTCCCAGCCTGCAAGCCTGCCTGCCTCCTTCCCAGCCTGCAAGCCTGCCTGCCTGCCTGCCTCCTTCCCAGCCTGCAAGCCTGCCTGCCTCCTTCCCAGCCTGCAAGCCTGCCTGCCTCCTTCCCAGCCTGCAAGCCTGCCTGCCTGCCTGCCTCCTTCCCAGCCTGCAAGCCTGCCTGCCTCCTTCCCAGCCTGCAAGCCTGCCTGCCTGCCTGCCTCCTTCCCAGCCTGCAAGCCTGCCTGCCTCCTTCCCAGCATGCCAGCCTGCTTCCTTTCCAGCCAGCCTGCCTCCCTCCCTGCCATCATGCTAACGGGTAGTGTGTGTTAGGCTTATCTTCGGGAATGAGCCGGTCTCACCCCCACCACCAACAAACCACCTGCCCCCCTACATCCCATCTCTCAAGGTCACGCGGTTCAACCGCGTGACTACCACTCACTCCCTGCTGCGCCTGCCTGCCTGCCTGCCTGCCTGCCTGCCTGCCTGCCTGCCTGCCTGCCTGCCTGCCTGCCTGCCTGCCTGCCTGTGCCTGCCTGCCTGCCTGCCTGTGCCTGCCTGCCTGCCTGCCTGTGCCTGCCAGCCTGCCTTTCCCTCCCTAATTCTCACTACTTCCATCCCTTCCTGCCTACCTCCTAGCATCTCTCCCTACCTCCCCCTCCCTCTTAGCATCTCTCCCTACCTCCTAACATCTCTCCCTACCTCCCCCTCCCTCCTAGCATCTCTCTCTCCCCCTCTGTCACTGATTCTCCCCCCCTCCTCATTCATACTGCCTCCCACCTAAGTTCCATCGTCCATCCACCCACCAGCCAGCCATCACTGACGCAATGCGTGCATTTGGAGCCAACATGGTGCACAGATGTTTCTTGATTGTGCAGATATGTAAAACAAAAGCACAGAATGAACATTCCAGCCTTATGGCAATTCAAAATAATAGGAATAATAGGCCGTGAATCTGTGAAGTCACAGTGGGCAAACTGGACCATCTCCCACCCACCACAACAAGCCGGCGTGACGCTTGGCGGACCCCTTCCTACCCGAACTTTGTTCGGGTAGCATGACTCCCCAACCCCAATCGGGAAACTGGAAGTTTCGGATAACTAAAGTTCGGAAACCAAGTGGTGCTCTGTATTGAGTTCAATAGGTTCTTCTCTTCCATTGGTTCATCCCTTGCTAATGATATTCCATCTTCCAGTACTGACATTAAGGACTATCTTACAGGGAACTATCCCCAGTCTCTGTACCTAAAGCCTATTAATTCCACTGACGTCAATGAGATAATCCTTTCCCTTAAAACCAAGTCTGGTGCCCTTGAGGAGATACCAACTTTAATCTACAAAAAAGCCTCCAGATCTTTAGCCCCTGCTATTGCTTTGCTCTTCAACAAGTCACTTGAACTCCAAACCTTTCCAGATATTCTAAAAAAAGCGAGAGTAACGCCTGTCCACAAATGTGGTGATCTCACAGATGTTAACAACTACAGACCTATATCAATCCTGCCAAACTTGTCAAAAATTTTTGAAAAACTAGTCTATAAGCAGTTTTACTCATATCTAGCCAAACTCAATATACTTAGCCCTTGCCAATATGGCTTCAGGCCCAAAAAAGCACTAACGATGCACTTATTAGTATGCTTAACTCGATTCATACAGCTCTTGATAAAAATGAGTTCCCTGTTGGCTTATTTGTGGACCTGCGTAAAGCTTTCGATACTGTCAACCACCAAAACCTTCTTCTTAAATTACATCATTATGGTGTCAGAGGACACTCCCTACAATACCTCAAATCCTACCTTACTGACAGGCTCCAATGTGTTTCTGTGAATAATACAATTTCTCCCACCCTACCCATCAACATTGGTGTTCCCCAGGGCAGCATACTTGGCCCTCTCCTCTTTCTCATCTACATTAATGACCTTCCAAATGCCTCCCAACACCTCAAACCAATTCTATTTGCTGACGACACAACCTTCATTTACTCCAGTCCTGATCCCCTTGCTCTAAATGCCACAGTAAATACTGAGCTAAATAAAGTCCATCTGTGGCTAACTGCCAACAAACTCACCCTTAACATTGACAAAACTTTCTATATTCTGTTTGGCAATAAATCCTCTAATCAAATAAACCTCAAAATAAACAATACCCAAATTTGTAACAAATTAGATGGCAAATTCCTTGGCATTCTCATTGACCACAAGCTGAATTTCCAGGGACACATTCTAAACATATCAAAAAAAGTTTCAAAAACTGTGGGCATTCTTTCTAAGATCAGATATTATGTACCACGCCCTGCCCTGGTGACTTTCTATTACTCCCTTATCTATCCATATCTCAACTATGGTATTTGTGCTTGGGGCTCTACTACCCAAAATCACTTACGTCCTCTAATTACTCAACACAAAGCTGCTATTAGGACAATATCCAATTCTGGCCCCAGACATCACTCGGTACCCCTACTCAAATCTCTGAATATGTTAGACATTAAGTCACTGCACATTCTCTCATGTGTATTATACATATATAAGACGCTAAACTATAATGCCAATCCTGATCTCAAAAGCTTCATAGAAGGTTGTAACAGAACCCATGAGCACCACACCAGAAATAAATAGTTTTGATATTCCTAGAGTACGACTTAATCAAACTAGAAATGCTCTACAAATCAAGGGGCCCAGAATGTGGAATGACCTTCACAACCATGTTAAAGACTGTACCTCTCTCAACCAGTTTAAGTTAAAAACGAAGCTATACCTAATAAATTCCCTGTAACCTACCTTACCCCTCTATTGTCAACCCATGTATGTTTTTTGTTTTTTCTTGTTTTTCAAATCAACGCTGTTTGAATGTAATTTTCTGTAATAATTTGTAATTGTATTTGTGCTGCTTTTTCAACAATGTTCCCCCCTCTTTTACCTCTATTTTTATTTATACTCAACACATTTTGTTCTTTTTACCCATTAGTTTTAAGCTTTAGTCATTAGTGTTTTTTCCTGCCCGAAACGCTTTGCGTAATAGTGGCTTTAGGCATTGTATGTACTAGCTCTATCTATAAAGCCAACAAACTTTGTAAAATCTCTTTATGTATGTACCTTTACCTAAATAAATATTATTATTATTATTATTATTATTATTATTATTAATCAGAAGACTGGCAAATGCTTTTTAATATTGATAAATACAAGACCTTGCATGTGGAGCATAAAAATCCACATCATAACTACCAAATTAACTGCATTACAGTACCTTGCAGCAGATTGATAAAGAAAAGGATCTTTGAGTCAGTATCCATCATTCCCTGAAAGTTGCACAACAAGTGGGAACAGCAGTGAAAAGACCTAACCAAACTCTAGGGATAATCAAGCATATCTTTACCTTTAACCACTTAACTGCCCCAGCCGAGAATTCTCAGTAGGCGGGAAACTGCGCCAACCGAGAAACCTCTTATTTTTCTGTACCCATTCTAAATGTGTGAGAGGTTGGTTGTGTACGCAATGGACTCTTAGGACCGCCAGTGAGAGGCAGTCATCTTGGAAAAAATTCCCAAAATGCCCTAGGGCTGCTGGCTGGGTTAGTACTGAATGAGCAACCATGGGTGGCTCTGGCTCTGGCTCCCAAACACCTGTCCAACGCGGTGTTGAAAGATAACGCTCTGTCTGTGAAATTCAAATCTTATTGTTTGAAGAACATAAGGGTCATAATATTGGTAAAGCTAGGCGCAATAAGGACCTAACACAAAGGTCGGATGCAAGTGATACAGCACCTACGAGGATGATACAGTGAGCGTATCCAGTTGTAGCTCTGAGCGTCACCCTTGCAATCCTATTCTGCGTTCAGTGATGATGCATCTGATACAAGTAGCATAGATGAACAGTGTTAGTGGCTTCCATGGTAGTGTTTTCCATATTTTCATGAATATCTGAATCTCTTCCTAACTGAGGGACACACTTTGAGGCTAGCTGAATCTCTTCCTGACTGACGGACATTCTTTGAGGCAAGCTGAATCTCTTCCTGTGTGGGACCATACAAAGCAATCTTTTCAAGACTACCTTACAAATTGATCTTTTCCTATAATCTTTTCAATACTACCTTATGCTTTACAAGCTTGGCTACATACAACCTACAAGTACTAAAGCCAAGGGTGTACGTGAGTGCATTATTTGCAAGCACACAGAATGAAGAAACAGGAAGCGAAAATTTATCTGTACATGGTGCAACGTGAGCGAAGTTGCGTTGTGCACCATGGACTACTTCGTTGATTATTATTCACTTCCAAAGTACTGAGTGTGTAATACAGTGTGTTACTGTGTAAATATTGCGTGAAACTGTACATATTGTAATTTTAGTGAATTTTTAACAAGTAATATTGCGACAATAAACATTTATTGTGGACACATTACTGATACATGTATCACAGTTCCGTGGAACATTATGAACGTTCTACTGTATACATACTGTAAAGGACACAAATATGCATCATATACGATAAAACAAACAAATAAAACTGCATTGGAAATACACAGAACAAATAATTGAAAATATATTTGTGGCAACACCCGGTGCTTGAATGGCCCGCGCGACCGTGTCTGGGCGATTCATGCACGGGCGACCAGGCCCTGATGACGTCACAGCGAACCTTGTCCACGTCCCCACAGCCAAAGTAAGTGGAATTTGGTATTTATTTTTACATAGACATGTTCTGGGAAGGGAATTTATCATTTTACGAAGAAAAAAACACTATTTTATGCGCACAGGGGGAATTTCACAATAAACTCGGCGCAACACGGTGCTTAAGGAAAAGAAGGTAGTCATTCAATTGCATAAGTTTCTGGTGCACCCCACCTGGATTATTGCATCCAAGCAGGGAAACCTCATCTTCAGAAAGACATAGCTGCTCTGGAGAAAGTGCAACACCGGGCAACAAAAATCATTACAGAGCTAAGCCATCTTTTATATCAGGAATAGCTGAGGGCCACAGGGCTAACAACACTGCCCACCAGGCATGACAGGGCAGATTTCACAGAAACTTTTAAAATACAGAACAATTTGGAGGATGTTGATCTGGACATTTTCATCAAAAAGTCGGATGTAACACAAACAAGGAGCAATGATTTCAAGCTCAACTAGCCACAATGTAGGCCTGAGAACAGGATATGCTTTTTCACCCACAGGGTTATAAACCCATGGAACTGCCTAGCTGACGAAGCCATATACGCCAAAACTCTGTGAAACTTTAAAGTCTAACTGGAAAAGATCATCAAGGCAAATAGAGGGGACCGTCGACAAGCCACTAGCTTCCTGTCCTCGCCGATGCCACTAGTGTTAATAGCCCCCAGGTAAATCAGGTATATTTTTTTATTTATATATACAAGAGTTCTTACATTCTTGTAAAACCACTAGCATGCATAGCATTTCTGGCAGGTCCTTGAATCTTAATTTTCCTTAGAATATAACCCGTCAAATCGTTTAACAACCAGGTACCCATTCACTGCTGGGTGAACGGAGGCATACAGTTAAAAATTGGTGTGCCTAGTCAATCCTCCCCAGCCAGGATACAAACCCAGACCAAATCGCTCACAAAGCCCAGGCCGAGTATCTACCACTGCGCTACGGGGACTGGATGTAATTGTCGACTGTTATGAAACGCCTATTTCTGTGTGAGCCTTGGTGACTCCCTGAAGCTACAGTGCTGATATGGTGCCAAACTACAAGGTGCCATCAGTCGTGGAGTTCTTTTCGGCTTACTGGGAACCATTAGCAAGAACCTGGCTGCCCTCTAAGGAGTGCAGTCCATGAATTATATAAGCTTACCTTGTGTAGTATGAAGTATTACCTAAAAAATGTGAACTCAATTCACTTATTATGGCCTAAAGATACATATAATTAGAAGCTTTGTAAAGAGACAACTTCTGTATCCCACAGAGTAACAACGTAATTTGATCCTTTGTTTATCTTATAAATCAATCATTATTATTAAATTCGTTTCAAAAGTAATGTATGTTTAGTACTGCCAGCTAGTAAAGCTTCCATTCAGACAAAAGAACCCATCATTACTCATGAGGGATTCAATATCATCACATTTTGCACAGCAAAATGCTGTGCGTATTAAGTGGCTTTATGCATAGTACATACTAGCTTTATCTAGAAATCCAACATTCTGCTTGTAACTCATTTTATATTTATGTACTTTTTCCTAAATAAACAATATAATTATAAGTATTATCAGGTCAGTGATCTACATACCATATGAAGGCACAAGGAAGCTGGTCCTTAGAACTGTCCTGACGGTGGTCGTTCTCGTGAAGTTTATGCCTTTCATTTCCCTATAAAGAATGAAATACCTGTATACCTCATACCTGTATATGAATAAGGACATAGATGACAGCAAAAAAATTTTGACAGCAACAAATACATGTATTTATACAAATACATGTGTTGATTTCAACACAAATACACGAATTGATGCTAGAAACAAATACATGTCCAGTACCTCGACTTACGATTGCCCTGACTTACGATAATTTTGAGTTACAATGTAAATATGATCGAAAAATGCGATTCAACATACAATGGTGTCGTCGACTAACGATATTGGTTATTACACGTTCGGGTCGACCGAGCGCGTGGTTCCCGGTCACGCGGGCCGACCTGCCTCAGTTTACTACAGCTGCCCGCTTAGTGACGATCACTCCTCTAAGAAATTCCGCTTTTGTGGTGATTTTTTTGCTTTTTGAACATAGAAGTAATTATATATCATGCCATGAGTCCCAGGAAAGTCAGTGGTAAGGTTCAACATATGAAAACCCATGTAAGGATGACCATAGAGCAGAAACAAGAGATATTCGTAAACATGAAGATGGTGTGTGGGTTGTTGAACTAGCTAGGCAGTACAACAAATCTCAGTCAACGATATCCACCATACTGGCTAAGAAAAAGGACATTATGAGTGCTAAAGCCACAAAAGGCGTATCAATAATTACGAAACACAGAACACAAACACTTGAGGATGTTGAACAGTTATTATTAATTTGGATACACAACAAGGAGTTAGCGGGTGATAGCATTTCAGAGGCCATCATTTGTGAAAAGGCAGGAAAATTGCATGAGGACCTTTTAAAGAAAATCCCTGGAACGAGTGAAGCAGAAGCGAAAGAGTTTAAGCCGAGCAGGGGATGGTTTGAGAAATTTAGAAAAAGAAGTAGCATTCATAGTGTTGTGAGGCATGGGGAGGGTGCCAGCTCAGACAAACTAGCGGCTGAAAGATTCATTGGCGAATTTAAAGATTTTGTGCAGAGTGAGGCATACCTACCACAACAAGTGTTTAATTGTGACAAGACAGGGATATTCTGGAAAAGATTGCCAAAGAAAACATACATTACGAAGGAGGAGAAGCGATTGCCCGGACACAAAGCCTATGAAAGATCGGTTTACTCTTGTGTTGTGTGGTAATGCGAGTGGCGATTTGAAAATTAAATCCTTGCTTGTGTATGATTCTGAAAATCCAAGGGTTTTCAAAAAATATAATGTGCAAAAACACAAAATGTGTGTGATGTGGAAGGCTAATGCTAAGGCATAGGTGACTAAGCAATTTTTTACTGAGTGGGTGAATGAGGTGGTGTGCATTGCCATCAAAAAATATTTGCAGAACAGTTTGCCACTCAAGGCCCTGCTCCTCGACAATGCTCCTGCCCATCCTCCAGGGTTGGAAGATTCATTGATGGAAGAATTTAGTTTTATTACAATAAAGTTTCTTCCTCCCAACACCACTCCTCTACTTCAGCCTATGGACCAGAAAATCATTGCCAATTTTAAGAAACTTTATGAAAGGGCACTTTTCCGGAGATGTGTCGAAGTGACAGATGGCACACAACTCCCCCTCAAAGAGTTCTGGAAAAACCATTTTAACATTTATAGTGCTTTAAAACTTGACAAAGCCTGGCAAGAAGTGACTGTAAAAACCATGATCTCTGGCTGGAGAAAATTGTGGCCTGAATGTGTTGCAGAACGACACTTTGAGGGGTTTGAGCCAGAACCTGAAGTGCCTCTTGTTGAGGAATTTGTTTCTCTGGATCGGCAATTGGGTTTGGAGTTGGATGGTGCTGATGTGGAGGAGTTGGTGGAAGAACACAACGAAGAACTGACCACCGAAGAACTCCAAGCTCTTCAAAAGGAGCAGCAAGAAGAGGCAGCTGAGGAAATTTCTTCAGGGGAAGATGTGCCAGTACAGAATGTCCCTTCCTCAACAATTAAGAAAATGTGTGCAGCATGGGGAGAACTGCAAACTTTTGCTGAAACGACTCGCCCAAATCAAGCTGTAGTAGGCCGTTGCCTTAACCTATTCAATGACACTGTGATGCATCACTGCAGACAAATGTTAAAACGAAGGGAAAAACAAGTGTCTATTGACAAATTTGTAGTGAGACAAACAAGCAGTGAACCACAACCAGGTCCTAGTGGTATTCAGGCAAAACGTAGGAGAGAGAGTACCACCAGAGAAAACATCACTGTCTGATGTGATAATGGAAGGGGACTCCCCTTCCAAACAGTAACACCTCATCTCCTCCCCCCTCATCACCATCTTCCATACGCCATCAAGAGTCCTCCATAGAGGTAAGATAAACATATGTACTATATTGTAGTTAGAAAAAAAACATTGTATTCAGTATAAAATGTATTTGTAAGTTAATATTTTGCAGGGTGGGGAACGGATTAATTCAATTCCCTTTATTTCTCATGGGAAAAATCGCTTTGACTTACGATCCGTCTCTGGGAATGGATTACTATCGTAAGTCAAGGCCCCACTGTATTTATAAATTTACAGTATCTGAATTTATCTTAGGGTCACTATCTCTCTTAGTGGCCTCGAGGACAGGAGGCTGGTGGTTAGTCAAAGGTCAGCCCCTTATTTGTCCTGGTGATTTTATTGAGCTGGATTTTGAAATTCAGAAGTGTTTTGCTATTTACAGCTTTGGCGGGTATGTGGTACAGTATGTTTATAACCCTTTGCTGATCACACAACCTTCAATTTCTCCAGTCCTAACCATCTTACTCTACATGAAATAGTGAACACTGAACTAAAAAAAAACTTACGTTGAATGTAATGAAATGCCTGCTTCTGGATAAGCCCAGTGGCTCCCTGAAGCTACAATGCTGATATAGTGCCAAACTAAGAGGCGGCATTAACCCCTTAACTGCGTTGCCTTCAAATGTGACACCCCCGCAGTGCGCAGGAAATAAATTCTCTGGAAATTTTTTTTTTCTTTTTAAAGTGTCAAAAACCCTTCCCTCAGTATGGGTATGCAAAAAAAAAGTCAAAATTGTACTTACTTTGGCTGCTATGGGGTCTGGAAGTTGGGGCGTGACGTCATCATTCCCCGTGCGCCCGTGCCATAAGCTCTCGGGGGCGGTGGGGCGCTCAGGGCGGGGTGCACGAGTTGCCGCAAATATATTTTCGTTCATTTTTTGCGCACCTTTCCAAATACATTTTCATTGTTTTTATGTGCCAATCCAATGTATAATGAACACGTACACTATAATATCGCAGTACAACATCCGTACTGTCCGTAGACACTGTGTTACGTGCATGAAACTTGTGTACACATATGCAGCACATATTTACTATGTATCATGCTAATTTGTGTATATATACAATCTATTTACACACTATACACTGTCACACACTATATACATTCACCATCAACACATTCAGAACACCGTGAGTGAGAGCTGCCACACCCAGCCAGCCCTCCCTCACTTCTCCAACATTGTATTCGCCAACTTTGCCCCTCCCATCATACAGTTATTCACACCAATGTTTCATGTTCATTTATGTATATTTACAACATATGTACTCACTATACACTGTCACACACTATATACATTTACCATCAACACATTCAGAACATCGCGTAGCAGCTGCCCCGTATGGGCCAATAGCAGCTGCCCCGTATGGGCCAATAGCAGCTGCCCCGTATGGGCCAATAGCAGCTGCCCCGTATGGGCCAATAGCAGCTGCCTCGTATGGGCCAATAGCAGCTGCCTCGTATGGGCCAATAGCAGCTGCCGCATATGGGCCAATAGCAGCTGCCGCATATGGGCCAATAGCAGCTGCCGCGTATGGGCCAATAGCAGCTGCCTCGTATGGGCCAATAGCAGCTGCCGCATATGGGCCAATAGGAGCTGCCTCGTATGGGCCAAAAGGAGTATTTGGCCATGAACACATTCAGAACACCTCGAGTGAGAGCAGCCACACCCAGCCAGTCTCCCTCACTCCAACATCTTACTTGCCAACATTGCTCCTCCCACCATATTGCTATAGTTCTTATTACACATGTTCTATATACCTATCTACATGTTTTATTTACCAGAACTATGCAAGTAAGCCGGTATTGTGTCCAAACAGTACAGTGGCCACCATACACTGCATGAAAAATCACACAGCAGACGACGCTACGATTACGTCACCTCCCTCACCAAAATAGCTCCTCTCAACATTCTCCTGTTGCTGTTTTTACACTATATACGCACACTATATATACCCATGTACGTATGTGTTGCCCATAGCGAACCACTAAACTAGTATGGTGAGCAAAACAAGAGTGGCAGCCACACACACACACACAATGAGGCTACCTCAATTCTAATTGCCCTCCCTCCCTCATCAAAATTCCTCCTTCCACAATACTACGCACAACGCTAATTATAACCACAATCCTGCTATTATCACAATCCTGGTCACTAATTCCTGTAAATGAATAATTGACCACACGTTTATTTTGAAAAGGAACCTAAGAAATCATTTGAAGATTCCTAGATGAACGAAATAATGCTGTGGTGCTGTGGCTAGCGCTGTGAACATCGTGAACAGCATTGAATCACTGATATTTGAACATTGTACCCAGTCATTATCACACTCAGGCTCTAATATAACACTATCATACCTAAATAATACAAGTTATATATATATTTTGACATTATTAGGCGATGCTGTGGTCACATGCTGAACAGCTCATGCTGCGAGCGCCAGCCTTGGTTGCTCACACACTACTGAGGCTCCCACAACCGGGAATGTGGACCACGATTTTTTTTAAAGATGGCGTCTGTTTACAAGAGCCCTGAGGAAGCTGATGTGAACCCCATGTAGCCGCGGGAGTTTTGAATGGAACGTGAAAAATACAAATACCCGGAGGCGCGTTGCGCAAACCAGACGTGAGCCTGCAGGCGCGTTGCGCAGTTTAAGGGTTAATCATAGAGTTTTTAGGCCTACTGGAGACCAATAGCCAGAATCTGGCTTCCCTTTAAGTGGTGAAGAGAACAGTGGCCCTATGATGAAATTATCGGAATTTTAAAAATGTCCACTACCACCAGAGAAGCACCCAGAAAGTCAGCAAAACAAAATACACCATTACTGGTTAGAAAGAAGAGCAATGCTTCAAAATTATTAAAATCTCGCCCAAAAATGGAAACAAACTACAGTACAACCTCGGTTCAACGAATCTCCGGCTAGCTCGCACACTTTTCAGGCCGGATTTACTCACCCGGTTCGATGAACAATGGTTCGCCATAGCGAGGGATGTTTGGATTTGCTTATAATAATAATATAATAATATTTTATTTAGGAAAAGTACATACATAGATGTAGAGTTACAAACATTCTGATTATTTATAGGCAGAGCTAGTCTTCATTCACTCACTCACTCACTCACTCCACTTTCGTCTGTCGTCATAGTTCAGTAACCCGTAACTTTGAATGTCTCAACTTATGATGATGAGACAGTTCACAGACTGGTGGAAAACTTTCCAATTTTATCACAGATTACAATTAATTCGGTCATATAACAAGTTAGATCACACAAGTGGACCACACAAGTGATCCACAAGTGGTCCACAAGCTTACGACGTTGGGACAGAGTTCACAGAGTGGTGGAGAACTTTCCCATTCCATCACAAGTTACAATCATATGACAAGTTAGATCACACAAGTGGACCACACAAGTGATCCACAAGTGGTCCACAAGCTTATGATGTTGGGACAGAGTTCACAGAGTGGTGGAAAACTGTCTCATTCTATCTACAATTAATAATTCCTTCATAAGACAAGTTGGATCACACAAGTGGACCACACAACAAGTGAACCATATTAACCAAACACAAGCCAGAATGGTCTACACAACAAGTAAAGCACATTAACCAAACACCAGCCAGAGTGGTCCACACAAGTGAGCGACAGAATTTCAATGATTTTTGTTCACTGATTTGTGGCACACGTATCTTTGTAAATTAATTTAAAGGCTGAAGCGTGAATAGCTAGCTAATGTGTTGAAATCTTCCTATATACATTTTCTGTGATGAAACAAGATGAGTGAGGGTGGACAGATAAAGGAATACTGTACTGTAAACCTCACTTTACAGTGAGGTTTCACTCACTTTCGTCTGTGTCGTCATAGTTCAGTAACCCGTAACTTTGAATGTTTCAGATTATTAATTTCTAAAACTGGTGGTTTAATAACTCTTTATTATCCTAATTAAACTAAACTAAATAAAACCAAAAATATGCTGTAATATGATTGATATCTGCTATTTGAGAAATTATTCATATTATTGGCGACTCACAAGTCCAGCGCGAGTGGACAGGACTAATCCGTGTGCACACAACACCATGCTTGTTTTGTTCAATTTCGTCGCCATAGTTCAGTGACCTAAGGCTTGAAATAATTAACACTTCCGCCCGGCGAGGACTCAGCATCGAGTCCTAAGCGCGGCAACAGTAGCGTTTTTTCCGGGAAGGTTTTGCACATTATATGCATATACGCTTGTAGGGAATTTCATTCTGAATACATTGATACCAAAATGAAAGTCCTAGGACCAGAATTGAGGTAACAAAGTTGAAAACAGAATACCCATTTTATTGGCGCTCACTGGGATTATGCTCCGTCACTTTCTCCGTTTGCTGTGGGTGCTACGCCGGGCTTTTGGACTTTATATTTGCATACTCCTGTAGGGAATTCTATTGCGAAGACAATGATACCAAAATGAAAGAATTAAGACGAGAATTCAGATGTCCAAAGTGAAGAGTGTACACATTTTATTGCTCTGGCTCGCTCCCGGGTAACACGCTCTCACTTTCTCGCTGGGCTTTTGGCCTTTATATGCATTTAGTCCTGTAGAGAATTCTATTGCGAACACATTGATACCAAATTGAAAAACCTAGGACAAGAATTGAGATGACAAAGTTGAAAAGATTATTCACTTTTCACAGTGAGAAGTGCCTTGAGGTGGCGCAGCACTCTCTTTCTTGTAACCGCGGCCTATTTTCATCATGTCGGAGGGTGGAGATCGCTGCTGTTTTTTTATATTATATGCATATAGGCCTGTTGGGAATTCTATTACGAACACATACCTTACCTTGAGGTTACCTTGAGGTGCTTCCGGGGCTTAGCGTCCCCGCGGCCCAGTCGTCAACCAGGCCTCCTGGTTGCTGGACTGATCAACCAGGCAGTTGGACGCAGCTGCTCGCAGGCTGACGTATGAGTCACAGCCTGGTTGATCAGGTATCCTTTGGAGGTGCTTATCCAGTTCTCCCTTGAATATTGTGAGGGGATTGCCAGTTATGCCCCTTATGTGTAGCGGAAGCGTGTTGAACAGTCTCGGGCCTCTGATGTTGATAGAGTTCTCTCAGAGTACCAGTTGCACCTCCGCTTTTCAACGGGGGTATTCTGCACATCCTGCCATGTCTTCTGGTCTCATGTGATGTTATTTCTGTGTGCAGGTTTGGGACCAGCCCCTCTAATATTTTCCACGTGTAAATTATTATGTATCTCTCCCGCCTGCGCTCAAGGGAGTACAGATTTATGCTCTTTAGTCGGTCCCAATAGTTTAGATGTTTTACTGAGTGGATTCTAGCAGTAAAGGATCTCTGCACGCTCTCCAGGTCCACAATTTCTCCAGCTTTGAAAGGGGCTGTCATTGTGCAGCAGTACTCCACTCTAGAGAGCACAAGCGTTTTGAAAAGTGCTATACCTATGTCATCATAAGTATAGCATCTCTAGTGTGGAAAGTTCTTGTTATCCAACCTGTCATTTTTCTTGCAGTTGTGACAGCTACTTTATTGTGTTCTTTAAAGGTAAGGTCTTCCGACATGAGTACACCCAGATCCTTTACATTGCCTTTTCGTTCTATGTTATGATTTGCCTGAGTTTTGTACGTGGTTTCCGTTTTTATATTTTCATTTTTTCCATAGCGCATGAGCTGGAACTTATCTTCGTTAAACACCATATTATTTTCTGTAGCCCATAGAAAGACCTGATCTACATCTGACTGGAGGTTTGCCGTGTCCTCTATGTTGCCTACTCTCATGAAGATCCTAGCGTCATCTGCAAAGGATGATACAGTGCTATAGGTTGTGTTCTTGTCTATGTCCGATATGAGGATAAGAAAAAGTACTGGAGCAAGCACAGTACCCTGGGGACTGAGCTCTTCACGGTTGATGGGCTGGATTTTATTTTGTTGACTATTACACATTGGGTTCTGTTGGTCAGGAAATTGTAGTTCCATCTGCCTATTTTTCCGGTAATTCCTGTTGAACGCATTTTATGTGCAATAACGCCATGGTCACATTTATCAAAAGCTTTAGTGAAATCTGTGTAAATTACATCAGCGTTTTGTTTGTCTTCCATAGCATCTAATGCCATATCATAGTGGTCCAGCAACTGCGACAGGCAAAAGCGCCCTGTTCTGAAACCATGTTGTCCGGGGTTATGGAGATGCTGTGATTCCATGTATTTTGTGATCTTACTTTTTAGCACTCTCTCAAAAATTTTTATAATGTGCGATGTTAGTGCTATCGGTCTGTAATTTTTTGCCTCTGCCTTATTTCCTCCTTTATGAAGTGGTGCTATCTCTGTTGTCTTTAGTATATCAGGAATAACGCCAGTATCTAGGCTTTGTCTCCACAGAATGTGGAGGGCCTGCGATAGTGGTTACATTGATATCAAAATGAAAGACCTAGGACGATAATTGAGGTGACCAGAGTGAAAAGACTGAAAACATTTTAACCCTCTTGAGCGCTCGCGGGTCACTCACTTGCACTTTCTCTGCTGCGGGTGGTAAGCCGGGCTTATGGAGCTTATATGCATTTCATCCGCTAGAGAATTCTATTGCGAACACATAGATACCAAATTGAATATCGTAGGACGAAAATTAAGGTGACAAAGTTGAAAAGAGTATACACTTTTCTGAATTTACGCGCGCTCTTGTGAAACGCTCAAGCCACTTTGGGATAGTGGACAGATCGCGCGCCCGGTGCGCGAAAGTGTTAATTAATAAGTCAGTTCTAAAATAAGTATTTTTATAGCTCTTATTATCGTAATACTGTTGCTAAACTAAATATATAACCAAAAATATATAATTTGATGTACTGTAAATCCAATATTTGAGAGAAATTTATGTTACTGGAAATCGAACACAACACCATGCTTGTTTTGTTCGATTTCATCGCCACAGTTCAGTGACCTACAGCTTCGAAATAATAAAATTTAGATCAGTTTTAAAATAAGTATTTTTTATAGCTCTTATTATCATAATAATGTTGCTAAACTAAATATATAACCCAAAATTATATAATTTGATGTAAACTGAATATTTGACAGAAATTTATATTACTGTATCTGGCTCAAACACCAGCCTACTGTAGGATGTACGTTTAGACCTAGTCTGCGTTCATACTGTATGCACCCAGTGCCTTTAGCACTGTCTGTGATTGACGTACAGTATTTAACTGCCGGTGGAAGAATAATTGTGGAATATACCATTTTTTACTACAGCTGTATTGTTATACAACAAAATGTCTCAGGGGCTTACTAATAGTTCCTTATTAACCCTTGCGGTGTTGAGTAACTTACCGAAAAAGTGCGCATCACGTCATATGACGTGTTGGAGTACTACGCAAGATTTAAACGGCCCGCGGATACACGGGGTTCACCACACCTTCATCAGGGCTCTTGTAAACAGACGCCATTTTAAAAAAAAAGCGTGGGCCAAACTCCCGGGTGTTAGGGGCCTCAGTATTGAGTGAGCTACCAAGCCTGACACACGCAGCATGAGCTAACAGCACTGCTGTTCAGCTTGTAACCACAGCATCGCCTAAAAATGCCATAATATACTTGTTCATGCTATTATGTAGCGATGATATTATTACAGAAGACCCTTGACTGTGATAAAACTGACCAGGGGTCTGATAATGGCAGGATTGTGGTGATATTTAGCACTGTGCCATGGAGGGAGGAGTAATGCTGTGGGAGGGAGGGTGGTGGCGATGTCTTCTGACTGTGTGTGGCCACCTTTTATTGACTGCACTCACCATACCAGCTTAGTGGTTCGCTATGGTGAACACAAATGTAGATACTTATATATAACGTGTGTATAGAGGGTATAAACAGCAAGAGTAGGAGGTTGGGAGCCGCCATTTTGGTGAGGGCGGTGGCGTCGTCTGCATGACGCCACCAAGCAGACGACGGTGTTGTTTGCTGGTTACCATGATGGTCTTTGGACACCATACCGGTTTACTTGTACAAGTATGGTGAATAAAACAGATAGATATTTATATATAATGTGTGTATATAACGTAATAACACCACAAACAGTATTGTTGGAGGAGAAATATTAGTGCGTCTGGCCTTGAGGGCGGCAGCCATCAGCTGACTGTGTGAGGTCCTACGTCTTTGTGCCTTTACTCACCATACAAGCTTAGATGTACAGTTATGGTGAACAAAACATGTAAATACTTATATACAACGTCTGTATATAAAAGCAAAAACAGTATGGTGGGTGGAGAATGGTGGCAAGTCAGGTGAGGTGAGGGAGGGAGGGAGGGAGGGAGGGAGTGGCAGCCAGTGGCAGGCTGCTACTGCCTGCCACTGCCAGTGCCACTCAGCATACCAACTTAGTGGTTCGTTATGGTGAACACGAATGTAGATACTTATATATAGCGTCTGTATATAGTGAATAAAAGCAAAAACAGTATTGTGGGAGGAGAATGTGGGTGAGTCAGGTGACTTGAGGGAGGGCGTGAGTGGCTGGCTGGTACACGGCGGTCACTCCTTGTTACTTTTTGACTCATAATAGTAACTTAGTGGTTCGTTATGGTGAACAAAACATGCAGATACTTATGTATAACCTGTGTATATAGTGTAATAACCGACAATGTATTTGTTCACTGATTGATGAACATAATTGAATCAACAATATGCACACCATATTTTTGAGTACAGCGATGATTCACTCATTATATTATATAAATATATCAAACTACACACTATTGAATAATATTACAGCAAAAAAACTACGAAAAATCAATCAGACACATTGAAATAATTAGGCAATTATTTCTTTGTGGCAACTCCGGCCTGACAGCTGGCGATCAACAGACCGCCTGGGACGCACGCTGAGTCAGCGCCTGTTTTTTGCCAGACTTCCCCGCCCTA
The DNA here is from genome assembly GCF_040958095.1 of Procambarus clarkii. Classification (NCBI taxonomy): domain Eukaryota; kingdom Metazoa; phylum Arthropoda; class Malacostraca; order Decapoda; family Cambaridae; genus Procambarus; species Procambarus clarkii. Next base: position 7,903,080 of record NC_091201.1, read on the forward strand.
TAGCAAGCAATATATGCCACTTACGATTTTTTTATTATTTTTCCCGTGATCAGTGAACACAAATTAACAGATTAGCAAGAATTTTTTTTTTGTTTTTTTTTGTTTTTTTTCAAAATTACATGCACCTGTGGGGAACAAAGGATATTATACCCCTATCATGTTAAGGGTTAATGCCAAAAATGAAGCAATATTTTGCAAGAACTTGTAGCAGAAAATCAACTAGCACGAGCACAGCACAAGAACAGCCATACCCAACATGAGCACAGCTGTACCCAGCACTGGTACAACAGCAGCCAGCAACAGCTCAGAAGCAGCTGAAGCCACAGCAGCAGCAAACACCAGCAAAGCTGATGCAAATATCTAAAAACATCGTGTGTGGGGTGAACAGTTTAAACAAGTGTTAAATTTAAGTGTGTACATAGTGTTAAAATTAAAAATGCTGTTATTTTAGTGTCCAATAGTTTTCATAAACTGTATTGTAGTACTCAACATACAGCAGAACTACTTAACCCTTTAACTGCGCCGCATTCAAATATGACACCCCCCTCCCCCCCAGTGCGCAGGAAATAAATTCTCTTGAAAAAATTCTTTTGTTTTTTAAAAGTGTCAAAAACCCTTCCCTTAGTATGGGTATGTCAAAAAATTCTCGAAATTTTATTTATATTGGCTGCTATGGGGTCCGTAAGTTGGCACGTGACGTCATCATTCCCAGTTCGCCCCTGACGTACGGGTCCAGTAGGGCGCCCGGGTTAAGGCGTGCGAGTTGCCGCAAATATATTTTTGTTCATTTTTTGCGCATAGTTCCAAATATATTTGATTTGTTTTTACATGCTAATCCTATGTATAATGAACATGTACACTATATTATGGTAGTAAAACATCCGTACTGTCTGAGGACACTCTTACGTGCATGACACTTGTGTACACATATGTTGCACATATTTACCATGCATCATGCTAATTTATGTATATATTCAATCTATTTACAGACTATACACTGTCACACACTATATACATTCATTATCAACACATTCAGAACACCGCGAGTGTGAGCTGTCGCACCCAGTTTTGAGAGATATATACAAGAGTTGTTACACTCTTGTACAGCCACTAGTACACGTAGCGTTTCAGGCAGGTCCCTGGAATACGATCCCCGCTGCGAAGAATCGTTTTTACAATCAAGTACAGTACAACCTCGATTCAACGTACCCCGATTTGCCGCATCTCCGGCTAGATCGCACACTTTTCAAGCCGGATTTACTCACCCGTTTCGACGAACAATGGTTCGCTGAAGGGGGTGATGTGCGGATTTGCTTACGATGTTGGGACAGAGGTCACAGTGTGGTGGAAAACTTTCCCATTCTATCACAGGTTACAATTAATAATTCCTTCATATGACAAGTTGGATCACACAAGTGGACCACACAACAAGTGAAGCATATTAACCAAACACCAGCCAGAGTGGTCCACACAAGTGAACGACTGTGAGAACATGATTTTCGTTGACTGATTTGTAGCACATGTATCTTTGAGGATTAATTTAAAGGCTGAAGCGTGAATAGCTAGCTAATGTGTTGAAATCTTCTTATATACATTTTCTGTGATGAAACAAGATGAGTGAGGGTGGACAGATAAGGGAATACTGTACTGTACTGTAAACCTCACTTTATAGTGAGGTTTCACTCACTTTTGTCTGTGTCCTCATAGTTCAGTAACCCATGACTTTGAAAGTTTCAGATTAATAAATATTTTCTAAAACCGGTGTTTCAATATCTTTTTATTATTCTAATTAAACTAAAACTAAATACAGTATAACAAAAAATATACTGTAATATGATAGACATCTGCTATTTGAGAAATTATACATGTTATTGGCACAACAACTCCAGCACGAGTAAGCTGGTCTAATCCGTGTGCACACATCACCATGCGTGTTTCGTACGATTTTGTCGACACAGTTCAGTGACCAACGGCTTCGAAATAATAAAATTAATAAATCAGTTTTAATTTTTTTTTTTAACTAGAAGGGGTACCACCTCTGGTGTAAGTGTAGGGACCCGTAGTCTCGGAGAAGAAAATAAAGAGTACTCAGAGAAGACCTTGTGGATCCTCACTGAACACTGATATTTTCTTCTCTTACCACCCCTATTTTTTGGTATGTGTGGAAATATATCTAACTTTATTTGAAAATGTCATTACACAAAAAGGGTTACAACATTGGTTACATGCAGGGTACAAGGCTTCTTGTCTCAAGTTGTAGAGCTCCTCCAGCTCCTCAGATGGCAGGCAGGAACCATGGATGCAGTGAGCATTTCCTCGCTGGACACTCTAAACTCTAAAATGAGTATTTTTTATAGCTCTTATTATCGTCATAATGTTGCTAAACTAAATGTATAACCCAAAAATATATAATTTGAAGTAACTCCCATATTTGAGAGAAATTTATGTTATTGGATCTGGCTTAAACACCAGCCTACTGTTGGGTGTACAGACCTAGTCTGCATTCATACAGTAGGCACCCAGTGCCATTAGCTTTGTCTGCGAGTGACGTGTTTGTTCGCCGGCAGAAGAAGAATAATGGAATTTACCATTTTTTTACTACAGCTGTATTTTTATACAACAAGATGTTTCAGGGGCTTGCTAAATAGTGCCTTATTAGTGCCAAAAATGGGTCAATATTTTGCAAGAACTAGTAGCAGAAAATCAAGCAGCACAGCCATACCTCAGCACGAGCACAGCCGTACCCAGCACGAGCACAGCCGTACCCAGCACGAGCACAGCCGTACCCAGCACGAGCACAGCCGTACCTCAGCACGAGCACAGCCGTACCCAGCACGAGCACAGCCGTACCCAGCACGAGCACAGCCGTACCCAGCAAGGGCACAGCCGTACCTCAGCACGGGCACAGCCGTACCTCAGCACGGGCACAGCCGTACCTCAGCACGGGCACAGCCGTACCTCAGCACGGGCACAGCCGTACCTCAGCACGGGCACAGCCGTACCTCAGCACGGGCACAGCCGTACCTCAGCACAGGCACAGCCGTACCTCAGCACGGGCACAGCCGTACCTCAGCACGGGCACAGCCGTACCTCAGCACGGGCACAGCCGTACCTCAGCACGGGCACAGCCGTACCTCAGCACGGGCACAGCCGTACCTCAGCACGGGCACAGCCGTACCTCAGCACGGGCACAGCCGTACCTCAGCACGGGCACAGCCGTACCTCAGCACGGGCACAGCCGTACCCAGCACGGGCACAGCCGTACCCAGCAAGGGCACAGCCGTACCCAGCAAGGGCACAGCCGTACCTCAGCACGGGCACAGCCGTACCTCAGCACGGGATGGAATCAGGATGATAACCTGATAATTGTAAATGCCATGGAATCAGGATGATAACCTGATAATTGTAAATGCCTACAGCCCACCAGCAAGCAACACTTGGACAAAGGAAGAACTGGATGACAAACGAGAGGGCCTCATAATGGTCATGAGAGATATTATTGTACAAGCAGATAAAGATAAATCACGACTGTTGATACTGGGGGACTTCAACTTTAGAGCAATAGACTGGGAGGCCTATGAAGCAAGAACGGAGGACTTTTGGACATGCAGATTTGTGAACCTCATTCTGGAGACATTCTTGTATCAACACATAAAGCAAGCCACAAGAATGAGGGAAGGAGATATACCGTCAGTACTGGATCTAGTATTCACCAGGAAAGAAGAAGAGATTTTTGACATCCAGTACCTTCCTCCCTTGGGAAAGAGTGATCACGTCCTGTTAGACATTAAATATGCTTTAAGATATCATCTAGAAGAAAATGGGGACATTGAAACAGTTGATAAACTCGATTTAAAGAGAGGCAACTATGGGGAACTTCGAAATTTTTTTAATGAGTGTAATTGGACAGAATTGTTGCTAGGCAGGGAAGTAAATGAAATGTATGCCAAATTTTTAAAACTATACGAGGAAGGCACACAAACATTCATACCAAAACAGAGATGCAGGATCAGAAAACAGGATTGGTTCGACAGAAATTGTGAGAGGGCAAGAGACCAAAAGACACAAAAATGGAATCAGTATAGGAAGAGACCAAACCCCCAAACATACCAGCGATACAAAGATGCGAGAAACAATTATACAGCAGTAAGGAGAGAGGCAGAAAGAAATTTTGAAAAAGGGATAGCAGATAAATGTAAAACAGAACCGGGCCAATTCTACAAATTCATAAACAACAAATTGCAGGTAAAGGATAATATCCAGAGGTTGAAAATGGGAAACAGATTCACGGAAAATGAAAAGGAAATGTGTGAAACATTAAATGAAAAGTTCCAAAGTGTGTTTGTACAAAATGAAATCTTCAGAGAACCAGACACAATAAGAATTCCAGAGAACAACATAGAGCGGATAGAGGTGTCTAGAGATGAAGTGGAAAATATGCTAAAGGAGCTCGGGAGGAACAAAGCAGCTGGCCCAGATGGCGTTTCACCATGGGTTTTGAGAGAATGTGCGTCTGAGCTCAGCATTCCACTTCACCTGATCTTTCAAACATCCCTGTGTACAGGAATCGTAGCAGACGAGTGGAAACAGGCTAACATAGTTCCAATCTACAAAAGTGGCAGCAGGGAAGACCCCCTCAATTATAGACCTGTATCATTGACAAGTGTAATAGTGAAAGTATTGGAAAAGCTAATCAAAACTAAATGGGTAGAACACCTGGAGAGAAATGATATAATATCAGACAGACAGTATGGTTTTCGATCAGGAAGATCCTGTGTATCGAATTTACTCAGTTTCCATGATCGGGCCACAGAGATATTACAGGAAAGAGATGGCTGGGTTGACTGCATCTATCTGGACCTAAAAAAGGCTTTTGACAGAGTTCCACATAAGAGATTGTTCTGGAAACTGGAAAATATTGGAGGGGTGACAGGTAAGCTTCTATCATGGATGAAAAATTTTCTGACTGATAGAAAAATGAGGGCAGTAATCAGAGGCAATGTATCGGAATGGAGAAATGTCACAAGTGGAGTACCACAGGGTTCAGTTCTTGCACCAGTGATGTTTATTGTGTACATAAATGATCTACCAGTTGGTATACAGAATTATATGAACATGTTTGCTGATGATGCTAAGATAATAGGAAGGATAAGAAATTTAGATGATTGTCATGCCCTTCAAGAAGACCTGGACAAAATAAGTATATGGAGCACCACCTGGCAAATGGAATTTAATGTTAATAAATGTCATGTTATGGAATGTGGAATAGGAGAACATAGACCCCATACAACCTATATATTATGTGAGAAATCTTTAAAGAATTCTGATAAAGAAAGATATCTAGGGGTGGTTCTAGATAGAAAACTATCACCTGAGGACCACATAAAGAATATTGTGCAAGGAGCCTATGCGATGCTTTCTAACTTCAGAATTGCATTTAAATACATGGATGGCGATATACTAAAGAAATTGTTCATGACTTTTGTTAGGCCAAAGCTAGAATATGCAGTTGTTGTGTGGTGCCCATATCTTAAGAAGCACATCAACAAACTGGAAAAGGTGCAAAGACATGCTACGAAGTGGCTCCCAGAACTGAAGGGCAAGAGCTACGAGGAGAGGTTGGAAGCATTAAACATGCCAAAACTAGAAGACAGAAGAAAAAGAGGTGATATGATCACTACGTACAAAATAGTAACAGGAATTGATAAAATCGACAGGGAAGGATTCCTGAGACCTGGCACTTCAAGAACAAGAGGTCATAGATTTAAACTAGCTAAACACAGATGCCGAAGAAATATACGAAAATTCACCTTCGCAAATAGAGTGGTAGACGGTTGGAACAAGTTAAGTGAGAAGGTGGTGGAGGCCAAGACCGTCAGTAGTTTCAAAGCGTTATATGACAAAGAGTGCTGGGAAGACGGGACACCACGAGCGTAGCTCTCATCCTGTAACTACACTTAGGTAATTACACTTAGGTAATTACCTCAGCACGGGCACAGCCGTACCTCAGCACGGGCACAGCCGTACCTCAGCACGGGCACAGCCGTACCCAGCACGGGCACAGCCGTACCCAGCACGAGCACAGCCGTACCCAGCACGAGCACAGCCGTACCCAGCACGAGCACAGCCGTACCCAGCACGAGCACAGCCGTACCCAGCACGAGCACAGCCGTACCCAGCACGAGCACAGCCGTACCCAGCACGAGCACAGCCGTACCCAGCACGAGCACAGCCGTACCCAGCACGAGCACAGCCGTACCCAGCACGAGCACAGCCGTACCCAGCACGAGCACAGCCGTACCCAGCACGAGCACAGCCGTACCCAGCACGAGCACAGCCGTACCCAGCACGAGCACAGCTGTACCCAGCACGAACACAGCTGTACCGAGCACGAGCAAAGCCGTACCCAGCATGGGCACAGCTGTACCCAGCACGAACACAGCTGTACCGAGCACGAGCAAAGCCGTACCCAGCATGGGCACAGCCGTACCCATGATATACAAATTGACGTAATGGCATTGCAGGTCTGGAATCAGGATGATAAGCTGATAATTTTAAATGCCTACAGCCCACCAGTAAGCAACACATGGACAAAGGAAGAATTGGATGACAAATGAGAGAGCCTCATAATGGTCATGAGAGATATTATTGTAAAACCAGATAAAGATAAATAACAAATGTTGATACTGGGGAACTTCAACATTAAAGCAATAAACTGAGAGGCCTATGAAGCAAGAACGGAGGACTTTTGGACATGGAGAATTGTGAACCTCATTCTGGAGATATTCTTATATCAACACATCAAGTAGGCCACAAGAATGAGGGAAGGAGATGTACCGTCAGTATTGGATCTAGTATTCACCAGGAAAGAAGAAGAGATATTTGACATCCAGTACCTTCCTCCCTTGGGAAAGAGTGATCATGTCTTGTTAGACATTAAATATGCTCTAACCCTCAAACCGCTAGGGGCCCAAATGAAATTCACACCCACTGGCGCAACCAAAAAAAAAAAAAAATTCTTTCATCTTATAGAAGTGTTCATTTTTGTTCCCTGATCAGGGAATAAAAAAAAAATTGTAGGTGGCTTATTTTAGCCGCAATAGGGTAGGGAAGTGTGGCAAAAAACCAGCGTTGGATGTAATGAAACTCCATTTTCTGGGTGAGTCCCGGAGGCTCCCCGGAGCTATCCCAGGCTGATATGCTAATGTCAGATTTTGGCATCAGTCTATGTGTATGGAGTTCTTAGGCCTACCGGGGACCACGGCCAGAACCGGGCCCCCTCAGAGAGGCAAGGGGAGCAATGGCCTATAGAAGCCCCCGTGTGGTTGGAAGCATTCTATGTCTGCCATCGACCGGAACAGGCACCCAGAAAGGTAAGCACCTCAAAACAAACCCCTATTCTGGTTAAAATTGCTACCAAAAACCGAACTAGTGGATAGAACTCCCCAACCGAAAACAAGCAAACTAGTGTGACGTCACACACCTCCGCGCCACTGTCTGCGCAGCTCCCCCCTCCCCGGGAGGGGGAAGGGGGAGCCCCAGACCCCCCGCGCCAGCTACCCACACCTCGGTTCTTGAGGCTGGATGTCAAAAACGCGAAAAACCGCCGACCGGAGGGAGGGAGGGATGCCGGGGAGCCTCCGGGACTCACCCAGAAAATGGCGTTTCATTACATTCAACGCTGGTTTTCTGGGGGAAGCCCCGTCGGCTCCCCGGAGCTAACTACCCACAGACAGAAAAAAGAGGGACTTACCCAGGAGGTGGTCATCGCTCACTCCTCAACTCGAAGCCGAGACAACTGGCTGCAACCGCCAACCCAAAGCAACACAGGCCCGACGAGGCCCAGGGACATTCACAAGGTAACGAGCAGCCGACGAACGAGCAGGTAACGAACAGGGTGCTGCTGGCGGTAGCAGCACCCTGTTCGACCGCCAAAAGCCCCGCGCCCGAATATCAGACCAAGACATATTCCCAAAGACGGCAGCAAGAGCCGCGAACTTACGAACGTCATGGGCACAGGGATAGACCGCAGGCTGGCTGGACTTAATAACCCTGCGGACGACCTGAGAGACCCGAACCCGCGAACAGGGAAGAAGGGAAACCGGATCAACCCACAGCGCGTCCCCGGACACAGAAGCTGTGGCGCGCAAATAACGGCGAAGCGCCGCAACCGGACACAAAACATGATGCACCCCCGGCCTGACCAACCAAGCATCAACCCCCCATGGACCCCTCTGGAACACAGCAGTCTCATTCTTCTCCAGAAAAGAAGGAGACGGCTGCAAACGAACAAAACAATCACCACGACCAAAACAGCAGAAACCCCTGCGCCGGAGGAGAGCATGAAGCTCCCCTACCCGACCCCCAGAGGCCAAAGCCAACAAGAAAAGTGCCTTGGAAAAGCAATCCCGGACCGAAGGGGCCACAACGAAACGAGGAGACGAAAGGAAAGCGAGCACTCTGTCCAAATACCAGGACGGCTCAGGCGACGCATGAGCAGGCCGGAGGTGAAACAATGCACGAGACAGCTTGCGAAACGGCGCAGACGTAACATCGATACCGAAAGCAAGCTGAAGCGGCTCTGCCAGCGCCGCACGATACGAAGCGACAGTGTTAGGCATAAGATGACGGTCCTGAAACAACCACGAGAGGAAGGACAAGACAACCCGAACAGACAAGGAACTAACACGACGAAGACGCAAAAAAAAAAACGGAAGGACCGCCAGGAAACATTATACTGCCGCCGAGAAGAAGCCCTCAGGTGGGACACCAACAAGGAGGCCACCTGATCACCATAGAGATGATGATAGACTCGAGTCAAAAAAACCATACGCGAAGACTCGAGGAGAAGATCGAACCAGCCACGTGACGTACCGGCCCGATCTGCTGAAAGAGGCGGAGCCGCGGGAAAACCCTCGGGTTCGGACACCGAGCAACCAGCGCCTGAAACCAAGGCTGGGCCGGCCACCAAGGGGCCAGAAGGACAACTCTCCCCTGGTAAGTCTCTAAGCGAGTCAGGACTTGGAGCAACAGCCGAACCGGGGGAAAGAGGTACAGGAACCCCCACCTCGACCAGTCTAGCCGAAAGGCATCGACCCCGACGGCCTTACGATCGGGGAAGGGCGCCGCATAAACGGGAAGACGCCGCGACCACGCCGACGCGAAGAGGTCCACTTCGGGGCGCACGAACGTCTGGCAAAGCCAACGGAAGGACTCGTCGTCGACCGTCCACTCCGTGGAGAGGGGAACGAAGCGAGACAGGGCGTCGGCCAAGACGTTGAACACGCCCCGTACGTGAACCTCCAGGAGAGCCAAACCCCGAGAACTCAGCAGACGAGTCACCCGAAGCGACCAACCCCAAAGAGACAAGGACCACATCGAACCCCCGCGGTTCAGGCAATGAACCACCGGAGAGCAGTCCGAATGGAGCCGAATCGTCGATCCGCGGGCCACCCGAATCCTCCCCAGAGCAAACCACACTGCCGCGAACTCCCGCACCGTGCTGTGAGCTCGACGGAAGGACGGATCCCAACGCCCCTGGCCGGCCTGGTGAGCACTGGTCACAAAACCCCAGCCGAGAGACGACGCATCCGTGTACACATCGAGCGAGGGCTCGGGTAGGCGTCAAGGCACTGAACCCCGAAAAACCCGAAGAGGAAGCCGGTGACGCAGCAACCGAAGCAAGGCCCCCGGGGGTCGAACTCTGCGATCGCGAGAGAGGCGGAAGGGGGAACCCCGAAGGAATCTAAACAGCCGTCGAAGCCAAACCCGACCCGGCGGGTAGACCACCATCGCGAAGTTCAGGCTCCCGCACAGCCCCTCGAGCAACCGCCGGGTGACCCGAGAGCCCACCAGAAACAGACGAAGGCGGGACCGCAGCCGCAAGAGAGACTCCGGAGGGAGAGACAAGGAGATGGTTCGAGAGTCCCAAACGAGACCCAGCCAAGTCCGAACCTGAGAGGGAACCAGATGGGACTTCCTCCAGTTCACCAAGAACCCGAACTCGGCGAGCTGGGAAAGAACCAAATCCCTGGCTAGCAAGCAAGCTGACTGGCTGGGAGCCCAAACCAGCCAGTCGTCGAGGTAGGCCAACACCCGAACACCTAGGAGACGCAAACGAGCCACCACAACCCGTGTAAGGCGCGTGAACACGAGAGGTGCCAGGTTCAACCCGAACGGGAGACAACGAAAGCGGTAACTCAGATGCCCCACAACAAAACCGAGCCAGTCCCTGAACCGCGGATGAATCGGGACATGCCAATAAGCGTCCCGGAGGTCCAGGGACACCATCCAAGCTCCCGGCTCCAAGAGGAGCCGAACCTGAGACAGCGTAGTCATCCGAAAGAAGGGGCAATGAACCCAGGGGTTCAGACGGGACAAGTCCAGAATGAACCGCAGGTCTGCGCAGTCCCGTTTCGGAACCGGAAACAGACGGGAAACCCATCTGAGGGACGACGTCGTTTCGACGACGCCCAAGCGTACCCACTCCAAGACGACTCGACAGAGCGCAGGGAAAGAAACCTGCCCTGCCAGCCCCGAGCCCCCAAAGGGGGGAGGGGCCACCCAACGCCACCGCAGGCCGCAAGACACGACCCGAAAGGCCCACGAATCGTGGGACCAGACGCGGGCGAACAGTGCAAGCCGCCCCCCCATCGCCCCGTCAAGGGGGCAAACCGCAAAAGGGCCGGCGACCCTTACGAGACCCAGAACCCCGCACAGCGCGAACACCGCGCCGACCAGACGAGGGAGGGTCCGCAGGAGGAGCCAACCCCGAACCTGACACCAGAGGCCTACCACGACGAGAGGAACCTCGAGCCCTGGCATGACCTTTCTGGGAAGACCCACCCCGGGACCCCCGGAAAACCAACAAGTCCGACATCGGACGACAAGCCGCCGACGCAGCCTGAATAAACTGCGCCACGGCCGACTCCTCAAACAGAAGAGGACATAAAGGTGAAGAACGCCTAAGAGCCAGAGCCCAAGCAGATTCCACGGAGGAACCCAGCACCGCCTGCCGACATGCGAGACGGGAAGCATAAAACAGGGAAACCGCATCCCGCAAAATTGGCGTGAACAGCTTCAACAAGGCAGCCGACGAACGCGCAGCCGAGGACAAGGTGCCGGACCCCGGGACGGACCCAAGCGTCCCCACATCCTCCACGAGCTATCCGAAGACAGCTCCAGGAGGGAAAAGAACCGCAAGGCCGAAGTCAAAAGGCCCCGGGCGCGCAAGTCCGCTGCAACGAGCGCCACCGAAAGGGAGGGAACCTGCACATGGAGCTGAATAACGCCCACATCGCGGGGAAGGGCAGGGGCAAACAAGCACTCATTCAGGTACTCAAGTTCGCCCCCCAGGAAAACCTGAAGCACCGTGGAAGCTTCCCGCCACTCCAGCGTGCGGGAATGACAGAAGGAATGCCAGGAATCCAGACCAAACAAGGGGCAGTCTGCTAGCCAGGACGACTCCGGAACCTCGTAACGGAGCCAGAAAGGGAACGAAGTCCCAAACCTGAACATGGACGGATCCATATCCGAGGCATAATCCGGGTCACGCAGGAGGTAAGCTGCAAAGGCCGCTCGCACCACACCAGGTTGGATGCGATAAGCCGAAAACCTCCGGAAGGACGGAACCGACGTACCCGGGGGAACACGGAACCGAACCCGGGGAGGGGCCGACACCAAATCCAACTCGTACGCAGAGGGGGGAAAGGAAAACCCCACTCCTTGTAACAACAAGCCCCGCTCAGAGGGAAGAAAAACCCAGGCGGGGTCCAGCGGGGCCCAAGGCCCCCAAGTCAGCCCCTCCCCAGCCTCGAGGTCCTTCACCACAGGACCCAAGGCCGAGTCCTCTCCCCAAGCCCCGACCCCACAAGACAAGGAAGGAGCAGCCGGAAAAGCTGGAAGAAGGGGGGCCCACTGATCAGACCCTGAAGCTTCGGCCGGGAGACAAGACTCGAATGCCTCTGCCGCCCCTCCGGAAGGGGCACCCCCCGAAGCTGCCCGAGTCTCGAGATCAAGTAACCCCTGCTCCGACCCCGAAACCCTCAGACGCTTCGGGGCCGGAAGCAGGGGGGGGGGGGGGACCAGAACGAACAGAAGGGGAAGGACGAGGAGGTGCAGACTGAATCAGGATCGAAGCGACCCCCACCCCCAAGTCCGGGTCTCGAAAAGCAAAGTGGGGCAGCCCCGGGGCATCCGGGTGAGCAACCAACCGAGCGCGTTGCAACAGACGAAACCTAGACTGCAACGCACGCGCCGCCTGTACCCGAATAGAATCATCAGAGGATTGGGTAAATTGAGTCACAAGCAAGCAGCAACACTCACAGGACTCAGGGTCGAAAGTATCACCGACCCAACAGGCAGCGTGGCAGAGGCAAAAACAATGAGGGTCACCCGAGACAAGGGGACCGAGCAACCCTCAAACTCGCACACAGCGAGTGGGGACTCCGGGGTCCCATCCATCGGACCTAAGCGCCCCCTAGGGGATTCCCAGGGTCCTGAGCGTTTACTTTAAGAGGACTCGCGCTCAGGTAGTCCCAGGCAGGGTGCTGCAAACCGGCACCCAAAACTACCAAGCAAACTTCTAAAGCTGAACCCCAGGGACGTGTACACTCACGGGGACCTAGCAGGGGGCGCCAACAAGGAGAACAGTGGAAGGGCAAAAACAAACTGAATAGAATGACAGAACCCCCCACCAGGCAAAAACAAAAACAAAAACAAAACCCCGCAAGAGGACAGCGAACCCCAAGAAACAGAGCCAGCCGCGATGTCGGGAAATACAAGCTGAGCAGCACCCTGCGCCCCTACCAGTGCAAACTGCCTCTTACCTGCCGGTAACAAGGGAGAACAGAACACCCAAGAGCCCAACAGGCGGCCGAAAAACCGAAAGGTAAAACGGATCAGCAGAGGCAGACCCCGAGGAGCCTATGGAAGGTGGCCCCAAGCCCCAAGGGCAGTACTTACAGGGCACTTAGGGAAGGCAGCCCTAGGCGCATGCAGCCCGAGTACTGAAGATAACTCCTGGCTCTCGCACCCACAAAACCAACAGCACACGCAAAGCACAGTGCAGTAGCGACACCGGAGCCAGAGCACACGACCATCACCTATAGCATCAGCCTCAAGAACTGAGGTGTGGGTAGCCGGCGCGGGGGGTCTGGGGCTCCCCCTTCCCCCTCCCGGGGAGGGGGGAGCTGCGCAGACAGTGGCGCGGAGGTGTGTGACGTCACACTAGTTTGCTTGTTTTCGGTTGGGGAGTTCTATCCACTAGTTCAGTTTTTGGTAGCAATTTTAACCAGAATAGGGGTTTGTTTTGAGGCGCTTACCTTTCTGGGTACCTGTTCCGGTCGATGGCAGACATAAGAATGCTTCCAACCACACGGGGGCTTCTATAGGCCATTGTTCCCCTTGCCTCTCTGAGGGGGCCCGGTTCTGGCCGTGGTCCCCGGTAGGCCTAAGAACTCCATACACATGACTGATGCCAAAGTCTGACATTAGCATATCAGCCTGGGATAGCTCCGGGGAGCCGACGGGGCTCCCCCCAGAAAAGGGGCGTTGACAGAGCCTTCGCTAGACGAGGTCTACTCCGCCCGAGCTGTCAGGCGGTAGTTGCCACAAATATATTATTACCTAATTATTTCAATGTCTCAGACTGATTTTTTCTTAGTTTTTTTGCAGTAATATTATTCCATACAGTGAGTTGTGGTATATTTATATAATAAAATGAGTGAACCATCGCTGTACTCAAAATTATGGTGTGCATATTAGTGATTCAATTATTATGTTCATAAAACTATAAACAAATAGTTTTGCTGTTGTTACACTATATACACAGGTTATATATAAGTATCTGCATGTTTTGTTCACCATAACAAGCTACTAAGTTGGTCTTGTGAGTCAAAAAGCAACGAGGAGTGACCACCACACACCTTCGAGCCACTCACTCCCTCAACAACACCTCACTTGCCCTCAATCTCCTCCCACAATACTGTTTTTGCATTTATTCACTATACACAGATGTTATATATAGGTTATTAAATGTTTTGTTCACCATAACTGTACATCTAAGCTTGTATGGTGAGTAAAGGCACAAAGACATAGCTACTCACACAGTCAGCTGATCGGCGGCCGCCCTCAAGGCCAGACGCACTAATATTTCTCCTCCAACAATATTGTTTGTGGTGTTATTACGCTATATACACACATTATATACAAGTATCTACCTGTTTTATTCACCATACCTGTACAAATAAGCTGGTATGGTGCTCAAAGACCATAGGGGCCCATCAGTAAACAACATGCCAAGTCGTGCAGACGACGCTCCTCCCTCACCAAAATGGCGGCTCCCAACCTACTCCTCTCGCAGTTATCTCGCACTATACACACGTTATATATAAGTATTTACATTTGTGTTCACCATAGCGAACCACTAAGCTGGTATGGTGAGTGCAGTCAATAAATGGTGGCCACACACAGCCAGAAGACGATGCCACAACCCTCCCTCCACAGCCTTACTCCTCCCTCCATGGAGCACAGTGCTAAATATCACCACAATCTTGCTATTATCAGAATCCTGGTCAGTTTTATCACAGTCAGGGGGCTTCAGTAATACTATCACTGCTAAATAATAGCAGTATCATATATATTATGGCTTTTGTAGGTGATGCTGTGGTCACAAGCTGAACAGCAGTGCTGTGAGCTCGTGCTGCGTGCGCCAGCCTTGGTGGCTTGCTCAATGCTGACGCTTTAACACCCAAGAACGTTGGCCTGGATTTTTTTTCTAGGTGGCATCTGGCAACTATCGGTCGTGGCTGTACTATAGCTGCCCCTATCCCAGGTGGGGCAATTAAATTATAGCGCTAGACACGAAATCATATATATATATTGTGCGCAATTTTGGTTTTGTCACTGATATCATATATATATGATTTGCGCAGTTTAAGTGCCAAGATATAATCTAGAAGAAAATGGGGACATTGAAACAGTTGATAAACTCGATTTCAAGAGAGGTCACTATGAGGAACTTCAAAAAAAATTTAATGAGTAATTGGACAGACTTGCCGCTTGGCAGGGAAGTAAATGAAATGTATGCCAAATTTTGCAAAATATACGATGAAGGAACACAAACATTGATACCAAAACAGATGCAGGGCCAGAAAACAGGATGGGTTCAACAGAAATTGCAGCGGATAAATGTAAAACAGAACCGGGCCTATTCTGCAAATTCATAAACAACAAATTGCAAGTAAAGGATAATATCCAGAGGTTGAATATGGGAAACAGATTCACGGAAAATGAAAATGAAATGTGTGAAACATTAAACTAAAAGTTCCGAAGTGTATTTGTACAAAATGAAATCTTCAGAGAACCAGACACAATAAGAATTCCAGAGAACAACATAGAGCATACATAGGTATCTAGAGATGAAGTGGAAAATATGCTAAAGGAGCAAAGTAAGTCTGAGCTCAGCATTCCACTTCACCTGATCTTTCAGACATTCTTGTGTACAGGAGTCGTAGCTGATGTGTGGAAAAGGCTAACATAGTTCCAATCTGCAAAGGTGGCAGCAGGGAAGACCCCTTCAATTATAGACCTGTATCATTGACAAGTGTAACAATGAAAATATTGCAAAAAATAATACAACAAAATGGGAAGAACACCTGGAGAGAAATGATATAATATCAGACAGACAGTATGGTTTTCGATCTGGAAGATATTGTGTATCGAATTTACTCACTTTCTATGATCGAGCCACAGAGATTTTACAGGAAAGAGATGGTTGGGTTAACTGCATCTATCTTGACCTAAAAAAGGCTTTCGACATTGTTCCACATAAGATGTTGTTGTGGAAACTGAAAAATATTGGAAAATATTTAAAACATAAATATTTTCTGACTGATAGAAAAATGAGAGCAGTGATCAGAGGCAATGTGTCGGATTGGAGAAATGTCTCAAGTGGAGTACCACAGGGTTCAGTTCTTGCATCAGAGATGTTCATTGTCTACATGAATGATCTACCAGTTGGCATACAGAATTATATGAACATGTTTGCTGATGATGCTAAGATAATAGGAAGGATAAGAAACTTAGATGACTGTCATGCCCTTCAAGAAGACCTGGATAAAATAAATATATAGAGCACCACTTAGCAAATGGAATATAATGTGAATAAATGCCATCTTATGGAATGTGGAATAGGAGAACATAGATTGCACACAACCTATACATTACTGTATGTGAGAAATCTTTAAAGAAGTCTGATAAAGAAAGAGATCTAGGGATGGTTCTAGATAGAAAACTATCACCTGAGGACCACATAAAGAATATTGTGCGAGGAGCCTATGCCACGCTTTCTAACTTCAGAATTGCTTTTAAATACATGGATGGCGATATACTAAAGAAATTGTTCACGACTTTTGTTAGGACAAAGCTAGAATATGCAGCAGGTGTGTGGTGCCCATATCTTAAGAAGCACATCAACAAACTGGAAAAGGTGCAAAGACATGCTACTAAGTGTCTCCCAGAACTGAAGGGCAAGAGCTACGAGGAGAGGTTAGAGGCATTAAATATGCCAAAACTAGAAGACAGAAGAAAAAGAGGTGATATGATCACTACATACAAAATAGTAACAGGAATTGATAAAATCGATAGGGAAGATTTCTTGAGACCTGGAACGTTAAGAACAAGAGGTCACAGATATAAACTAGCTAAACACAGATGCCGAAGAAATATAAGAAAATTCACTTTCGCAAACAGAGTGGTAGACGGTTGGAACAAGTTAGGGAAGAAGGTGGTGGAGGCCAAGACCGTCAGTAGTTTCAAAGCGTTATATGACAAAGAGTGCTGGGAAGACGGGACACCACGAGCGTAGCTCTCATCCTGTAACTACACTTAGGTAATTACACTTAGGTAATTACACACAGTCAAAAGACATCGCCACCACCCTCCCTCCCACATCATTACACCTCCTTCCATGGCGCACAGCGCTAAATATCACCACAATCCTGCTATTATCAGAACCCTGGTCAGTTTTATCACAGTCAGGGGTCATCTGTAATAATATCATCGCTACATAATAGCATGAACAAGTATAATATTACAAGTTACTGTTTGGAAAGGGAGTCCCCTTCCATTATCACATCAGGTAGTGATGCTTTCTCTGGGGTACTCTCTCTCTCCTACGTTTTGCCTGAATACCACTAGGACCTGGTTGTGGTTCTGTACTTGTTTGTCTCGCTACAAATTTGTCAAGACATTTGTTTTTCCCTTCGTTTTAACATTTGTCTGTAACGATGCATCACAGTGTCATTGAATAGGTTAAGGCAATGACCTACTGCAACTTGATTTGGGTGAGTCGTTTCAGCAAATGTTTGCAATTTTTCCCATGCTGCACACATGTTCTTATTTGTTGATGAAGAGACATTCTGTACTCCTCTTCTGCTCTTTTCTCCAAGGCGATAAGTACCCCCCACATAAACTTGAACAAATAAACATATGTAATATTATAAATATACTGTATACATATTATATATACATACATATAATATTATAAATATATGCATATGATATTATAACATCACAAACCCAATATGGAGGTGTGTGGAGGCTGCCTTAAGTCACTTCGGAAGAGTGTTGTAGGCATTGTATGTAATATTTGTAACATAAGATTTCACCTGAGTTGTACAGGATTACCTTCACAACATGCAAACCGGGAAGGTAACTACTGGATCTGTCAAAGTGACAGACAGATGTGGGAAAACATTACCAAGCTAATGAATAACATTCCTGAAGTACACAGGCTACAATTCACACAAAAACTACCAGAAATATATGCAGAGTATATAAAGACAGCAACGAACTCTGAGCACTACCCAGGGACTGAGAATTTAGAGAGTCAAAGTAGCAATGTAGATGGGCATAGTGTCGAGGTACACAAAAATGAAGGCAATATTGTAGAGCAAACTGGTGATATGAATAAGGAGATAAAAAATGAGACGAATGAGAACACAAATGAGAAAGACGAAAGCAACAAGAAGAAAGATATGGGCAATACCGAGAATGAATGCAGAAACGAGAAAGTTAGAACAAAAAACAGAGGTAGCCAAGTCGTGCATGGTTACAAACAAGAATAATACAATCTTAGATGAAAATATTTGCAGGTATTATGCAAAAGGACAGTGCAGATATGGGCCCAGAGGCACAGAATGCTCATTCATGCACCCACGGAAATGCCGAAACTGGTTAGGGAAAGGCAGATGTCGTTTTGATACAGAGTGTAGATATTTTCACCCTCCAAAGCACCTCCAAAGGATACCTGATCAACCAGGCTGTGACTCATACGTCAGGCTGCGAGCAGCCGTGTCTAACAGCCTGGTTGATCAGTCCAGCAACCAGGAGGCCTGGTCGACGACCGGGCCGCAGGGACACTAAGCCCCGGAAGCACCTCAAGGTAACCTCAAGGTAACCCTAAGCTATGCAAACTCTCAGTTAATGAGAGGAAATACTACGATCTTCATTGCCCCGATTTCCACGTCAGAGGTACACAGCGCTATATAAGAGAGGAAGTCCCAATATAATAGCCCTGAAAATTTTTTAGAGGCAGGTACAAACAGAGGGAGAAACAGACAGGTAGAAACGTGGCCGGAGTACGGATGTAGAGGGGGAAATGCCCGAGACTGGACTCCGGTTCTTCATCAAGCCCACACATACTACACCCCCCAACTACACAGAGACTACCACACTCCCCAGTATCACTTCCAAAACTGGACAAACCATTGCCACAACAACACACCCTTGGTCAGGGTAGAGAGGAGGGAGAACTACCAAAACCTTCCAGAAGTGACACACAATATGGACAATCATTCATATTTGCAAACATTCAAGGTTTAAAGCCAAAGTCAAGAAATAAAGTTAAGTTCATAAATGGCCTCCTATTAGAGTCAAACTCAATATTTGGGGCATTCACGGAAACTCATACAAAAGATTACATGGATGGTGAAATCTGGATTCCAAATTATAATTTATATAGATGTGATAGAAAAACAGTCAAATGGAGGAGTAGGTCTGTTTATTAAAGAAGACCTGGTATGCACAGAACTACTAAACTCAACTAATGAGGTGGTAGAGGCACTTGGAATTAAGGTAGAGAAACTAAACTTAATTATTATTCTAATATATAAACTGCCAGATACAACGGTTGAGGAATTCACAAAATACAGAGCAGATACACAAAATAGAGAACATACTTGACAACCTAGCAAACCCAGCTCTAGATATTATCTTCCTTGGAGATTTCAATTTACCGAGTCTAAGATGGAGAATGGCAAACACAAATATCATAGCAGGGAATGACCCGGGAAATAACCAACCACAGGTCAGAGAACTTTTGAGATTCTGCGACAAATTTTCGCTCAATCAACAGATTACAGAACCAACTAGGAACGAAAACACACTAGACTTGTTATTCACAAACAATGATGAACTAATCAGAGACATCACAATTTCAGATACTTCATACTCAGACCATAAGCTCATTGAAGTGCGAACTAGCATAAATAGCGGTAGTAGGTCTGAGAGACCCAACAAGCGAGAAGGAATATTCAATCAATTCAATTTCAACAATAAGTGGATTGGCTGGGAAAAAATAAATGTAGACCTTGCAACCATTCAATGGGAGACGGTCTTAAGCGACAAAACTCCCACACAGGGAGCTCAGCATTCCACTTCAACTGATCTTTCAGACATCCCTGTGTACAGGAATCGTAGCAGACGTGTGGAAACAGGCTAACATAGTTCCAATCTACAAAAGTGGCAGCAGGGAAGACCCCCTCAATTATAGACCTGTATCATTGACAAGTGTAATAGTGAAAGTATTGGAAAAACTAATCAAAACTAAATGGGTAGAACACCTAGAGAGAAATGATATAATATCAGACAGACAGTATGGTTTTCGATTTGGAAGATCCTGTGTATCGAATTTACTCAGTTTCTATGATCGAGCCACAGAGATATTACAGGAAAGAGATGGTTGGGTTGACTGCATCTCTCTGGACCTAAAAAAGGCTTTCGACAGAGTTCCACATAAGAGGTTGTTCTGGAAACTGGAAAATATTGGAGGGGTGACAGGTAAGCTTCTATCATGAATGAAAAATTTTCTGACTGATAGAAAAATGAGGGCAGTAATCAGAGGCAATGTATCGGAATGGAGAAATGTCACAAGTGGAGTACCACAGGGTTCAGTTCTTGCACCAGTGATGTTTATTGTCTACATAAATGATCTACCAGTTGGTATACAGAATTATATGAACATGTTTGCTGATGATGCTAAGATAATAGGAAGGATAAGAAATTTAGATGATTGTCATGCCCTTCAAGAAGACCTGGACAAAATAAGTAGATGGAGCAACACTTGGCAAATGGAATTTAATGTGAATAAATGCCATGTTATGGAATGTGGAATTGGAGAACATAGACCCCACACAACCTATAAATTATGTGAGAAATCTTTAAAGAATTCTGATAAAGAAAAGGATCTAGGGGTGGTTTTAGATAGAAAAATGTCACCTGAGGACCACATTAAGAACATTGTGCGAGGAGCCTATGCTACACTTTCTAACCTTAGAATTGCTTTTAAATACATGGATGGAGAAATACTAAAGAAATTGTTCACGACTTTTATTAGACCAATGCTGGAATATGCAGCGGTTGTATGGTGCCCATATCTTAAGAAGCACATCAACAAACTGGAAAAATTGCAACGACATGCCACTAAGTGGCTCCCAGAACTGAAGGACAAGAGCTACGAGAAGAGATTAGAGGCATTAAATATGCAAAAACTAGAAGATAGAAGAAAAAGAGGCGATATGATCACTACGTTCAAAATAGTAACAGGAATAGATAAAATTGATAGGGAAGAATTCCTGAGACTCGGAACTTCAAGAACAAGAGGTCATAGATTTAAACTAACGAAACAAAGCTGCCGGAGAAATATACGAAAATTCACTTTTGTAAACAGAGTGGTAGACGGTTGGAACAAGTTAAGTGAGAAGGTGGTGGAGGCCAAAACCGTCAGTAATTTCAAAGCATTATATGACAAAGAGTGCTGGGGAGACGGGACACCACGAGCGTAGCTCTCATCCTGTAACTACACTTAGGTAATTACACTTAGGTAATTACAGGGAATAGCTCAACTGACAGCTGAAGCTTACAAGGTCTGCTTGAAGCACGTACCTGTGAGGAGGGGCAGAAAGAGGACCATTCTACAAAGAGAACGCAGACGACTGTACAGGAGAAGGAAAAAAATAACGGAAATGCTTCGGCAGGCACAACTATCACAAGGAAGGAAAACAAGCCTAAGCAGGGAGATCAAAGAAATAGAACAAACGTTGAAGCGATCATATGAGTGAGGAAATGGAATTGGAACAGAAAGCTATACAAAAGATAAGGAAAAATCCGAAATATTTTTTCACATACGCAAAATCCAAATCCAAAACCTCGACCAGTATTGGACCGTTAATTACAAATGAAGGTACATACACAGAGGACAACAAAGAGATTAGTGAAATTCTAAGAAGCCAGTATGAGGCTATGTTTAGCACACCAATAAACAACATGAAAGTTGATGATCCAGACAGCTTCTTTATGAATGACATTCAAGCTGCAGATAATATAATGGATATTACCACAAACTCGGAAGACTTTGAAAGAGAAATTGACAATATGCCTATGCACTGAGCTCCTGGGCCTGACTCATGGAATTCAATATTCATAAAGAAATGTAAAGTACCAGTAGCGAGAGCACTCAGCATAATATGGAGAAAGAGCCTGGATACAGGGGAGATACCAGCAGCACTTAAATCTGAAGATATAGCCCCGTTGCACAAGGGGGGGGAGTAAAGCCTTGGCAAAAAATTATAGGCCAGTTGCACTAACATCACACATAATAAAAGTGTTTGAAAGAGTGATTAGGAATCAAATTTCTAGTTTTATGGAAAACAATGAATTGCACAATCCAGGACAGCATGGATTTAGAGCGGGAAGATCCTGTCTGTCACACTTAGTCAACCACTATGACAAAATCACAGAAGCCCCAGAAGAAAAGCAAAATGCAGATGTTGTATACACAGACTTTGCAAAAGCGCTCGACAAATGTGACCATAGGGTGATAACTCACAAAATGAGGTCAATGGGAATAACTGGAAAAGTAGGACGCTGGATACTCAATTTTCTGTCGAACAGAACACAAAGAATAACAGTCAATCAGATAAAATCGACTCCAAGAGATGTTAAAAGCTCTGTACCTCAAGGTACAGTCCGTGCACTGCTACTGTTCCTTATTCTCATATCTGATATAGACAAAAATACATGTCACAGCTTCGTGTCGTCCTTTGCAGATGACACAAAAATCAGCATGAAAATTACCTCTGCTGAAGACATTGAAAAACTACAAGCAGATGTCAACAAAGTTTTCGATTGGGCAGCAGAAAATTACATGATGTTTAACAGTGATAAATTTCAGGTACTCAGGTACGGCAAAAATGAGGATCTGAAACATAATACAGGGTACAAAACACAATCGAATCTTTCCATAGTAGAAAAACAGCATGTCAAGGATTTGGGAATAATGATGTCCGACGATCTAACGTTTAGGGAGCATAATCAAGCAAATATCGCATCAGC
This sequence comes from Procambarus clarkii, assembly GCF_040958095.1. NCBI lineage: Eukaryota > Metazoa > Arthropoda > Malacostraca > Decapoda > Cambaridae > Procambarus > Procambarus clarkii. The sequence continues at coordinate 7,925,754 of NC_091201.1, forward strand.
CAGAAAAATGATCGGATGGATTACAAGAACTTACAAATCCAGGGATCCCATCACAATGGTTGTACTCTTCAAGTCACTTGTGTTGTCCCGTCTCGAGTACTGCTCAGTACTCACTTCCCCCTTCAGAGCAGGAGAGATTGCTGAAATAGAGGGAATACAGAGAACATATACGGCACGCATAGACGAGATAAAACACCTAAATTATTGGGATCGTCTCGAGGCTCTCCAAATGTACTCTCTAGAAAGGAGACGAGAGAGATACCAAATAATAAACACATGGAAAATACTGGAGGGTCAGGTCCCAAATCTACACAGTAAAATAACAACGTACTGGAGTGAACGATATGGAAGAAAATGCAAGATTGAACCAGTGAAGAGCAGAGGTGCCATAGGCACAATCAGAGAGCACTGTATAAACATCAGAGGTCCGCGGTTGTTGAACGTCCTCCCAACGACTATAAGAAATATTGCCGGAACAACCGTGGACATCTTCAAGAGAAAACTGGACTGTTTTCTAAGAGAAGTTCCGGATCAGCCGGGCTATGGTGGGTATGTGGCCCTGCGGGCCGCTCCAAGCAACAGCCTGGTGGACCAGACTCTCACGAGTCGAGCCTGGCCTTGGGCCGGGCTTGGGGAGTAGAAGAACTCCCAGAACACAGAGATCACACTAACGTGATGCATCAAATGAACAAAATGAACTTTGTTCATTTGATGCATCACGTTAGTGTGATCTGTGTGTGTGATGATGTAAGGGCGAAGAGGGAGAACGGCCTATTGACATAGCTCTGGTGCAGGGGGGGGGGGGGTTGTGTAAAAGCCTGGGTCCAGATTCACGAAAGCACTTACACAAGTACTTACGAACGTGTACATCTTTCCTTAATCTTTGACAGCTTTAGTTACATTTATTAAACAGTTTACAAGCATGATAACTTCCCATTCAACTTTTGTTATTGTTATAAACAGCCTTCTGATGTTTCGGAGCTCATTAACTGTTTAATAATTGGAAACAAAGCCGTCAAAGATTGAGAAAAGAAGTACAGATTTGAAATTTACATTGTAACTCGAAATTATCATAAGTAGGGGCAATCGTATATCGAGGTGCCACTATAAATATATGTGTAATTACCTAAGTGTAATTACCTAAGTGTAGTTACAGGATGAGAGCTACGCTCGTGGTGTCCCATCTCCCCAGCACTCTGTGTCATATAATGCTTTGAAATTACTGACGGTTTTGGCCTCCACCACCTTCTCACTTAACTTGTTCCAACCGTCTACCACTCTGTTTACAAAAGTGAATTTTCGTATATTTCTCCGGCAGCTTTGTTTCGTTAGTTTAAATCTATGACCTCTTGTTCTTGAAGTTCCGAGTCTCAGGAATTCTTCCCTATCAATTTTATCTATTCCTGTTACTATTTTGAACGTAGTGATCATATCGCCTCTTTTTCTTCTATCTTCTAGTTTTTGCATATTTAATGCCTCTAATCTCTCCTCGTAGCTCTTGTCCTTCAGTTCTGGGAGCCACTTAGTGGCATGTCGTTGCACCTTTTCCAGTTTGTTGATGTGCTTCTTAAGATATGGGCACCATACAACCGCTGCATATTCCAGCTTTGGTCTAATAAAAGTCGTGAACAATTTCTTTAGTATTTCTCCATCCATGTATTTAAAAGCAATTCTAAGATTAGAAAGTGTAGCATAGGCTCCTCGCACAATGTTCTTAATGTGGTCCTCAGGTGACATTTTTCTATCTAAAACCACCCCTAGATCCTTTTCTTTATCAGAATTCTTTAAAGATTTCTCACATAATTTATAGGTTGTGTGGGGTCTATGTTCTCCAATTCCACATTCCATAACATGGCATTTATTCACATTAAATTCCATTTGCCAAGTGTTGCTCCATATACTTATTTTGTCCAGGTCTTCTTGAAGGGCATGACAATCATCTAAGTTTCTTATCTTCCCTATTATCTTAGCATCATCAGCAAACATGTTCATGTAATTGTGTATTCCCACTGGTAGATCGTTTATGTAGACAATGAACATTACCGGTGCAAGAACTGAACCCTGAGGTACTCCACTCGTGACATTCCTCCAATCCGATACCTTGCCTCTGATTATGGCCCTCATTTTTCTGTCAGTTAGGAAATTTTTCATCCATGTTAGTAGCTTACCTGTCACTCCTCCAATATGTTCCAGTTTCCAGAACAACCTCTTATGGGGAACTCTGTCGAAAGCCTTTTTTAGGTCCAGATAGATGCAGTCAACCCAACCATCTCTTTCCTGTAAAATCTCTGTGGCTCGATCATAAAAACTGAGCAAGTTCGTTACACAGGATCTTCCAGATCGAAAACCATACTGTCTGTCTGATATTATGTCGTTTTCCTCCAAGTGTTCTACCCATTTAGTTTTAATTATTTTTTCCAATATTTTGACTATTACACTTGTCAATGATACAGGTCTATAATTAACCCTTAACATGCTCGGGGTCTAATATCCTGCTATCCACACAGGCGCATGTCATTTTGAAAAAAAAAAAAATTTTTTTTTTTGCTAATCTGTTAAGTTCTGTTCACTGATCACGGGAAAAATAAAAAAAAAATTCTATTGTACTTACTTTTGTTGCAATAGAGCCGAGAAGCTCTGCGATGACGTCACAATCTGCATGGTCGCTCATGCAGTACACGCCTGGGAGATGTTGCGCGCGGTCCTCAAACAGCCAGAGTTGCCACAAATATATTTTTGCGCTATTTATTTACAATGTCTAAGCGCATTTTATCTAATTTTTTTTCACTAATTGTGTTTCAAATACTGTTTGAACATATTTTGTATCAATAATTGTTGCATATTTGAGTATACACAGGCGCACACAAATGTTTTCAATTACGGCAATATAATATGTCATTACAGTCTATTATATTATATGTTCTGCTTATATGTTTACATATTTACACACTCGCACACGCTATACACACTTTGAAGCTCACTTAGAAGATTTCTAGACTGTGGTAGTCATTGAAGCAGTCGACAGCACATAATGGGATACCACACGTTTCACACCATGTTTGCACAAGCTTCCGTTTCTTGTCTCTACGTGTCGTTGTTTTACACACCAAGCAATCACGTTGGGCTATTACACGCTTCACACCAGGTGGCAAATACTTAAGTTTGTGTGCTAGGAAGCCTTCAGTGTGAGCGAGGCGTGGAGTACCAGCATGCTGCAACAGTGGGTTTATGATGGGCCGCTGAATACCTGGGACATCTTTTGCAAACTTTCCTAATAACTGTATTGCAGCATCAAATACAAAGTCACGGAAAGTGGGCTTACGTCCAGTTCTCACAAGGTACATGTTGAAACAGTTCAGCATGCTCATGTCCACAAGATGGAAGAACACTTTTTTCGTCCACCTACATGTCTTCCGCACACACTCTGCAGTGCCAATCATCATGTCTGATTTATCAATCAACCGCATGTTGATATTATAGTCTAAAACACAGTCTGGCTTATATAGTGGTGCGTTTGTTTTATGGCTGACTTTCCCACTGTTCACCATTGTTCCATCATGAATTGTTGTCAACAAGTTCACCTCTCTTTTGTCTTTCCACCGAACTGACAGAATGTTATCACTTTTCCTTCTCTGACACTCACCAACTGCAATGTCGTTGTCAAACACAGGCATTTCCCTTCGTTGTGGCTTTACTGTACCAACCAATCCGGTTCTATTTTCTAGCAAGAACCGAGCTAGCAAGGGACTTGTATAGTAATTATCTGTGTATAAAATGTGTCCCTTGTTCATCCACGGAGCCATGATGGTCTTCACTACACTCCCCGAGAATCCATGTTCGTCGTTACCGGGAATGTCTACATCACTAGCCGAGTACAGAATCATGTGTAACACGTATCCTGTCTCACAATCACAAAGAACAAAAAATTTCAGGCCAAATCGGTTTCGTTTTGAGGGAATGTACTGTTTGAATGGAACACGTCCCTTGAAAAGTATGAGAGATTCATCAACCACCAGCTTCTGTGCTGGTACGTAAAAATCTCTGAATTTTCCAATAACATCGTTCATGTAGTGCCTCACTCGCCACAGTCTATCATCAGGTGTTCGGTCCTGAACACTTCCAAAATGTAGACACCTGAGGAGTATCTGAAACCTGTCTCGTGACATATATTTCCCGAATAAAGGTGTTGGTATTGTCTTGTCCTTGCTCCAATAGTCATTTATTGCATGTTTGTGACAGTGCTTCATCAACAAACAGAGTGCCAAAAACACATACATTTCCGCCACTGTGGTATTTTTCCAACGCTGCAGTCGTGAAAATTCTGTGATTTCCCTCTCAATCAGGTAAGCAGCATGCAGGTTCGTTTGGTGTACAATGTATTCCATGAGTGGTTCATCATAGAATGCTGTAAAATATTCCATCTCAGCCATGTCCTCACCTTGGTTAGGGAAAAGGTTTGTAATCCCTACATCTTTATCGTCAAAGTGAGGAATATTAGGAATAAAATCGTCACCATCACTCCACTCAAGTACACCAGGCGTCCTGCGAGATGCAGAGGAAAGACGGCGAGGAAGCGATGCATACCGGCGACCAGGAGCTGAATACCGTCTGCGAGAAGCACGGCGGCTACGTGCACGTGAGGTGGGTGCACGTGAACACGAGGGTCTTGGTCCCTCATGTGGTGCCATGCGGTGGCGCTTGGCTGGGCGAGATGCTGCTGATGCGACAATTTCTCGCCCAGTTACACCACTGGTACCAGCCACAGGCTCAATAAAACTTTGATCTGAGTCACTAAACCCAGAAAAGGAGTCACCTCCCTCTGACTCGTCACCCTCAAACAGAAAATATTCACAGGAACTGTGAGGTCGTGGTAGAATTGGGGTAGAAAATGGGCGAGGAGGCATGGGAGAGCGTATAGGCCTCGCCATGGCATGGCGGTCATTTTCACTTTCACTGCTGCTGCTACTATCTCCCGACAACTGTGTATAATCCTCATCGTTGTCTGAATCGTCAAACACACTTTCTTCACCTTCAGAGAATAATTCGTGGGCTATTTGCTCTGGGGTGAGGGACTGAGTGATGCGTGCTCGTGAGGCATTTGACCGTGCGCTCGCCATGGTGACTCTCGCTAAACTGAGGCCTCCCATGCCATCGGAGCGTGAGCTGGATTTTTTTTCAAAATGGCCACTGTTTACTAGAGCCCCTGGGCAGCGTATGGGACCCCCAGCTACACCGCGGGCCATTCAAATCGTGCGCGGTACCCATACACTTCATATGAAGTGAAGCGCAGTTGACTGGTAAAACGATTTACACTTCATATGAAGTGATGCGCACTTTAAGGGTTAAAGGGGTCTTCCCTGTTTCCACTTTTGTAGATTGGAACTATGTTAGCCTTTTTCCACACATCAGCTACAGCTCCTGTACACAGGGATGCCTGAAAAATCAGTTGAAGTGGAATGCTGAGCTCAGGTGCACATTCTCTCTGAACCCATGGTGAAACTCCATCTGGACCAACTGCTTTGTTCTTACTTAGCTCCTTGAGCATTTTTTCCACTTCGTCTCTAGACACCTCTATGTGCTCTATGTTGTTCTCCGGAATTCTTATTGTATCTGGTTCCCTAAAGATTTCATTTTGTACAAACACACTTTGGAACTTTTCGTTTAGTGTTTCAAACATTTCCTTTTCATCTTCCGTGAATCTATTTCCCATTTTCAACCTCTGAATATTATCCTTTACCTCCACTTTGTTGTTTATGAATTTATAGAATAGACCTGGTTCTGTTTTACATTTGTCTGCAATCCCTTTTTCAAAATTTCTTTCTGCCTCTCTCCTCACTGCCGTGTAGTTGTTTCTCGCATCTTTGTATCGCTGGTATGTTTGGGGGTTCGGCCTCTTCCTGTATTGATTCCATTTTTGTGTCTTTTGGTCTCTAGCCCTCTCGCAATTTCTATTGAACCAATCCTGTTTCCTAGTTCTGCATCTCTGTTTTGGTATAAATTTTTTTGTGCCTTTATCATATATTTCACAAAACTTGACATACATCTCATTCACTTCCTTGCCTAGCATCAAGTCTGTCCAATTATACTCACTAAAAAAATTTCTAAGGTCACCATAATGTCCTCTCCTGAAGTCTGGTTTTTCAACTGCTTCAACCTCCTTATTTTCTTCCAGCTTATAACGCATTGCATACTTTATTCCCAAAAAGACATGGTCACTTTTACCCAAGGGAGGAAGGTACTGAATGTCAAATATCTCTTCCTCCTTCCTGGTAAATATCAAATCTAGCATGGAGGGGACGTCCCCTTCCCTCATCCTCGTAGCTTGTTTAACATGTTGATACAAGAATGTTTCCAGGATGAGGTCTACAAATTTACAGGTCCAGAAATCTTCTGTTTTAGCTTCACATGCTTCCCAATCTATGGATTTCAAGTTGAAGTCGCCGACTATCAACAGTCGTGAACTATCGTGTGTTTACGATAAGTGTAAGTGTAAGTGTAAGTGTGTGTGTGTGTGTGTGTGTAATTATATTATATTATATTATATATATATATATATATATATATATATATATATATATATGTCGTACCTAGTAGCCAGAACGCACTTCTCAGCCTACTATGCAAGGCCCGATTTGCCTAATAAGCCAAGTTTTCATGAATTAATTGTTTTTCGACTACCTAACCTACCTAACCTAACCTAACCTAACTTTTTCGGCTACCTAACCAAACCTAACCTATAAAGATAGGTTAGGTTAGGTTAGGTAGGCTTGGTTAGGTTCGGTCATATATCTACGTTAATTTTAACTCCAATAAAAAAAAATTGACCTCATACATAATGAAATGGGTAGCTTTATCATTTCATAAGAAAAAAATTAGAAAAAATATATTAATTCAGGAAAACTTGGCTTATTAAGCAAATCGGGCCTTGAATTGTAGGCCAAAAAGTGAGTTCTGGCTACTAGGTACGACATATATATATATATATATATATATATATATATATATATATATATATATATATATATATATATATATATATATATATATATTAATATATATATTAATATATATATATATATTATATATATATATATTAATATATATATATATATATTAATATATGCGAACAAGCCTGAATGGTCCCCAGGACTATATGCGAATGAAAACTCACACCCCAGAAGTGACTCGAACCCATACTCCCAGAACATACTCCTATATTAATATATATATATATATATTATATATATATATATTAATATATATATATATATATCATATATATATATATAATAATATATATATATGTCGTACCTAGTAGCCAGAACGCACTTTTCAGCCTACTTTGTAAGGCCCGATTTGCCTAATAAGCCAAGTTTTCCTGAATTAATATATTTTCTCTAATTTTTTTCTTATGGAATGATAAAGCTACCCATTTCATTATGTATGAGGTCAATTTTTTTTAATGGAGTTAAAATTAACGTAGATATATGACCGAACCTAACCAACCCTACCTAACCTAACCTAACCTATCTTTATAGGTTAGGTTAGGTTAGGTAGCCGAAAAAGTTAGGTTAGGTAGGTTAGGTAGTCGAAAAACAATTAATTCATGAAAACTTGGCTTATTAGGCAAATCGGGCCTTGCATAGTAGGCTAAGGAGTGTGTTCTGGCTACTAGGTACGACATATATATATATATATATATATGTCGTACCTAGTAGCCAGAACGCACTTCTCAGCCTACTATGCAAGGCCTGATTTGCTTAACCCTTACACTGCTCAGGGGTCATATGGACATTTACACCCCTGTGCGCAAGAAAAAAAAATTCAAAAATTTTTTTTCGTCTTCTAAACATGTTAATTTGTGTCCCCTGAGCACGGAAAAAAAAAAAATCGTAGGTGACATATTTTGGGCGCAATTGACCGAGGAAGTCTGGCAAAAAGTGGGCGTTGACAGAGCGGTCGTCAGACCCGGTCAGCGTCACCCGCGTTGACAGATGGGAGTTGCCACAAAGATATTATTACCTAATTGTTTCAATGTCTCCGATTGATTTTTTCTTAATTTTTTTGCAGTAATATTATTCAATAGTGTGTATTGTAATATATTTATATAATAAAAGTGGTTAATAATCGCTATACTCAAAAGTATGATGTGCATATTAGTGATTCAATTATTATGTTTATAAAACAATAAACAAATAGTTTTGCTGCTATTACACTCTATACACAGGTTATATATAAGTATTGGCATGTTTTGGTCACCATACCGAACCACTAAGTTGGTATTGAGAGTCGAAAAGCAACGAGGAGTTACCGCCACACACCAGCCAGCCACTCGCTGCCACTCCCTCAACACACGCACTAAACTTTCTCCCCCAACAATACCAGTTGTGGTGTTATTACACTATATACAGATGTTATATATAAGTATGTGTATATTTTGTTCACCACAACTGTACAGCTAAGCTAATATAGTTAGTTCAGGCACTAAGAGTCGTCGCTATACACAGATGGCGGCTGGCGGCTCCCTCACTCTTTCAAAGTCACACGCACTAAACTTTCTCCCCCAACAATACCTTTTGCAGTGTTATTACCCTATATACACATATTATATATAAATATCTACATGTTTTATGCACCGTAACTGTACACCTAAGCTTGTAGAGCGCCCAAAGAGCATAGTGGCCACCCTCTAAACAGCTAGAGAAATCGTGCAGACGACGTCACCTCCGTCACCCATATGGCTCCTCCCAGCATAATCCTTTTGCTGTTATTACACTAATACACACATTATATATAAGTATCTACATTTGTGTTCACCATAGAGAACCACTGACCTGGTATGGTGAACGCAAACAATAACAGGTGGCCACACAGTCAGTAAACGATGCTGTCTCCCTCCGTCTCTCAGCATCACTCCTCACACAGCGCTAATTATTACAACAATCCTGCTATTATCACAACCCTGGTTATTTATATCACAGTCATTGGTCATCTGTAATATTGTCATCGCTAAATAATAACAATTATATATTTATTTTGACATTTTTCGGCGATGCTGTGGTCACAAGCTGAACATCAATGCTGTTCGCTCATGCTGCGTGCGCCGGCCTTGGTTGCTCCAACAGTACTGTGCCTCTCACACCTGAGAATATTGCCCACGATTTTTTTTTAAAATGGCATCTGTTTACAAGAGCCCTGAGGAAGCTACTGTGAACCCCGTGTAGCCGCGGGCCATTTGAATCAGGCCTGGCACCCTATGGCGTATATATACGCCATGCGCACCATGGGACATGTTACTCAGGGCGTATATATACGCCATGCGCAGTTTAAGGGTTAATAAGCCAAGTTTTCATGAATTAATTGTTCTTCGACTACCTAACCTAACCTAACTTTTTCGGCTACCTAACCTAACCTAACCTATAAAGATAGGTTAGGTTAGGTAGGGTTGGTTAGGTTCGGTCATATATCTACGTTAATTTTAACTCGAATAAAAAAAAATTTACCTCATACATAATGAAATGGGTAGCTTTATCATTTCATCAGAAAAAAATTAGAGAAAATATATTAATTCAGGAAAACTTGGCTTATTAGGCAAATTGGGCCTTGCATAGTAGGCTGAGAAGTGCGTTCTGGCTACTAGGTACGACATTATATATATATATATGTCGTACCTAATAGCCAGAACGCACTTCTCGGCCTACTATGCAAGGCCAGATTTGCCTAATAAGCCAAGTTTTCCTGAATTAATATATTTTCTCTAATTTTTTTCTGATGAAATGATAAAGCTACCCATTTCATTATGTATGAGGGCAATTTTTTTTTATTGGAGTTAAAAATTAACGTAGATATATGACCGAACCTAACCAATCCTACCTAACCTAACCTATCTTTATAGGTTAGGTTAGGTAGCCGAAAAAGTTAGGTTAGGTTAAGTAGGTTAGGTAGTCGAAAAACAATTAATTCATGAAAACTTGGCTTATTAGGCAAATCGGGCCTTGCATAGTAGGCAGAGAAGCGTGTTCTGGCTACTAGGTACGACATACATATTATATATATATATATATATATATATATATATATATATATATATATATATATATATATATATATATATATATTATAAAACAAATCATAATACATTTTATATTTCCTGAAAAATACAACATTTCTGGGGGGAGCCCCATCGGCTCCCCGGAGCTGTCCAGGCTGATATTGCTAATATTAGACTTTATCATCAGTCATTATGAATAGAATTCTTAGGCCTACTGGGGACCACGAGCCAGAATCTGGCCCTCCTTAGAGAGGCATGAGAAGCAATGGCCTATAGAAACCCCAATGTGGTTGGAAGCCTTCTATGTCTACCATCGACCGGGACAGGCACCCAGAAAGGTAAACATCCCAAAACAAACCCTTATTCTGGTTAAGAAATTGCTACCGAGAGCCAAACTAGTGGACAGAACTCCCCAAACAAAAACGAGCAAATGAGCATGATGTCACCACGTTGCCGCGTCGCCATCTGCGCAGCATTTCCCCTCTTATGCTGCGCAGATGGTGGGCTTCCCCTTCCCTCCCCCCTCCACAGGAGCAGTAAGGGGAAGCCCCAGACCCCTCGCGCCGTCTACCCAAAACCCTATCTAAGGTTGATGCTCTAGGCGGAAATCGTGTGCTCTGGCTCCTGAATTGGTCCTCGGCTCTGCCTGTGTGGTGTGGTGGCTGTCTTATTGGGGGTGCACGAGCCAGGAGTAATTCTTCAGTATTTGGGATGCATCCGCCTAGGGTTACCTTCTCTAGGTGCTCGGTTGGGGCCTCCTTCCACAAGTTCCTTGTGTTCTGCTTCTGCTTGGTCGATTGCCGCTCGGCTTTCGGCCTCCCAGTAAGCCAGTGGCTGAGCGCACAGAACACTGGACGCGGGATCCTTTGGTCCCGGGTTTGATCCTGGGCGCTGGCGAGAAACAATTGGCAGAGTTTCTTTCACCCTGATGCCCTTGTTACCTAGCAGTAAATAGGTACCTGGGAGTTAGTCAGCTGTCACGGGCTGCTTCCTGGGGGTGGAGGTCTGGTCGAGAACCGGGCCGCGGGGACACTAAAAGCCCCGAAATCATCTCAAGATAACCTCAAGATAACCTCAAGATAGCCCTTTGTGTTCTGCGGGGTTCTGGCATCCTTGTTCACCATAGGGTAAGTAAAGTAAGTAATTATCAAAAGAAGGCACCAAACCGGGAAGGCTATGTAGCACCATCAAATACGCAAAATAATCAGAGGGCGCTAAATATCACCAAGGATGCCAATACGAGAACAAAAACGCATAAGGCGAACGATATCAAAAGTATCCGAGTCACCAAGAATTCTATCGAGGGACAGGTGACCGCGAGGGGCGGTCGGAAAGCAAGACATACGCTCGTCCTGGAAGTCAGGACATTCAAGAAGGACATGCACGACCGTTAAGAGGGACAATGCAACTAGGACAATAAGGAGCAGGGCGGCGCTCCATCAAGTGACCATGGGTTAAGCGAGTATGGCCAATACGCAACCTCGCCAGAGCTGTTTCCCACCGCCGGTTACGGTGGAAGGAGGACTGCCACGAGGAAACACAACATTTAAGAGTACGTAGCTTGTTACCAGTAACAGACAACCAAGAAGCCTGCCAACGGGTAAGGACTGAGGAATGGATAACCGGGTAAAAGTCGGAATACGGAATGCCCTTACGAGAGATGGGACAAGAGCGGACAGCTTCCTTGGCGGCAGCATCCGCACGCTCATTTAAAGACACACCAATATGGCTGGGAACCCAACAAAACTCAACCGACTTAAATTTACTATGAACGAGAAACAGCCAATGCTGGATCTCGACAACCACTGGATGAACTGGATTAAAGGACCCGAGAGCCATGAGGGCACTACGAGAGTCAACAACAACTACAAAGGAAGACTGACAACGAGAAAGTAGGAGACGAAGAGCATAGAGAATAGCATAAAGTTCCGCTGTAAAGATGCTAGTCTCCGGAGGCAAGCGACACATATAAGTGCGATCAGGAAAAACAACAGAGTAGCCAACACCGTCCGCTGACTTAGACCCATCGGTGAAGACAGAAACGGAGCGGGAGTGAGAAGAAAAGTGCTCGAGGAAAAGGCGTTTTAGAACCGTAGGAGGGGTAAAAGCTTTAGTGATATGGGTCAAGGAAGTTCAAAACCGCGGAAGAGGGACCCTCCACGGGGGCAAAGAAGGAACAACACGAGGAGAAACATCAGAAATACGAACGGAAAGAGAATCCTGCAGGCGAGATAACCGGACAGAAAGAGGGAGGTGGTGAAGAGGAACAGGAACCGCAGGAGGGGTAAAAGTTAAAGCACGACAGAGGCGAGAGGAAGGATGTTGCAAGGACCGCGCAAGATAGCGAAGACAGTAGCGATCACGGCGGTCCTGGAGAGACAGGAAGCCAGTGTCAACATACAAGCTAAGGACGGGAGTCGAACGAAAGGCACCAGAACTGAGGCGCAACCCAGTATGGTGCAAAGCATCAAGACGGCGAAGAGTAGAAGGAGAAGCAGACGAGTAAGCAGGGCAACCATAATCGAGCTTAGACAGGACGAGAGAAGAATGTAAAGCAAGGAGAGTGCGCCTATCTGCCCCCCAAGAAGTATGGGACAAGACCCGAAGGAGGGTAAGGGCCTTAGAGCACTCAACACGGAGGTAAGAGATATGTGGAGACCAAGACAAACGAGTGTCAAGGAATAACCCCAAAAGCTTCGCGGAATCTTTGTATTCAAGGGGACGACCATAAAGTGACAAAGAGGGACGAAGAACAACCCGTTTCCGCGTAAATGTCATGGCACAAGTCTTAGAAGTAGAGAACTTGAAGCCATGATCAGTGGCCCAAGACGACACGGCATCAATTGCAAGTTGAAGCCGGCGTTGAAGGAAAGGCGAATCATCACCCTGACAACAAAGGGTAAGATCATCGACATAGAGAGCGGAGAAGACACCAGAAGGAAGAGAGGAAAGAAGACCATTGAGGGCAACCAGAAAAAGAGTAGTGCTCAGAACACTACCCTGGGGCACACCTTCGTATTGCTGAAAAGAGGGAGAGAGAGCGGTACCAAGGCGCACCCGAAAGGAACGACGAGAGAGGAAGCTGCGGAGAAAGAGAGGGAGATGACCACGAAGGCCAAAAGAATGAAGTTGAGATAGGATATGATGACGCCAAGTGGTGTCGTAAGCCTTTTCCAGGTCAAAAAGGACGGCAACAACGGAGGTCTTCGCAGCAAAAGCAGTACGAATATAGACCTCCAAGTTCACCAGGACATCTGTCGTGCTGCGGCACTTGCGGAAACCAAATTGAGAAGGGGAGAGGAGGTGATGGTGTTCCAGGAACCACATCAGACGAACGTTAACCATACGTTCAAAAAGTTTGCAGACACAACTTGTGAGAGCAATAGGGCGAAAGTCCTTAGGGGAAGTACCCAGAGACCCCGGTTTGCGAACAGGGAGGACAACGGCATCGAGCCAGTCCTCAGGGACTGACGACGACTCCCAGATCCGATTATACAGACTCAGTAAATACTGAGACGTGCTCGGAGGGAGATGGCGAAGCATCTCATAATGAATACCATCGGAGCCCGCCGCCGTAGAACCGCAGAGGGCCAGAGAAGAACGAAGTTCAGAGAGAGAGAAGGGATCATTATAGGGAAGCTGAAGATGAGTGCAGAAATCTAAAGGACGAGACTCAAGGACAGGTTTACGAAGAAGGAAAGATTGGGGAAGATGAAGACCAGAGCTAACAGAAGAAAAGTGGGAACCCAGTTCGGAAGCGACCTGCAACGGGTCCGCCACAAGATTATCATGGAGGTGAAGGACCGGTGAAACATCGGGAACGAACTTACCCGCTATCTTGCGGATACGCTTCCAGATCTGGGCCAGAGGGGTTTCGGACGTAATTGTTGAGACATAAGATGCCCAACATTCACGTTTAGCCGTACGGATGGCCCTACGGGCCACCGCACTCGCTTTCCGAAAGAAAAGAAAAGAATCGGTCGTCTGCCTACGGCGGTGCCTCTTCCAGGCTGCACGCTTACAGCGGACAGCCCGAGCACAGTCCGCATTCCACCAGGGAACGCACTTCCGTGGACCCCGAGAGGAAGAGCGAGGAATAGAGCGGAGGGCAGCGTTGAAGACAGTGTCATGAAAAAGGAGGAGAGCGCGAGAGAGAGGCAGAAGGGAGAGGTCAGAGAGAGCAGCACTGAGGGTAAATAGGGTCCAGTCTGCCTTAGCAAACTGCCACCTAGGGAAAGAGAGGGAAGGGCGAAAAGAGAAAAAGGAAACAAGGATGGGGAAATGATCACTTCCATGGAGGTCATCAAGAACCTGCCACGTGAAATCTAAGTAAAGAGAAGAAGAGCAGAGAGAAAGATCAAGACAAGAAAGGGTGCGAGTCCGAGAGTCCAAATGAGTGGGCTCACCAGAATTCAGAAGAGACAGGGAAGAAGATAGGAGAAACGGCTCAAGGAGGTGACCCCGGGTATTCGTCAGAACGTCACCCCAAAGAGAATGACGACAATTGAAGTCACCCAGCAGGAGCACAGGCTCCGGCAAGGAGTCTAGGAGGTGTTTCAAATCAGGAAGAGAGAGCGGGACACTCGGGGGGAGATAAATGGAACAAACTGTGTACCATTTCCCCACAAAGATACGAGCAGCAGAACAATGGAGAGGCGAAGGAAAAAGTAAAGGAACAAAGGGAACATCTGCACGAATCAAGAGAGCAGAAGAATTAGAAGCCCCAGCAATGGCTGGGGGGGGGGGGAGAGAAAGGAATAGCCACGAAAACGACCAGGACGAGCACCAAGAATTGGCTCCTGGAGACAGACACAAAGGGGCGAAAACCGCAAAATCAGAAGTTGGAGTTCGAGGAAATTGGCGTAATAACCTCGAACGTTCCATTGAAGAATGGACAACGACGGGAAGAGAAAGGACAAAAACAGAGAACAAGGAAGAAACAAAGGCGAAAGAGCAACAGAGCACGTTAAAGAATATCAGGGTCGGGATCAGGGTCAGCAAAGTCAGGGTTAGGGGGCATGGGTAAACTGAGCAAAGACGGAGGGAAGGAAACGGGAGAACAGATCAGAGGTGGGCGGGCGGGGTCCGGAGGAGGAGGAGGAAGAGGAGGAGACAACGGAGAGGAGCAGTCAAGGACAGCAGTAGGAAGAGGGGGAGTAGGAAGAGGGGGAGTAGAAAGAGGGGAGCGCACCCCAGCAAGAGCAGCAACCGAAAGGGAAGCAGGGGCCAAAGAAACCTCCATAGCAGGAACAGGGGGCGCAACCACTGAAACGGGAGGGGAAGGAGCAACAGAGCCCGAAGTAGGAGCTAAGGAAGAAAGCGAAGCCTTCTTACCCGCCGGGGAAGAGGAAGGAGAGGAGCCAGGCTTACGCTTCTGACTTAAAGAGACAGGTGTCCCAGCAACTACATACCGGGCAACGGATTCCAGTGTCTCAACAGGAGAAGCCGAACGAGAGCACACACGACGGCCGTTAGGAGAGCGATGGACATCCGCCTGCACCGACAGGCGGCGGGGAGAGCCGATAGATGGAGGAAGAGGATGGGAAGGAGGATCGGAGGGGGACGAGGAAGAAGACACAGGAGACATGACAGACCGGGTTGAAAGAAGGGGAACCCCAGACAGAGGACCAGGAGGGGGACCCCTCGGGAAAGAACTCAAAGGAACAGAGGAGGGGGCAGTGGGCGTATCAGGGTCCAAGGCCCGGAAACGGTTGAGAGTCTGAGGAAGGGGGGAAGGACGAGGAGAGGAAGAGCGCAACACGCGAGCATAAGAGATGTTAGTATAAGGCGGGAGCCGGCGAACCTGGCGCCTCGCCTCAGGAAAAGACAAACGCTCCCGGTGCTTCAGGTTAAGGACGGCCGCCTCAAGCTTGTAATGGACACAGGCACGGGAGAACGTAGGATGGGCCTCACCGCAGTTGAGGCAGCGAGCTTGGGGAGAAGTGCACTCCGACTTAGAGTGACCTTCACTCCCACACAAAGGACAGAGAGAGACAGTCCCAGAGCAGCGGAGGGCACCATGCCCAAACCTCCAGCACTTATTACAAAGTCGAGGAGAAGGAATATACTCCTGGACAGAGCACCTAGCACCAGCAAGAATGACAGAGGATGGAAGGGTCCTACCATCAAAGGTGATCTTCACAACGCGAAGGGGTTGACGGCGACGACCACGAGGGGGACGAGTAAACGAGTCAACCTGGAGGACAGAATGGCCTTGGGCATCAAGGATATGCCGAATATCATCGTGGCAATCCTGCAGATTCCGAACACCGGTTGCAACATGGGGTGGGAGGAGAATAGTGCCAACACTGGAATTCATCTGAACGTTCTTGGAGACCCGAACAGGGATCTCGCCAAGGCAAGATAAGGCAGCCAAGCGGGAAGCCGCATCCTGAGAAGGAGCAGCAACGACACGTGTACCGAGACGAGTGGGGTTGAAAGTAACACACGCATCCACGGAATTTACAAGATGCCGATGGAGGGAGAAATCGTCAGGAGGCGCAGAATCAAGAGGGAGGAGATCAAAGTATTTGGGCCATGAAGCAGGACCAAACAAGGCCTGATACGCATCAGCACGGGAAGGAATCGAGCGAGTGCGGTTGGGGCGCGAACGGCGGTGAGAACCCCTAGAGAGAGAGGGGTCAAAAGGCGCAGTAGTCACAACGAAAGACTTAGCCACACCAGGGGACGAAGTGGTCACCACCGGGGGCTGGAGGCTCGACCCAACCTCAGAGGAGGGAGGGGAGCTGGGGGAAGAAGTCAGGACGGTCAAAGGAGGAGCAAGGTCGGGGCCCAACGCAGCGGGAGCTACAGAGCCTGGTCTTCCAATACAGGCCGACTCGGGGGCTTGGTCGCCCACCCCACGAGCCTGAGAGGGTACAACGGAAACATTCAACGACATAGAGACGAAAAGTGACAAATTCATCCACGAATGTGCCCCCATACCCACCATGGAGCCACAATTAGAGGCAGGACACCCAACAGGAAGCTATCGCTGATCATGCCGGGGCCCCCTAGGGGTGCGTCGTGAGTATACGCCCCACAAACGCCACCTTAAGAACCGTCAGTCCGTCGAGATCGGGTTCAGCGACGAAAGGGGGATTGACAATAAAAGGTTCCCCTCGCTCGAGACGTCGGGTACTACAGTTCTACGGGTGCAAGAGTATGCCTCCTCAAGCACCCGGGCGTCAAAATAGAAGAAGTCCAAAGAAAGAATCCAAAACAAGCAAAAGGTCGGCAGGAAACGACAAGCAGATAGGAGAAGAGGGGGGAGAAAAACGAAACATAAGGAAAAGGAAAAGCGATCCGGCACAATTGGAGAAGACAGCAGCAGGAGTGCAAGGCTAGAAAAGGACAGAGGACTGCCCAACGGAGCATCACACTCCGGCAGCCGTCCACCAAGCCCCCTCACGACGCCAACGGGCCGGAAGGGGAGGGGGTCACCATAGGGTAAGCAGCAGTTTGCACTGGTAGGGGCGCAGGGTACTGCGCAGCTAGTTTTCACCTCTCACAGCGGTTGACTCTGTTCTGCCTGGGTATGCTGTCCTCTTGCAGGGTTTTCATTTTCTTTTGGTTTTCCTGCCTGGTATGGGGGTCTACCTTTGGTTGTTGCCCCTTGTTGTATATAGCGTGCGCTTCTCTGTTTCTGGTGAGTTCCATTGTTAGGTCTCCGTGAGTGTACACGTCCCGGGGGGGTTCAGTTGATTAGAAAGTTGTTGGTAGACTTGGGCACCGGTTAGCAGTACCCTGCCTGGGCTTCCCTGAGATTGCGTTCAGTCACATAGACAAGAACACAACCTATAGCACTGTTTCATCCTTTTGCAGATGACACTAGGATCTTCATGAGAGTAGGCAACATAGAGGACACTGCAAACCTCCAGTCAGATGTAGATCAGGTCTTTCTATGGGCTACAGAAAATAATATGATGTTTAACGAAGATAAGTTCCAGCTCATGCGCTATGGAAAAAATGAAAATATAAAAACGGAAACCACGTACAAAACTCAGGCAAATCATAACATAGACCGAAAAGGCAATGTAAAGGATCTGGGTGTACTCATGTTGGAGGACCTTAACTTTAAAGAACACAATAAAGTAGCCGTCACAACTGCAAGAATAATGACAGGTTGGATAACAAGAACTTTTCACACTAGAGATGCTATACCGATGATGACACTTTTCGAAACGCTTGTGCTCTCTAGAGTGGAGTACTGCTGCACAATGACAGCCCCTTTCAAAGCTGGAGAAATTGCTGACCTGCAGAGCGTGCAGAGATCCTTTACTGCTAGAATCCACTCAGTAAAACACCTAAACTATTGGGACCGACTAAAGAGCCTAAATCTGTACTCCCTTGAGCGCAGGCGGGAGAGATACATAATAATTTACACGTGGAAAATATTAGAGGGACTGGTCCCAAACCTGCACACAGAAATAACATCACATGAGACCAGAAGACATGGCAGGATGTGCAGAATACCCCCGTTGAAAAGCGGAGGTGCAACAGGTACTCTGAGAGAGATCTCTATCAACATCAGAGGCCCGAGACTGTTCAACACGCTTCCGCTACACATAAGGGGCATAACTGGCAATCCCCTCACAGTGTTCAAGAGAGAACTGGATAAGCACCTCCAAAGGATACCCGATCAACCAGGCTGTGACTCATACGTCAGGCTGCGAGCAGCTGCGTCCAACAGCCTGGTTGATCAGTCCAGCAACCAGGAGGCCTGGTCGACGACCGGGCCGCGGGGATGCTAAGCCCTGGAAGCACCTCAAGGTAACATCAAGGTAACATCAAGGTAACCTCAAGGTAAGGTTTTCTCAGGACCCTTGGAATCCTCATGGGAGCACATGGGTCTGATGGATGTGACCCCAGAGTTCCCACTCGCTTTGTGCGAGTTTGAGGCTTGCTCTGACCCCCTTGTCTCAGGGCACTCTCGTTGTTTTTGCCTCCGTCACGCTGCCTACTGGGTAGGTGATACTTTTGACCTGTCCTGCGAGTTTTGTTGCTTGCTGGTGACTCTGTTTACCCAGTCTACTTATGACTATTTGGGAATAGGCGGCGCAGGCGTTGCACATTAGGTTTAGGTTGTTGCAACGTGCTCGGTTGGTTGCTGACCCGCAAGCCTCGAGACTGCCCCGTTTTGGTTATAGGGACCCAGACTTTGGGTATTGGTCGCTTCGGCCTTGGTTCAGTTCCCACCCCCTCATCCTTTCTCTGCTGGGGTTTGGTCTGGTCCTCCCCCTCCCTCCCCGGCTCCACTTCTGGCTCCGAAACGTCTGAGGGTTTCGGAGTCAGGGCAGGGTTTATTTTTTTTTTTTTTTTTTTTTTATTACTACATGAGGTACATCTGCATTAATGCAGCTACCCTAGACTATATGAAGTGGAGTACAGTGTGTCAAAAAAGCTAACTAGGTGATGCTAAAAAATCTCCATCACACAGGATGGTTAGTCATACAGAGGCATGTGATGGGCAGTCTGCACTGGCAGGGCAGGGTTTAGATGGAGTTGAGACTTGGGCGGTCCTGGGGAATGCCCCTTCCGGATTGGTGATGGAGGCATTCGAGTCTTTCCTCCCTGCCAAAGCGTCTGGGTCTGACCAGTGGTCCCTCTTTCTTCTGGCTTCTACGTCTTTGCTGCCCTTTTCTTTTCTGGCCGGAACTTTGGGAGATGACTCGGCCCCGGGGCCTGATGTGCTGGTTCCCGGGGCGGGGAGGGGCTGACCTGGGGGCCTTGGGTCCTGTTGGACCCTGCCTGGGTTTTTCTACCCTCTGAGCAGGGTTGACTGTTACAGGGAGTTGGGTTTTCTTTTCCCCCTCTGCATACGAATTGGATTTGATGTCTGCCCCTCCCCTGGTTTGGTTCCATGTCCCTTCCGGTGCTTCGGTATATTCTTTTTGGAGGTTTTCGGCTTCCCGCATCCCACCTCCTGTGGTGCAGGAGGCAAATGCAGCTTACCTCCTACGCCATCTGGATTACGCCTCTATTATGGATCCGTCTTCATTCAGGTTTGGGTCTTTGTTTCCCTACTGGATTCGTTACGAGGTTCTGGAGGGCGGACTGTCCTGTTTTTGCCTTTAAGGCTTGGCATACTTTCTGCTGCTCATGTACGCTTGAGTGGTGCGAGTTGTTGAGAGTGCGCCAGGTTTTCCTGAGGGGCGAGTTTGAGTACCTCAATGAGTACTTGTTTTCCCCTGCCCTTCCTCAGGATGTGGGCGTCGTGTAGATTCACATGTAGGTCTCCTCTCTTTTGGCTGCGCTGGTTGCTGAGGATTTGCGCGCTTGTGGCATACTGGCTTAGGCTTTGCATTTCTTTTCTCTACTGGAGCTGTCTGCGGACTGGCTTGAGGAGGATGTGGAGGCACTTGGGGCTGTTCCTGGGTCTAGCGCCTTGGGCTCGGCGGCACGTGCATCATCTGCCTTGTTGAAGCTGTTTGCGCAGATCCTGCGGAATGCAGTGTCACTGTTTTATGCCTCCCAGCTCGCGTGTCAGCAGGCAGTGCCTGCTTCCTCCTTGGAATCTGCTTGGGTCCTGGCTCTTAGAATATTTTCATCTTTTTGTCTCTTGCTGTTTGCTGATTCTGTGATGGCGCAGTATCTGCAGGCGGCTTCGGCTAACTAGGGAGCCGGTCGGCCGAGCGGACAGCACGCTGGACTTGTGATCCTGTGGTCCTGGGTTCGATCCCAGGTGCCGGCGAGAAACAATGGGCAGAGTTTCTTTTACCCTATGCCCCTGTTACCTAGCAGTAAAATAGGAACCTGAGTGTTAGCTGTCACGGGCTGCTTCCTGGGGGTGAAGGCCTGGTCGAGGACCGGGCCGCAGGGACACTAAAAGGCCCCGAAATCATCTCAAGATAACCTCAAGATAGCTGTCGTCTGATGTCCGACTTGTTGGGTCTCCAGGGGTCCTGGGGTGGGGGGAGCCTTCCCAGAGGGTTGTGCTAGGGCCTCAGGGTTCCGCTCGTTGTGGTAGGCCACTGGTGCCAGTTTCGGAGCCGGTGCCGCCTTCATAACCATCTTCGTTTGGTCGGCGCAGTGTTTGCTCTGTGCGGAGCTCGGGTTCTCGTAAGGGGCGGCGGTCCCGTTCGTGGTTGGTCCCGTTCGTGGTTGGTCCCGTTCGCGGTTGGTCCCGCGGAGTGGGTGCGCTTGGGTGTGGTCAAAACGACATCTCTCAAATGGGTTTCCCATCTATTCCCAGTCCATTTATTCTATTAATTTTTCTGGACTTGTCCTGTCTGAACCCCTGGGTTCATTGCCCCTCCTTTCGGATGACCACTCTGTCCCAGGTCTGGCTTCTGTTGGAGCCAGATTCTTGGATGTTGTCCCTGGACCTCTGGGATGCATATTGGCACATCCTGATTCATCCGGAGTTCAGGGACTGGTTCGGTTTTCTTATGGGGCATCAGAGTTACCACTTTCGTTGTCTCCTGTTCAGGTTGAACCTGGCACCTTGCGTGTTCACGCGCCTTTCTCGGGTTGTTGCGGCCCGTCTGCATCTCTTAGATGTTTGGGTGCTGGCCTACCTCGACGACTGGCTGGTCTGGGCTCCCAGCTGGTTCGCTTATCTGCTCGCCAGGAACTTGTTTTTTTCCATGCTCGCTGGGTTTGGGTTCTTGGTTAACCGGAAGAAGTCCCGTTTGGTTCCCTCCCAGATTCGGACTTGGCTGGGTCTTGTTTGGGACTCTCGGTCCGCTTCCTTGTCTCTCCCTCTGGAGTCTCTCCTTCGGCTGCGATCTGGCCTTTGACTGTTTTTGGGGGCTCCCAGGTCACTCACCGGTTGCTCGAGGTTTTGTGCGGGAACCTGAACTTTGCAGTACTAGGGAGCCGGTCGGCCAAGCGGACAGCACGCTGGACTTGTAATCCTGCGGTCCTGGGTTCGATCCCAGGCGCCGGCAAGAAGCAATGGGCAGAGTTTCTTTCACCCTATGCCCCTGTTACCTTGCAGTAAAATAGGTACCTGGTGTTAGTCAGCTGTCACGGGCTGCTTCCTGGGGTGGAGGCCTGGTCGAGGACCGGGCCGCGGGGACACTAAAAGCCCCGAAATCATTTAAAGATAACCAAGATTGCCGTGATGGTCTATCAGCCGGGTCGGGTTTGGCTTAGTTGGATGTTTGGGTTTCTTCGGGGCCATCCCTTCCACCTACCTACCTACCTACCTCTCTCTACCTCTCTCTACCTCTCTCTCTCTCTACCTCTCTCTCTCTCTACCTCTCTCTCTCTCTACCTCTCTCTCTCTCTACCTCTCTCTCTCTCTCTACCTCTCTCTCTCTCTACCTCTCTCTCTCTCTACCTCTCTCTCTCTCTACCTCTCTCTCTCTCTACCTCTCTCTCTCTCTACCTCTCTCTCTCTCTCTCTACCTCTCTCTCTCTCTACCTCTCTCTCTCTCTACCTCTCTCTCTCTCTACCTCTCTCTCTCTCTCTACCTCTCTCTCTCTCTCTACCTCTCTCTCTCTCTCTACCTCTCTCTCTCTCTACCTCTCTCTCTCTCTACCTCTCTCTCTCTCTACCTCTCTCTCTCTCTACCTCTCTCTCTCTCTCTCTCTCTCTCTCTCTCTCTCTCTCTCTCTCTCTCTCTCTCTCTCTCTCTCTCTCTCTCTCTCTCTCTCTCTCTCTCTCTCTCTCTCTACCTCTCTCTCTACCTCTCTCTCTACCTCTCTCTCTCTCTCTACCTCTCTCTCTCTCTCTCTACCTCTCTCTCTCTCTCTCTACCTCTCTCTCTCTCTCTCTACCTCTCTCTCTCTCTCTCTACCTCTCTCTCTCTCTCTCTCCCTCTCTCTCTCTCTCTCTCCCTCTCTCTCTCTCTCTCTACCTCTCTCTCTCTCTCTCTACCTCTCTCTCTCTCTCTCTACCTCTCTCTCTCTCTCTCTACCTCTCTCTCTCTCTCTCTACCTCTCTCTCTCTCTCTCTCTCTCTCTCTCTCTCTACCTCTCTCTCTCTACCTCTCTCTCTCTACCTCTCTCTCTCTACCTCTCTCTCTCTACCTCTCTCTCTCTACCTCTCTCTCTCTACCTCTCTCTCTCTACCTCTCTCTACCTCTCTCTCTCTCTCTCTACCTCTCTCTACCTCTCTCTACCTCTCTCTCTCTCTCTCTCTCGTGTGATCGCTGGGTTCGTCCGCTGGGGGCCTTGCGTTGGTTGCTGTGTCACCGCTTTCCTCTTCAGGTCGGGTTTTTTGGGGTTCAGTGTCTTGGCGCCTACCCGAGCTCTCACTCAATGTGTTCACGGGTGCGTCGTCTCTGGGCTGGGGCTTTGTGACCAGTACTCACCAAGCCAGCCAGGGGCAGTGGAGTCCATCCTTCCACCGAGCCTACATTACGATGCGGGAGTTTGCAGCGGTGTGGATGTCACTTCGGAGTGTTTGGGTCGCCCGCTGATCGATGATCCGGCTCCATTCGAATTGTTCCCTGGTGGTTCATTGTCTGAACCGAGGGGCTTCGATGTGGTCCTTGGCTCTTTGGGGCTAGTCGCTTCGGGTGACTCGTCTGAGTTCTCGGGGTTTGGCTGTCCTAGGAGTTCACGTTCGGGGGGTGTCCAACATTCTGGCAAACGGCCTGTCTCGGTTCGTTCCACTGTCCACGGAATGGACCGTCGACTTCAACTCCTTCAGTTGGCTCTGCCAGACATTCGGGCACCCAGATGTGGACCTCTTCGTGTCAGCGTAGTCGAGGTGGGGGTTCAGCTGTTGCTCCAGATCCTGGCTCGCTTGGAGACTTACCAGTTGTCCTCTTGGCCCCATGGTGATCGGCCCAGCCTTGGTTTCAGGCGCTGCTTGCTCAGAATCTGATCCTGGAGGTTTTCTCGCGACTCCGCTTCTTTCAGCAGATCGGTCCGGTCCATCACATGGCTGGTTTGATCTTCTCATCGCGTCTTCGTGTTTGGTCTTTTTGCTCGAGTCTATTGTCATATGTATGGTGATCAGGTGGCGTCCTTTATGATGTCCCACCTGCAGACTTCGTCTCAGCGGCAGTATGAAATTTCCTGTTGGTCCTTTCGTTTCTTTCTCTCGCTTCATAGGTATTCTTCGCTCTCGGTTAAGGTTGTCTTGTTCTTTCTCTCGTGGTTGTTTCAGGACTGTCATCTTAAATCGAATACATCCGAATACTGTCGCATAGTATCGTGCGGCGCTGGTAGAGCTGCTACAGCTTGCTTTCAGCATTGATGTTAGTTCTGCGCTGTTTCGCAAGCTGTCTCGTGCGTTGTTTCACCTCCGGCCTGCTCATGCGCCGCTTGACCCATCCTGGTCTTTGGATCGGGTGCTTTCTTTTCTCTCTCCTCCTTGGTTTGCTGTGGCCCCTTCAGTTCTGGATTGTTTTTTCAAGGCTTTTTTTTTTTTTTTTTTTTTTTTTTTTTGCATTGTCCTCTGAGGGTCGGGTAGGGAAGCTTCATGCTCTCCTCCGGCGTAAGGGTTTCTGCTCTTTTGGTCCTCGTGATAGGTTTGTTCGCTTGCAGCTGTCTCCTTCTTTTCTGGGAAGATTTTTATGGCTGCTTTCCGGAAGGGGTTCTTGGGTTGTTGATGCTTGGTTGGTCAGGTCAGGGGTGCATCATGTGTTCTGTCCAGTTGTGGCTCTACGCCGTTATTTGCTCGCCAAGGCTTCTGTGTCCGGGGACGTGCTTTGGGGTGATCCAGTTTCCCTTCTTCCCTGTTCCAGGTTGTGGGTCTCTCAGGTCATCGGCTGGGTTATTTGGTCCTGCCAGCCTGCGGTCTATCCCCTTGCCCATGACGTTCGTAAGTTTGCTGCTCCTGCTGCTGTCTTTGGCAAATGTCATGGGCTGACATTCGGACACGGGTTTTTTGGCGGTCGAACAGGGTCCTGACTGCACGTTACTTAATTAATGTTCCTGGGCCTGGTTGGGCCTGTGTTGCTTTGGGTCGGTGGTTGTAGCCAGTTCTCTCAAATTCGCGTTGAGGGGCGAGCAACAATTTCCTCCTTGGTAAGTCCCTCTTGTTTTCGCCTTTTGGTTAGTAGCTCCGTGGAGCCGACGGGGCTTCCCACCAGAAAACCAACGTTTTTTGGGTCAACGCTGGTTTTTTTGTGCACATACTTGTGACACTAATATGCGAGATTGTATTGAATTTATGACAGGTGTATTATAATAATACATCAAGTATGCAGGCAATGAGTCACAATAACGTGGCTAAAGTATATTGACCAGACCACTCACTAGAATGTGAAGGGACGACGACATTTCAGTCTGTCCTGGACCATTCTCAAGTCGACAATCGACTTGAGAATGGTCCGGGACGAACCGAAACGTCGTCGTCTCTTCACCTTCTAGTGTGTGGTCTGGTCAACATACATCAAGTAACAATATATTGAAGATTATAAGTGAAAAAATGGTTATAAAAGCCATAGATACTGGAAATAATGCCACCCTCAACACGGGCAGCTTGAGTGCTGAGTGTGATGCCTCGGGGACGCACTTTGCATGAGCGATCATGTTGCGTGATGTCATCAGCAAACTTGTCGGCTCGTTTGTGTCATTGGTAAGTACTGTACAATTATTTTTTGTTTTTTCCGTGCTCGGGGAAACAAAGTAATACTTTTATAAGACCAAAAAATTTTGTTGAATTTTTTGTTTTTACGCCTGGTGGTGTTTAAGGCCTTAAGGCCAAGAGCAGCCCAGGGGTTAATTTATTTAATGACACTGTGATGCCTCCCTACAGACAAATGTTAAAACGTAGGGAAAACAAGAAAGGTTCTTAGTGAACAAAGCAAGTACTGAGCCACAACCAGGTACTAGTGGTATGCCTACAAAACGTACCAGAGAAGTCATCACTATCTGATGTTATAATGGAAGGAGGACTCGCCTTCCAAACACTTAACACCTCTCCTCCTTCCCCCCTCCTCACCTTCTTCCATATGCCAAAAAGAGTCTTCAATAAAGATAAGATATACATACTGCATTGTAGATAGTAAAAAACTGCTATTCGGTATAAAATGTATTTTTAAGTTAATATTTTTGGGGGTATGGAACAGATTAATTAAATTTACATTATGAACGTATGGGAAAATTCGTTTCGACTTATGAATTTTCAACTTACGACCCGTCTCCTGGAACGGATTATATTCGTAAGTGGAGGTACCACTGTAGCTGGCCTTTACAAAAGTGAATAAGTGCGAAATAGAGCCTGTTCGAACAGCTAATTGACATAAGTAACAGACACCACATACCTGTATTGGACACAGTTTCTCTTGTTAAAGCAACATAACAACATGTTGTTATGGCAATACACTTATGTTCTTTGTTACGTGAAAAGGTACTGCGGTAATACCCGGCAGGTGGTGGGCTTCACAGTCACACACACACACACACACACACACACACACACACACACACACACACACACACACGCACACGCACACGCACACGCACACGCACACGCACACGCACACACACACACACACACACACACACACAAGGAGAAATGAACTACGAGGAAAGGGTAAAGGAGTTGAACCTCACGTTCCTGGAACGTGAGTTTCCAGGAACGTGAGTCAACGTGAGCGAAAAGTGATAGGGGTAGGCAGACCAGTAAAGTGGTACATAAAGGCAAACCAACAAAATCATTAGAGAGAGAGAGAGGGAGTGAAAATTAAGAATAGGGGAACAAGTTCCTGAAGATTGCATATACCAACATAGATGGAGTGAGATCGAAGATACTGGAGTTAAGTGATGTAATACAGCTGCAGACACCAGACATTGCTGCACTCACGGAGACAAAACTTGAAGATGTTATTTTAAATGAGGTCATATTCCCAAGGGGCTACTCAGTTTGGAGACGGGACAGAAAAATTAGGAAAGGCGGTGGCGTTGCTGTGCTGGTGAAAGAACACCTAAAGGTAAAGGAAATAATAATGACTGCCAATCCACAAGAAGTTGACATAATAGCACTAGAGATCTGCCATGATAAACTAAGGATCATAAATGCATATAGTCCACCGCCAAGCAGCACATGGTCAAAGGAGGAGCTAGATAGTAAACGAGAAGGTCTTATAAAAATAATGAGAGAGATCCTAGCGAGAGCGGATAACAATAGTTCACGACTGTTGATAGTCGGCGACTTCAACTTGAAATCCATAGACTGGGAAGCATATGAAGCTAAAACAGAAGATTTTTGGACCTGTAAATTTGTAGACCTCATCCTGGAAACATTTTTGTATAAACATGTTAAACAAGCTACGAGGACGAGGGAAGGGGACGTTCCCTCCATGCTAGATTTGATATTTACCAGGAAGGAGGAAGAAATATTTGACATTCAGTACCTTCATCCCTTGGGTAAAAGTGACCATGTCTTTTTGGGAATAAAGTATGCAATGCGTTATAATCTGGAAGAAAATATGATAGTTGATGAAATTGAAAAACCTGACTTTAGGAGAGGACATTATGGCAACCTTAGAAAAATTTTTAGTGAGTGTAATTGGACAGACTTGTTGCTAGGCAAGGAAGTGAATGAGATGTATGTCAAGTTTTGTGAAATATATGATAAAGGCACAAAAAAATTTATACCAAAACAGAGATGCAGAACTAGGAAACAGGATTGGTTCAACAGAAATTGCGAGAGGGCCAGAGACCAAAAGACACAAAAATGGAATCAATACAGGAAGAGGCCGAACCCCCAAACATACCAGCGATACAAAGATGCTAGAAACAACTACACGGCAGTGATTAGAGAGGCAGAAAGAAATTTTGAAAAAGGGATTGCAAACAAATGTAAAACAGAAACAGGTCTATTATATAAATAAATTAACAACAAATTGCAGGTAAAGGATAATATTCAGAGGTTGAAAATGGGAAATAGATTCACAGAAAATGAAAATGAAATGTGTGAAACATTAAACGAAAAGTTCCAAAGTGTGTTTGTACAAAATGAAATCTTCAGGGAACCAGATACAATAAGAATTCCAGAGAACAACATAGAGCACATAGAGGTGTCTAGAGACGAAGTGGAAAAAATGCTCAAGGAGCTAAATAAGAACAAAGCTGTTGGTCCAGATGGAGTTTCACCATGGGTTCTGAGAGAATGTGCACCTGAGCTCAGCATTCCACTTCAACTGATTTTTCAGGCATCCCTGTGTACAGGAGCTGTAGCTGATGTGTGGAAAAAGGCTAACATAGTTCCAATCTACAAAAGTGGAAACAGGGAAGATCCCCTTAATTATAGACCTGTATCATTGACAAGTGTAATAGTCAAAATATTGGAAAAAATAATTAAAACTAAATGGGTAGAACACTTGGAGGAAAACGATATAATATCAGACAGACAGTATGGTTTTCGATCTGGAAGATCCTGTGTAACGAACTTGCTCAGTTTTTATGATCGAGCCACAGAGATTTTACAGGAAAGAGATGGTTGGGTTGACTGCATCTATCTGGACCTAAAAAAGGCTTTCGACAGAGTTCCCCATAAGAGGTTGTTCTGGAAACTGGAACATATTGGAGGAGTGACAGGTAAGCTACTAACATGGATGAAAAATTTCCTAACTGACAGAAAAATGAGGGCCATAATCAGAGGCAAGGTATCGGATTGGAGGAATGTCACGAGTGGAGTACCTCAGGGTTCAGTTCTTGCACCGGTAATGTTCATTGTCTACATAAACGATCTAACAGTGGGAATACACAATTACATGAACATGTTTGCTGATGATGCCAAGATAATAGGGAAGATAAGAAACTTAGATGATTGTCATGCCCTTCAAGAAGACCTGGACAAAATAAGTATATGGAGCAACACTTGGCAAATGGAATTTAATGTGAATAAATGCCATGTTATGGAATGTGGAATTGGAGAACATAGACCCCACACAACCTATAAATTATGTGAGAAATCTTTAAAGAATTCTGATAAAGAAAAGGATCTAGCGGTGGTTTTAGATAGAAAAATGTCACCTGAGGACCACATTAAGAACATTGTGCGAGGAGCCTATGCTACACTTTCTAACCTTAGAATTGCTTTTAAATACATGGATGGAGAAATACTAAAGAAACTGTTCATGACTTTTATTAGACCAAAGCTGGAATATGCAGCGGTTGTATGGTGCCAACCCGTTCTCGCAAATTCGTAAAGTCAATATTGACTTATTAAATAAGTGCATAGGTGACATACTAAACATAATAGATACCCTTAAAAAGCTTCATAGAAAACACCGACCTTACCTAACCTTGTTAGTATCTTAAGATAAGCATCTTATAGCTTCGTAATTACAATTATTACTTAACCTATACCTATAATAGGTTAAGTAACAATTGTAATTACGAAGCTATAAGATGCTTATCTTAAGATACTAACAAGGTTAGGTAAGGTCGGTGTTTTCTATGAAGCTTTTTAAGGGTATCTATTATGTTTAGTATGTCACCTATGCACTTATTTAATAAGTCAATATTGACTTTACGAATTTGCGAGAACGGGTTGATGGTGCCCATATCTTAAGAAGCACATCAACAAACTGGAAAAGGTGCAACGACATGCCACTAAGTGGCTCCCAGAACTGAAGGACAAGAGCTACGAGGAGAGATTAGAGGCATTAAATATGCAAAAACTAGAAGATAGAAGAAAAAGAGGCGATATGATCACTACGTTCAAAATAGTAACAGGAATAGATAAAATTGATAGGGAAGAATTCCTGAGACTCGGAACTTCAAGAACAAGAGGTCATAGATTTAAACTAACGAAACAAAGCTGCCGGAGAAATATACGAAAATTCACTTTTGTAAACAGAGTGGTAGACGGTTGGAACAAGTTAAGTGAGAAGATGGTGGAGGCCAAAACCGTCAGTAATTTCAAAGCATTATATGACAAAGAGTGCTGGGGAGACGGGACACCACGAGCGTAGCTCTCATCCTGTAACTACACTTAGGTAATTACACTTAGGTAATTACACATATATATATAGTGGCACCTCGATATACGATTGCCCCTACTTACGATAATTTCAAGTTACAATGTAAATTTCAAATCTGTACTTCTTTTCTCAATCTTTGACGGCTTTGTTTCCAATTATTAAACAGTTAATGAGCTCCGAAACATCAGAAGGCTGTTTATAACAATAACAAAAGTTGAATGGGAAGTTATCATGCTTGTAAACTGTTTAATAAATGTAACTAAAGCCGTCAAAGATTAAGGAAAGATGTACACGTTCGTAAGTACAGTACTTGTGTAAGTGCTTTCGTGAATCTGGACCCAGGCTTTTACACAACCCCCCCCCCCCCCCCCCCCGCACCAGAGCTATATCAATAGGCCGTTCTCCCTCTTCGCCCTTACATCATCACACACACAGATCACACTAACGTGATGCATCAAATGAACAAAGTTCATTTTGTTCATTTGATGCATCACGTTAGTGTGATCTCTGGGTTCTGGGAGTTCTTCTACTCCCCAAGCCCGGCCCGAGGCCAGGCTCGACTTGTGAGAGTCTGGTCCACCAGGCTGTTGCTTGGAGCGGCCCGCAGGGCCACATACCCACCATAGCCCGGCTGATCCGGAACTTCTCTTAGAAAACAGTCCAGTTTTCTCTTGAAGATGTCCACGGTTGTTCCGGCAATATTTCTTATAGTCGCTGGGAGGACGTTCAACAACCGCGGACCTCTGATGTTTATACAGTGCTCTCTGATTGTGCCTATGGCACCTCTGCTCTTCACTGGTTCAATCTTGCATTTTCTTCCATATCGTTCACTCTAGTACGTTGTTATTTTACTGTGTAGATTTGGGACCTGACCCTCCAGTATTTTCCATGTGTTTATTATTTGGTATCTCTCTCGTCTCCTTTCTAGAGAGTACATTTGGAGAGCCTTGAGACGATCCCAATAATTTAGGTGTTTTATCTCGTCTATGCGTGCCGTATATGTTCTCTGTATTCCCTCTATTTCAGCAATCTCTCCTGCTCTGAAGGGGGAAGTGAGTCCTGAGCAGTACTCGAGACGGGACAACACAAGTGACTTGAAGAGTACAACCATTGTGATGGGATCCCTGGATTTGAAAGTTCTCGTAATCCATCCGATCATTTTTCTGGCTGACGCGATATTTGCTTGGTTATGCTCCCTAAACGTTAGATCGTCGGACATCATTATTCCCAAATCCTTGACATGCTGTTTTTCTACTATGGAAAGATTCGATTGTGTTTTGTACCCTGTATTATGTTTCAGATCCTCATTTTTGCCGTACCTGAGTACCTGAAATTTAACACTGTTAAACATCATGTCATTTTCTGCTGCCCAATCGAAAACTTTGTTGACATCTGCTTGTAGTTTTTCAATGTCTTCAGCAGAGGTAATTTTCATGCTGATTTTTGTGTCATCTGCAAAGGACGACACGAAGCTGTGACGTGTATTTTTGTCTATATCAGATATGAGAATAAGGAACAGTAGCGGTGCACGGACTGTACCTTGAGGTACAGAGCTTTTAACATCTCTTGGAGTCGATTTTATCTGATTGACTGTTACTCTTTGTGTTCTGTTCGACAGGAAATTGAGTATCCAGCGTCCTACTTTTCCAGTTATTCCCATTGACCTCATTTTGTGAGTTATCACCCCATGGTCACATTTGTCGAGCGCTTTTGCAAAGTCTGTGTATACAACATCTGCATTTTGCTTTTCTTCTAGGGCTTTTGTGATTGACTAACTGTGACAGACAGGATCTTCCCGCTCTAAATCCATGCTGTCCTGGATTGTGCAATTCATTGTTTTCCATAAAACTAGAAATTTGATTCCTAATCACTCTTTCAAACACTTTTATTATGTGTGATGTTAGTGCAACTGGCCTATAATTTTTTGCCAAGGCTTTACTTGCCCCCTTGTGCAACGGGGCTATATCTGCAGATTTAAGTGCTGCTGGTATCTCCCCTGTATCCAGGCTCTTTCTCCATATTACGCTGAGTGCTCTCGCTACTGGTACTTTACATTTCATTATGAATATTGAATTCCATGAGTCAGGCCCAGGAGCTCAGTGCATAGTGTTACGATCTCAGCCTGCAGGAGAAACGAGTCTCCCTCCTTGAGAGTTATTCATCAAGCCTGACCTGATTAGAAGGTCTAGCAAATATTGAGGTGATAACCCATATGTAAAATAGTTGCTTGGATATATATAACAATTTGAGATTATGGGCAGTGTAGAAGAAAACAGATAAATGACTGGTTAGAAGATGTGGACATTTTGCTGGAGGCGTGAGGCTCGCTTCTGGAGGGGCTTTGACCTCACTTGAGTGCCAGACATCGCAGGGGGAAAGCCGCGCTCCGTTGAGCTCCCATCAGAAGGGAACCCCTAGTGATATATCTCGAAGAGAAGAGAAGTGTGCAGACGTACCAGCTGTGGAATCGAGCTGGGGACGTGTGGTCTCAAGTCCCGGGCGATGAGAAGTGTTTATTAAACCGCCCAGAGGCATTATCGTGGGCCGTGGAAGCGCCCTGACCAAGCTTCGTCAGAGGGAGGAGCGCCCTCGACCAGACAATCTGTGGTAAGCATGATATACGCCAGTTCATAGTGATTGCTTGTAGTTGGTCGTGTGCCCAGCGACAGTAGCAATGTTTATTGATAAGTTAGACATGTTTTAATAAGGCAGAAAGCCTGAAATAAGAGTGGAGAGGGAGGAACACGGAGCGACATCCGTCCCCTCTGAGCGCTGGCAGGCAACTGAGGGAGCCCGGCTCCTGACGGCGAAGACCCTCCCAGTGAGTGAGGACTGCCGCCGGGCGAGGTGGAGTATGGACCCGCCCAAAATGGGGGAGTCCACTCTCACTGTATGTAGAGGACAGATAGAGATTTGAGGCAAACATATTGTGTGATTATTTGTGTTTGTGTTAAAGGGGAAACATTTTTATTGGAGTGTCAATGGGTTGCAGGTTTGTCTTTGGGGAAGAAGTTGCTGAGAACTTCGAAACCAGCACAGATGAAGTAGTTGATGAGACTCCAAGGTAGTGGAGCAGAGGACCTCGAGCTGTGAGGAGAAGCAGTGAAGAGGAGTGTCACATGCTTCTGTAGAGGTGGTGAAGCACCATAGTTGCTCGAGGAAACTTCATGATGTAGCAGCCAAGAGAGCTATGGAGGACCCTAGCAGAAGGGTGAAGCACCATAGTTGCTCAAGGAAACTTTATGATAGCAGCCTGGAGGAGCTGCAGAGGATCCCGGTAGTGAAGCCCGGAAGAACCTGAAGATATCAGGGTAGTGAACTTCCAGAGGTGGAAGGAAAGTTCTGGTGGATTACTTGTAGGGAGTTGATAGTGTTTGGTTGTCATTAGCGTGCAAGACGCAGTGAGAGGTGAGCGATTGTTGGCATCCTTATGTCAAGGAGTGTTTTATACTGAAGTTTAGAGTTGCAGTCATAGGCTGGATTACCTACAGATGTATGTGTTCTAGGACTGATAAAGTGATCGATTGATCATTGTTGTGTATCAAGGAACATTTATACTGATATATGTTATTGCATTCACATGCTGATTTTCATTGTACATATTTATAGATATATATATATATATTCCTCTTGTTGATAGTGCAACAGTGTATGTAGACTTGATCTACTTGAGGAGGTGGATAGTATCAGGTGGTGAATCAGAAGATAGGATACCACTTGGTAAACTGATAGAGTTCTGATGGTGTTGGAGAGCAACCTGATTGTAATAGTATAGAGTATAGGATTCATTATTATTATATGTGTGTATGTACTGTGTATGTGCTTTGTCCAGTAAATGTATTCGTATTTACTGGTGTTTGCCCTTGTCCTAGTGAGGCTTCCCATGAAATAGTACAGAAGAAGAGAGAGAGAGAGAGAAAGAACCAAGAACCACTGCTGTGGACAGAGTAGAAGGTAATACTAGTAAGTCATAGGGGATTGAGGAGATCACATCTCATAAGGAGAGAGTGGGGAGTCACAGCAGCTCGAGTGGGTGTGTGCACGTGACAACGAGGCTAAGTGTTGGAGCCGCATCCCCTAAACGTGTGACGTTGAGCCCCTCTCCAAGAGCCAGAAGCGCCGAAAGTGATCTAGTATAAGCACTCTACCGAGTTGTGGGTTGGGTTGTCCGTAAAGAAGGAGCAACGACGACAACACCAACCAACCCACAAGACTATAAGAATAGGCATATTGTCAATTTCTCTTTCAAAGTCTTCCGAGTTTGTGGTAATATCCATTATATTATCTGCAGCTTGAATGTCATTTATAAAGAAGCTGTCTGGGTCATCAACTTTCATGTTGTTTATTGGTGTGCTAAACATAGCCTCATACTGGCTTCTTAGAATTTCACTAATCTCTTTGTTGTCCTCTGTGTATGTACCTTCATTTGTAATTAACGGTCCAATACTGGTCGAGGTTTTGGATTTTGATTTTGCGTATGTGAAAAAATATTTCGGATTTTTCCTTATCTTTTGTATAGCTTTCTGTTCCAATTCCATTTCCTCACTCATATGATAGCTTCAACGTTTGTTCTATTTCTTTGATCTCCCTGCTTAGGCTTGTTTTCCTTGCTTGTGATAGTTGTGCCTGCCGAAGCATCTCCGTTATTTTTTTCCTTCTCCTGTACAGTCGTCTGCGTTCTCTTTCTAGAGTGGTCCTCTTTCTGCCCCTCCTCACAGGTACGTGTTTCAAGCAGACCGTGTAAGCTTCAGCTGTCAGTTGAGCTATTCCCTGTGAGAGAGTTTTGTCGCTTAAGACCGTCTCCCATTGAATGGTTGCAAGGTCTACATTTATTTTTTCTCAGTCAATCCACTTATTGTTGAAATTGAATTGATTGAATATTCCTTCTCGCTTGTTGGGTCTCTCAGACCTACTACCGCTATTTATGCTAGTTCGCACTTCAATGAGCTTATGGTCTGAGTATGAAGTATCTGAAATTGTGATCTCTGATTAGTTCATCATTGTTTGTGAATAACAAGTCTAGTGTGTTTTCGTTCCTAGTTGGTTCTGTAATCTGTTGATTGAGCGAGAATTTGTCGCAGAATCTCAAAAGTTCTCTGACCTGTGGTTGGTTATTTCCCGGGTCATTCCCTGCTATGATATTTGTGTTTGCCATTCTCCATCTTAGACTCGGTAAATTGAAATCTCCAAGGAAGATAATATCTAGAGCTGGGTTTGCTAGGTTGTCAAGTATGTTCTCTATTTTGTGTATCTGCTCTGTATTTTGTGAATTCCTCAACCGTTGTATCTGGCAGTTTATATATTAGAATAATAATTAAGTTTAGTTTCTCTACCTTAATTCCAAGTACCTCTACCACCTCATTAGTTGAGTTTAGTAGTTCTGTGCATACCAGGTCTTCTTTAATATACAGACCTACTCCTCCATTTGAATTAGTTTTTCTATCACATCTATATAAATTATAATTTGGAATCCAGATTTCACCATCCATGTAATCTTTTGTATGAGTTTCCATAATGCTCCAAATATTGAGTTTGACTCTAATAGGAGGCCATTTATGAACTTAACTTTATTTCTTGACTTTGGCTTTAAACCTTGAATGTTTGCAAATATGAATGATTGTCCATATTGTGTGTCACTTCTGGAAGGTTTTGGTAGTTCTCCCTCCTCTCTACCCTGACCAAGGGTGTGTTGTTGTGGCAATGGTTTGTCCAGTTTTGGAAGTGATACTGGGGAGTGTGGTAGTCTCTGTGTAGTTGGGGGGGGGTGTAGTATGTGTGGGCTTGATGAAGAACCGGATTCCAGTCTTGGGCATTTCCCCCTCTCCATCCATACTCTGGCCACGTTTCTACCTGTCTGTTTCTCCCTCTGTTTGTAGCTGCCTCTAAAAAATTTTCAGGGCTATTATATTGGACTTCCTCTCTTATATAGCGCTGTGTACCTCTGACGTGGAAATCGGGGCAATGAAGATCGTAGTATTTCCTCTCATTAACTGAGAGTTTGCATAGCTTAGGGTTACCTTGAGGTTACCTTGAGGTGCTTCCGGGGCTTAGTGTCCCCACGGCCCGGTCGTCGACCAGGCCTCCTGGTTGCTGGACTGATCAACCAGGCTGTTAGACGCGGCTGCTCGCAGCCTGGATGATCAGGTATCCTTTGGAGGTGCTTTGGAGGGTGAAAATATCTACACTCTGTATCAAAACGACATCTGCCTTTCCCTAACCAGTTTCGGCATTTCCGTGGGTGCATGAATGAGCATTCCGTGCCTCTGGGCCCATATCTGCACTGTCCTTTTGCATAATACCTGCAAATATTTTCATCTGTGATTGTATTATTCTTGTTTGTAACCATGCACGACTTGGCTACCTCTGTTTTTTGTTCTAACTTTCTCGTTTCTGCATTCATTCTCGGTATTGCCCTTATCTTTCTCCTTGTTGCTTTCGTCTTTCTCATTTGTGTTCTCATTCGTCTCATTTTTTATCTCCTTATTCATATCACCAGTTTGCTCTACAATATTGCCTTCATTTTTGTGTACCTCGACACTATGCCCATCTACATTGCTACTTTGACTCTCTAAATTCTCAGTCCCTGGGTAGTGCTCAGAGTTCGTTGCTGTCTTTATATACTCTGCATATATTTCTGGTAGTTTTTGTGTGAATTGTAGCCTGTGTACTTCAGGAATGTTATTCATTAGCTTGGTAATGTTTTCCCACATCTGTGTCACTTTGACAGATCCAGTAGTTACCTTCCCGGTTTGCATGTTGTGTAGGTAATCCTGTACAACTCAGGTGAAATCTTATGTTACAAATATTACATACAATGCCTACAACACTCTTCCGAAGTGACTTAAGGCAGCCTCCACACACCTCCATATTGGGTTTGTGATGTTATAATATCATATGCATATATTTATAATATTATATGTATGTATATATAATATGTATACAGTATATTTATAATATTACATATGTTTATTTGTTCAAGTTTATGTGGGGGGTACTTATCGCCTTGGAGAAAAGAGCAGAAGAGGAGTACAGAATGTCTCTTCATCAACAAATAAGAACATGTGTGCAGCATGGGAAAAATTGCAAACATTTGCTGAAACGACTCACCCAAATCAAGTTGCAGTAGGTCATTGCCTTAACCTATTCAATGACACTGTGATGCATCGTTACAGACAAATGTTAAAACGAAGGGAAAAACAAATGTCTTGACAAATTTGTAGCGAGACAAACAAGTACAGAACCACAACCAGGTCCTAGTGGTATTCAGGCAAAACGTAGGAGACAGAGAGTACCCCAGAGAAAGCATCACTACCTGATGTGATAATGGAAGGGGACTCCCTTTCCAAACAGTAACACCTCTCCTCCTCCCCCCTCATCACCATCTTCCATACGCCATCAAGAGCCCTCCATAGAGGCAAGAGAAACTTTGGTACCGTATTGTAGTTAGAAAAAAAACATTGTATTCAGTATAAAATGTATTTGTATGTTAATATTTTGCAGGGTGGGGAATGGATTAATTCAATTCCCTTTATTTCTTATGGGAAAAATCACTTCGACTTACGATATTTCGACTTACGATCCGTCTCTGGGAACGGATTAGCATCGCAAGTCGAGGCCCCATTGTACATGGATGGAGAAATACTAAAGAAATTGTTCACGACTTTTATTAGACCAAAGCTGGAATATGCAGCGGTTGTATGGTGCCCATATCTTAAGAAGCACATCAACAAACTGGAAAAGGTGCAACGACATACCACTAAGTAGCTCCCAGAACTGAAGGACAAGAGCTACAAGGAGAGGTTAGAGGCATTAAATATGCAAAAACTAGAAAATAGAAGAAAACGAGGCGATATGATCACTACATTCAAAACGGTAACAGGAATTGATAAAATTGATAGGGAAGAATTCCTGAGACCCGGAACTTCAAGATACAAAAAGCCAAACAAGTGGATAGAACTCCCCCAAACAGAAATGAGTATGAAGTTACACATCGCTGCGCCGCCGTCTGCGCAGCTCCCCCCCCGTCCCGGGAGGGAGAAGGGGGAGCCCCAGACCCCTGCGCCGGCCATCCACATCCCAGTTCTGAGGCTGGATATCAAACACGCAACAAAAAATTATGACTGGAGGAAGGGAGGGTTGCCGGGAAGCCTCTGGGTCTCACCCAGAAAATGGCGTTTCATTACATTCAATGCTGGTTTTCTGGAGGAGCCCTGTTGGCTTCCCAGAGTTACCTATCCAAAGACGAAAACAAGAGGAGCCTAACCCGGGAGGCACAAGTCGCTCACTCACCAACGCAAATCGGAGACAAAAGACCGCAACTGCCAACCCAAAGCCATATGGACCCGACAAGGCCCAGGAACATCAACGAAGGAATGCATAGTCAACATATGAACGACGTGGGCATGGGGATAGACAGCAGGCTGGCAGGACCGAACCACCCCGCTGACGACCCAAGAGAACCGCATCCTGGAACAGGGAAGAAGGAAAACCGGAACAACCCAAAGCGTGACCCCGGGCACGGCAGCCATGGCACGCAAAGAACGGCGAATCGCCTCAATCGAACACAACACATGATGCACCCCTGGCCAGACCAACCAGGCATCAACAACCCAAGGACCCCCTCCGGAAAGAAGCTGTGTCAGTCTTCGCCAGAAAAGAAGGAGACGACTGCAAGCGAACAAACCTACCAGGAGACCCCAAAAAGAGCCGAAACCCAGGCGCTGAAGGAGAGCATGACACACCCCGACCTGACCCCCAGAGGCAAACCCCAACAAGAAAAGAGCCTTGGAAAACAAACCAGAACCAAAGGGACCACAGCAAATCAAGGAGAAGAGAAGAGAGCACCCAATCCAAGAACTAGGACGGCTCAAGCGGCGTAAGAGCAGGCTGGAGGTGAATCATGCCAGAGACAGCTCTTGAATTGGTGCAGAGGTAACACCAAAACCGAAGCCACCCGGAGCGGCTCCGCCAGTGTCGCACGAGACAAGGCGACAGTATGTGGCAAGATGACAGCCCTGACCCTCCACAAGCGAAGGACAAGACCACACCAACAAAACGCAGCAAACCTACTAAGGGACAAAAAGAAAAAGGAAAGGACCCAAAAAAAGAATCTACACCACTGCCGTGACTAAGCACACAGGTGGGACACCATCAATGAAGCCATCTGATCACCAACAGATGGTGAGAGACTCGAGGCAGAACCGAACCAGCCCTGCCATGGACCGATCGAGCATAGGAAGAGGTGGAGCCATGGGTGTGAACACCGAGAAAGCAGAACCGGAAACCAAAGCCGGCAAGGAACCAGATGGAACGTCTATCGTACAAAAAACTTCCTAATGCTAGGGAGCTCGCCAGGAGATCGGAAATACTTGGACATGTGGTTCTGATGCAAGACTCTTGAGAAGTGACCCCGCGAGATCATGAAATCTCTAACTGGCAGGGCAAGCCAGGAAACCAGGAACACAAACCCGGCAAGCCGAGAAAGAACCAACCCTGGCGAGCAGAAACGCCTCGTCTGGGAGGAATCCCCTGGGACCCTTGAAGGACCAACACATCAAATCCGACAACGGCCAACAACTAGAACCCGCCAGCAGAAAAAACGTCGAAACGCAGACGTCGCAAACAGCAAGGGCAAAATTGAGATGAAAAATGAGGAGCCAGGTCCCAGGCCTAGGCCAACAAGGAAACTAGCACTGCGAACCGAAACGTAAAGTGAAAAGCAGGGACACCGCAACCCACAGGAGTGGCGAATGCAGTCCTAGCAGGGCAGAACGAAGCACGCAATACAGAGGAAGGTATGAGGAGAATAAACCAGGAATTGAACAGCACAAAACAAAAACGCACCGCCCGAAAAGTAACACAAAGAAGAAGGTTGGAGCCAGGACCTGAAACCTAGCACCACCCGGTCCAATGAAAAGAAACTGCAGGGGGCAAGAGAGGAAGAACGGGAGCAACATTCACCTGCATACAGGGCAACCCAGAAGCTGGAAGCGCAAACAAGGGGAAGAAGAAAACTCAGGAACAGAACCGAACACAGGGGCAGTGCAAAAGTAGGGACACCGCAACCCACAGGAGTGGCGAACGCAGTCCTAGCAGGGCAGAACGAAGCACGCAATACAGAGGAAGGTATGAGGAGAATAAACCAGGACGTGAACAGCACAAAACAAAAACGCACCGCCCGAAAAGTAACACAAAGAAGAAGGTTGGAGCCAGGACCTGAAACCTAGCACCACCCGGTCCAATGAAAAGAAACTGCAGGGGGCAAGAGAGGAAGAACGGGAGCAACATTCACCTGCATACAGGGCAACCCAGAAGCTGGAAGCGCAAACAAGGGGAAGAAGAAAACTCAGGAACAGAACCGAACACAGGGGCAGTGCAAAAGTAGGGAACCAAGCATGGACAAAGACCAACCTAGCATTAGTAGAGCCAAGAAGCACATACTAAAACACACAGCAATGTGTTGGAGAGAATGAGAAAAAATGGAAAAACACAAGAAAAAGACCAGAAAACAGCCTAAGCACCAGCAGCTGGGGACAATAATGTAGAAAGATGAGGAACGAAGACGACAGCCAGCAATCTGGAGCGAAAGGGACATGACCTACTACACACAGAGAAGCCAATGTATATGGAAGGGCTCAGCCAGACACTGCACGACGGGCAAGGAATTAGTGTCCAAGATAAAACCACGAAAGACGGGGTCATGCCCCCCCCCCCCAGGTGTAACAAATAACACAGAAACAAGG
The DNA here is from genome assembly GCF_040958095.1 of Procambarus clarkii. NCBI lineage: Eukaryota > Metazoa > Arthropoda > Malacostraca > Decapoda > Cambaridae > Procambarus > Procambarus clarkii. The sequence continues at coordinate 7,966,385 of NC_091201.1, forward strand.
AAGACCACATGAAGCACACAATGGGCCAAACAAAACGCCTCGCATGTCTCTAACATGCTTAAACCAAAATTGGTTTAAGCATGTTAGAGACATTAGGCAGATCATTGATGTATATAAGAAATAGGAGAGGTCCTAGGATGCAGCCCTGTGGCACCCCTATGGTTAGTGGTAAAGTAGGAGAGGTTACATCATTGATGGCCACATATTGGTGTCTGTCACTAAGATAGGATCGGATATAGTTCAGGGCAAGGCCACGGATTCCATAATGTTGAAGTTTAAGTAAAAGGTAGTTATGGTTAACAGTATCAAAAGCCTTTCTCAGATCAATGAAGAGTCCAATCGGAAACTCACTTTTGTCAAGGGCCGAGTAGATTAACTCAAGCAGACTAACAATTGCATCATTGGTACTCTTTTGGGAGCGGAAGCCAAACTGATAGGGCCTTAGTATATTGAATTTTATGAGATAGGAGTAGAGCTGTTTGTAAATAATTTTTTCAAATATTTTTTATAATAAAGGTAGATTTGATATGGGTCTGTAATTATTTATGTATGCCGTATTACCTCCTTTATGAACTGGCGTTACTCTTGCTTTTTTAACCCTTTAACTGCACAATGCACCTGCAGGCTCACGTCTGGGGTGCGCTACACACCTCTGGGTATTTGTATTTTTCACGTTCCATTCAAAACTCCCGCGGCTACATGGGGTTCACATCACCTTTCTCAAGGCTCTTGTAAACAGACGCCATCTTTAACAAAAATCGTTGTCCACATTCCCGGGTGTGGGGGCCTCAGTAGTGAGTGAGCAACCAAGGCTGGCGCTCGCAGTATGAGTGCACAGCACTGCTGTTCAGCGTGACCACAGCATCTCCTAATAATGTCATAATATATATATAACTTGTATTATTTAGGCATGATAGTGTTATAGAAGAGCCTGAGTGTGATAATGACTGGGTACAATGTTCAAATATCAGTGATTCAATGCTGTTCATGATGTTCACAGCGCTAGCCACAGCACCACAGCATTATTTCATCCCTCTAGGAATCTTCAAACGACTTTTTAGGTTCCTTTTCAAAATAAACTTGTGGTCAATTATTCCTTTACAGGAATTAGTGACCAGGATTGTGGTTATAATTAGCATTGTGCGTAGTATTGTGGAAGGAGGAATTTTGGTGAGGAAGGGAGAGAATTGAGGTAGCCTCACTGTGTGGCAACCGCTCTTGTTTTGCTCACCATACTAGCTTCGTGGTTCGCTATGGGGAACACACTTGTACATGGGTATATACAGTGTGTGTGTGTATAGTGTAATAACAGCATCAGGAGTATGTTGAGAGGAGCTATTTTGGTAAGGGAGGTGACGTCGTAATCGTAGCATCGTCTGCTGTCTGCTATGTGATTTCTCATGCAGTGTATGATGGCCACTATACTGTTTGGACACAATACCGGCTTACTTGCATAGTTCTGGTAAATAAAACATGTAGATAGGTATATATAACATCTGTAAATAGTGTAATAAAAACAATAACAGTATGGTGGGAGGAGGAATGTTGGCGAGTAAGATGTTCAAGTGAGGGAGACTGGCTGGGTGTGGCTGCTCACACTCGCGGTGTTCTGAATGTGTTGATGGTGAATGTATATAGTGTGTACATATGTTGTAAATATACATAAATGAACATGAAACATTGGTGTGAATAACTGTATGATGGGAGGAGCAATTTTAGTGAATACAATGTTGGAGGAGTGAGGGAGGGCTGGCTGGGTGTGGCTGCTCACACTCACGGTGTTCTGAATGTGTTGATGGTGAATGTATATAGTGTGTACATTTGTAAATACACATAAATTAACATTAAACATTGGTGTGAATAACTGTATGATGGGAGAAGCAATGTTGGCGAATACAATGTTGGAGGAGCAAGGGAGGGCTGGCTGGGTGTGACAGCTCACACTCGTGGTGTTCTGAATGTGTTGATGGTGTATGTATAAAGTGTGTGACAGTGTATAGTCTGTAAATAGATTGTATAGATACATAAATTAGCATGATACATGGTAAATATGTGCAACATATGTGTACACAAGTGTCATGCACGTAACACAGTGTCCTCAGACAGTACGGATGTTTTACTGCCGTAATATAGTCTACGTGTTCATTATACATAAGATTAGCATGAAAAAACAAATAAAATGTATTTAGAACTGTGCGCAAAAAATGAACAGAAATACATTCACGGCAACTCGCACGCCCGTCCCAGGCGCCCTACTGGCCTCAGGAGCATACGTCACGGGCGAACGGGGAATGATGACGTCACACGCCAACTTACGGAACCATAGCAGCCAAAGTATGTACAAGTTCGAAATTTTTTTTACATGCCCATACTGAGGGAAGGGTTTTTAACACTTTAAAAAACAAAAGAATTTTTTCAAGAGAATTTATTTCCTGTGCACTTGGGGGGTGTCATATTTAGAGGCAGTGCAGTTAAAGGGTTAAGGATGTCAGGGAAGGTACGACACTAGAGATTTATTGAACAGCAAGGCTATGGGAAGTGCAAGGGCATGGGAGGCACTCTTGTGGACCATGGATGGGATTTCATTAATGTTCCCAGCTTTGGATTTTAGTGAGTGAATGATGGACAACCTCTGTAGGGCTGATCGGTGAGAGGAGAAGAGAGCTTGGATAGCTACCTGAGAGATATGTGGTAACACGTGTCTGGGTCTGTGGGATTTTTCAGGCAAGGTTAGCACCAATCGATGAAAAGAAGCTATTAAATTCAGCTGCTGTTTCAAGGTCTGTTGCAGGTGTATAACCATCCTTGGAGATTTTTATCTTATGTTAATGTTGTTTAGCTCCTAGAATGTTAGAGATGGCTCTCCATGTGCTTTTCATGTTACCTTTTGCTTCTTTGAATCTATTCTCATAATAGGAACGCTTTGCTCTTCTTATTATACTTGTAAGCACTGATGAGTACCTCTTAACTACTTCCTTTGCAACTAGGCCAATCATATTTTTTTTCATGTTCATGTTTCCTGTCAATTGCATTTAACACTTTCACGCTATCTGGACGCGCCGGCGCGTCCGGTTTCGTCTAACGTAAACGCATAGTGGACATAAAGTTATGTCTTCTTTTAAAATATTTGTATAAAATTCAATTTTAATCCGATTTCATTGGGGTTTGTTTCAAACAACGCGCCATGAAGTTCTCTTTCTCACCACTAGGCCGCCTGGCGCGTTGGCCTACCCGGTCACGTGACGGGCCCATTGTATTCGTGTCACGTGTCGTGAGTCGATCACGCTCCCCTCGTGCGCCAAACTCGAGCATTTTTACCCGTTTCCGTGTGGATTATACCCAATTACTTCATCAAAAATGGATCAAGGTCAAGGCCCAAGCACTTCTACGCCCAAGGAAGCCTCCAGGTCATCGAGAGTGGACAAAATAACCCAAATTTTTAAGAAGTGGAGCGGAGTGAAGCTCACACCAACGAAAATTCCAGGCCTTGTGGAGGATTTATCAGAAGCTGAAGGTGATGTAGAGGTATTGGAGGAAGATTTTGGAACCCACAACGATTATAGTGTACCTAGAGCTAGAGGGAATGATACGGCAACGAGTGATGAGGAGACTGAGGCCCTCACCGAGGAAGAGGAGGCACCGCGACCCCCTCCTCCTCCTCCATCTCGGCGCACATGTGGTGCATCTAGGCTACCTAGAAAAGTAGCTACCAGACATGTTACTCGTCGTAGGAACACACGACAAATTGCGCCAAGTGATTCTGAAAGTATAAGTGATGAGGAAAGTGATGAGGATTCATTCGAGCCTGCTGAAAGGCGTACACGTACAGTACGTACTCGGCAGGCTGGGGCTGGTGAGGGCTGGAGTCGTAGCAATACTTCTCCAGTTGTTGATGATTTTACTGGAAATCCTGGACTGAAAATTCCCAAGCCTACTAGTGCACTGGCTTATATTCAATTGTTCATCACACGTGCCCTCCTTGAGTTCTTTACCGTTGAAACAAATTTGTACGCCTCGCAGTTATTCCGGATGGCCAATGAAAATGTATCAGATATTTGGACCCCAGTGAAGGTGAGTGAAATGGCGCGATTCCTAGGACTGTTCATATTGATGGGCATAATTAGGCTCCCAACTATGAGGATGTATTGGCAAACAGCAAAGCCATGGCATGCTCGTTTCTTCAGCTTGTTCATGCCGTCCAGACGATTCCAGCATATAAACCAGTTTTTCCACACATTCAATACCAATGCAGTGCCCGTGAACAATCGTGATAAGTTGATAAAAGTGAGACCAGTGATGGATTACTTGAAAGAAAGGTTTGCTCAAGTTTACATCCCCAAGAAAGAGTTGTGTTTGGATGAGGGTACAATGGCATGGCGAGGCCGACTATCCTTCAAAGTGTACAATCCAAACAAACCAGACAAGTATGGTGTGAAACTTTATATGCTTGCTGAATCTGTCTCTGGGTACATATATGACTTTGATGTATACTCAGGTATTGGTAAGACGATAGTGGATACAGTAACGGGGTTGATGCAGCCTTTAGTGAACCAGGGTTACCATTTGTACATGGATAATTACTACAACTCGGTTACCCTGACAGAAACATTGAGAGAACTTGGGGTGTACACATGTGGCACAATTAGAATGCTACGTGGTGCCCCAAAGGTATTGCAAGCTCTAGCCAAGGGTAAACTTCCACTGGATACCACAGTATACCGCCGCAAAGATAATACCTTCATTCTCCTGTGGAAAGACAAGCGAGTGGTTTCAATCATTACCAACATCCACAATGCAGACACTCAGCGAGTTCAGCGAAGGAAGCGAATTCGCAACCGAGACGGAACAAGTGGAATACAACAGGTAACAGTGAACAAACCGACTGCAATTTGTGAGTACAATAAGTTCATGAAAGGTGTGGACCACTTCGATCAAATGGTTAAATATTACCATTTTACCAGGAAAACTCACAAGTGGACCAAAAAGATTACCTTTTATTTCCTGCAAATGGCATTGCATAATGCCTATGTTTTGTACAAATACAACACAACTGATCGAAAAAAGCTAACATTGCTACAGTTCCACGAAGTGGCAATCTGGGCCCTATTGCACTGGGACACAGAGGAGTGGCCTAAAACATCATCATCATCTCAACACTTGCGGCACGCTCCAGACATAAATGATGACACAGCTCCTGCCAATGCTGACGCCATGCCAACTCCTGGACCATCTGGTGTGAGGCGGCCTTTGTTCACTACACCACCTCAAGATGAAGCAGACAACGAATCTGAACCCGACATGTCTGCCACACTGCCAGTTGACGAAACTGTTTTGTCAGATGAATCTGACTCTCCTGCAACTCCTGTTACACCTCCAGCGAGAGGACCTGGCCGCCCTATTGTTGATTCAGAAAATCGCATGAACTACAAACTGAAACATGAAATTTACAGACTGCCCAAACGTCTCAAGTGTCATGCATGCGCACGGTCCGGTAAAAGGAAGGACACGAACTATGGATGCAAGACCTGTGGTGTTGCACTCTGTGTTGTTCCCTGCTACACCAATTACCACCGGAAACAGGTGTATTGGGTGGTGAAGAAGTAACCACCCGCAACAGCTTCACTCCACCTACAAACCATCTGTTGAGCAACTTCAGGAATGAAGAACCTGAAGAAGGTGGAGTGAAGAACAAATGCTCAACTTACTGTTCCACAACCAGCCTTCCCTTGGTAAGTACACCTATTTGGTCCAAGTTTGTGTAGTATAATTTAGCTCATAGAACATTCTATTGCGAAAACATTGCCACAAAAATGAATGACATACATACAATAATAATATCAGAACAGTGAAATAAGTATAAACTTTCAAAGCAACGTTTCGCGCGTGTGTCGTCCGGTCACCGTTACCGGGTAACAGTGCGCCCACTTCCCACACTCTTGCGGGTGGGCCGGGACCATTATTCTACGATTATATTCATATCACCGTGTTGGGAATTTTATTGGGAGTCCATCGATACCAAAATTAAGGCTGTAGGACAATTGTAGAGGTGATAATAATCCCAAGAGTAAAAACATTTTGTTGCTGTTGAGCGCTCACGGCGACTCATCTTCGTAGTTATTTATTTCATGCTGGTATCTCTATAGCTTTCGTGACTTTTTTTACTGATTTTCTTCTATAGAATTTTATTGCGAACACGTTGGTACCAAAATGAAATACGTAGCATGAAAACTAAGGTCAGAAAAGTAAAAAGAGTATACACATTTTTGTTTTTACGCTTAAGCGATAAAAACGCCGCGCGCACATACGGTTGGCTGAGTGACCTTCGCCGAGAGCGCGAAAGTGTTAATATGCCATTAGTGAGCCAGGGATTATTTAACCTTTTGCCAGTTACTTGCTTGGTGAGGAGAGAACAGTAAGTACTGTATTGTAAAGGCTTAGAATTTTGGAGAGGAAGAGGCTAGTTAAGGAATTTATATCCTGTGTATTATTAAATTCAGATTCCCAGTTTATATTGAGGGAATTTGTGAGATTGCCTATTGCTGCTTCACTGTGAAACCTAAAGGTAATTTTAGTATTAGCTGGTGGTTTTATGGCCATGTTCGCTACAAGAAACATAGGATAGTGGGTCAGTTGTTCTGTCAGTGATTATACCAGATGTGAGGGGAGCTGTTATATTGGTCCATAAGTAATCCAGGGTAGTAGCAGATGTTTGAGTGAATTGGGTGAGCCTGGTGATTGCGGGGCTGAGCATACAGGAATTCATGCCGTTAAGGAAATAGTCGACTTGAGGGCAATTTTGTTACCCTAGGTCAATATTGAAATCACCCCCCAGAACTATGTGACTTTAGTTGAGGTTGTTATTTATGATAAGATTTCACAAGTTATCTACTATCTACTATGCAGCTATGTTAGTATTGTGAAATCTATAAATGGCTCCAACAGTTAAGGAGGATTTCAGGGATTTAATTGAAAATTGAGCAAAAGTAAATTCACAGCAGTCATCTCTATCACTAATGACACTATTGCAGGTGAAGGTATCTTGGTTAGTATATGGCTGTGCCACCTCTTTTGTTAGGCCTACAGTTGTGAATGGCTCTATAACCAGCTAAGTTGAATAGTTGGGTATGGTCTTTACTTAGCCAGGTTTCTGTTAAAATAATGAACGATAGTTCAGTACCTAGTGCTGAGAGTAGTGCATTTATATCATCAAAATGTTCCTGCCAGCTATCCAGGCATATCAGCCTGGATAGCTCCGGGGAGCCGACGGGGCTCACCCCAGAAAACACATACATTTCAACTACAATTGTATCTTTCCAACGCTGTATTCGTGAAAAAATCTGATAATTCCTCAGCAATGAAATGAGCTGCATATTTGTTCGTTTCCTGAACAATATGTTCCATGCGAAACTCATCAAGATATGCGGTAGAGAAGTTCACTTCACACACATTGTCACCATTATCAAGGGGAAAAGGCATGCAATTCCAACATCTTTAGCATCAAAGGTGGGAATGTCTGGAATAAAATCTTCCCCATCACTCCACAAATATACACCTGCTGTTTTCCGACCAGCAACAGCAGCACCATGGCAAGGAATCTGTGGACAAGGAGCTGAAGCCCGTCTACACAGTAGGGGTGGGAAGGGACGATGAGGGAAAATTCCTTGAAGATGAAGAGGGGGCATTATTGATCATTGGCACCATGCAGTGCCACGTGGCGGCGCTTGGGTGGGCAAGATGCTGCTGGCGCGACAAACATTTGCTTGGCAAAACCACTGGCACTAGCGACAGGTGTGGTAAAACTGTTCTCTGACTAAATCACTAAAACCAGAAAATGATTCACCTTCCTAAGACTCGTCAAGCAAATCCTCATAATCTGGCAAAATAACACGAACTATGTGATTGGGTTGAGTGTGGGCGAGGAGGCAAGGGTGAGGGGACAGGCGGCCTGACCCTCGTGGCACCCACTTGTTCATTCTCACTCTTGGTCGTTTCAGGATCTTATGGGTGTGTGTAGTCCTGATCTATGTCTGAGTCGTCAATACGTGGTTCATCACCCTTCTGGAACAATTCCTGATTATTTCATCATCAGTCAATGATTGTGTTGCAAGCTGCACTGAGCTCAGTCAGCTGCTTGTGCATGGTGCGCTCGCCATGGTCTCTGCCAGGTAACTAAGGCCTCTCCACAATGACGGCCTAGATTGGATCTTTTTCCAACATCACATCTGTTTATTATCAGCTGTGGCTGTACTATAGCTGCCCCCTATCCCTCGCAGAGCATTTAAAATCGTGCGTGAGACCCTGAAATATACTTGTATGTAGTGAGCCATTTCGTGATAATTCCTCCCTACATACATATATGTTTTGTGCCATTTAAGGGTTAAGGCAATGGCTTACTGCAGCTTGATTTGGCCAAGTCGTTTCAACAAAACTTTGCATTTCTTCCCATACTGCACACCACTTCTTAACTGTTGAGGAAGAGACATTCTGTACTACTTCCTATTCCCCTGAAGAAATTTCCTCGGCTGTCTCTTGGTGCTGCTCCTTGTGAAGGGCTAGGAGTTCTTCGGTGATCAGTTCTTCGCTGTGTTCCTACACCAACTCACAACACTCAACTCTCACAACACTATGAATGCCACTTCTTTTTCTAAATTTCTCAAACCATCCCCTGCATGCCTTAAACTCTTTCATATCTGCATCACTTGTTCCAATGGTTTTCTTTATAAGATCTTCATGCAATAGCCTTGCTTTTTCACAAATGATGGCCTCTGAAATGCTATCACCCACTAACTACTTCTTGTGTATCCAAATTAATAATAACGTTTTAACATCCGCGTGCTTCTGTTCTATGTTTCATGAATATTGATACACCTTTTGCCACTTTAGCACTCATAATTTACTTTGTCTTAGCAAGTACGGTGAATATCGCTGGTATAGATCTGTTGTACTGCCTAGCTAGATCAACAGCATGCTGGACTTGTGATCCTGTGGTCCTGGGTTCGATCCCAGGCACCGGCGAGAAACAATGGGCAGAGTTTCTTTCACCCTATGCCCCTGTTACCTAGCAGTAAAATAGGTACTTGGGGTGTTAGTCAGCTGTCACGGGCTGCTTCCTGGGGGTGGAGGCCTGGTTGAGGACCGGGCAGCGGGGACACTAAAGCCCTGAAATCATCTCGAGATAACCTTCAAGATAACCCGCACACCATCTTCATGTTCACGAATAATCTCTTGTTTTTCTTCTATCGTCATCCTCACATGTGTTTTCTTAGTTTCAATTGCCACTTTGAACCTTACCACTGACTTTCTTGGGACTCAGGGCATAATATATAATAATTACTTTTATGTAAAAAAAAAAATCAAAATAATGAAATTCTTTACAAGCACGATCGTCACTAAGTGAGTGACTCTGGTAAACAGAAGAGGGGTCGGCCATACCACCAGGAACCACATGATCGGTCGACCCATACGTGTGTCAACAAAGTCACTAGTCGAGTCAAAGGTCGTAAGTCGAGTCGCATTTTCCGATAAAATTTACGTCCTAACTCGAAAAATTCGTAAGTAGGGGCAGTCCTAAGTCGAGGTGCCACTGTATAGGGCTGTGTGTGTGTCTACCTGGTATCATTTATACTGGTAGAAAATACCAGTATAAATAAAAGAAAAATACCCGCTGCCCTTCCATCACCCACCCAGCAAGCAGCATGGCGGAGACAAAGAATGATCATTGTCAGGTCGCAAAGACAATGCTCACTCTTCAAACTTGCACTTGGCGTGGGCAGGCTCAACGGGCCAATCCATAACGGACCACACCAGAGACCCACAAGGGTATTACTAGGGCCTGTAGGCAGCTATTCTACAGAAACTCCAAACACCAAATGCCTCAAAAGCAACCAGGCTACAAATGACAACCATGGCATGCCATGTAAACAAGCACACAAATCCTTACACAACCATAAGAATGCCCCCAGCCAGGTGACCCATATAGAGGAATCAATGATTTGTGATTAGCCAAAGGGGGGGCTTTCCATCCCAGTGGCCAAACCTCTTGGGAAAACTCCTGAACATGCAGAGAAGAAAACTCAGACTTTGCAAGGGCAGCATTAGCAGACATTCAGGGAAGAAAATGCTGAGCCAATTCAGCTCAAAATGCAACAAGAGCCAAGCCCACACAACAAGTTGGAATGAAAATACACAAGTGAAGTGAACACAACATAAAGAACAACAAAAGAAAATGG
>NC_091201.1:7981613-8001613 GCF_040958095.1 Procambarus clarkii
CTTCACCGATTGCTTTGAAATTTTGACACAACGTTGCATTCAAATAGGCGCGTCTTTTTATATACCTATAATATAGATGCCCCCCTCTGACAGGCAAAAACATGAGTTTTTGAAATACAACGCCATCTGTTGCACATAATAGCAACATGCACGCTACACTAAATGTCACAAATTCCATTTCAATGTTTCCGATTGCATTGATAAATTTTATTTTCATAGATTTTTTTATTTATTTCATTTTTTAATGAATTATTTTGTGTGACATTGTGTTGGAATTGAGCTGTGTTCTTTATCATACTGTTCATTTCGTAAGTATAGATGCCACACCTGTGACAGGTAAAACTATGCTTTTCTTGAAAAACAGCGCTATCTGTTGCATGTAAGAGCAACACACATTATACTAAATATGTTACAATTCCATTTCAATGTTTCTGATTGCATTGATAATTTGAATTTTCATAGATTTTTATTTATTTTCTTTTTTATTTAATTATTTTGTGTGAATTGCGTTGGAATTGAGCTGTGTTGTTTACCATACCGTTCATTTTGTGAGTATAGTTTATTTTATTTGTTCATATTTTCATTTCATTTTTTAACTGTTTTTCTTATATTTCAGTGATGGGAACATCAGATTACTTGATGTTCCCAATTTTCTGATGGGAACATCAGACAGTTTGGGAAGGCATCGGACGAGGGAGTGGGGAATGGTGGGGATGACGAGGGGACGGAAGTGAGAGATGGTGGGGAGGACAAGGGGACAAGGGAGGGGGTAATGGTGGGGAAGGATAAGGGGACGAGGGAGTTTGGGATGGTGGGGACGAGGGGATGGGGGAATGGAGAATGGTAGGGAGGACAAAGGGACAAGGGAGTGGGGGAGTGGGGCATGGTGGGAAGGAAGAGGGGATAGTGGAGTGGGGAATGGTGGGGAGGACAAGGGGACATTGGAGTCGGGAGTGGTTGGGAGGCCGAGGAGATGGGTGAGGGGGGAATGGTGGGGAGGACTGAGGGACAGAGAAGGTTGCTGTGACTCAGCAACGCACATGCGTTGCTGAGCCACAGTAACGCGTGGCCGGGTACTGCTAGTACATAATTAAGTAAGTAAGTAATTATCAAAAGAAGGCACCAAACCGGGAAGGCTATGTAGCACCATCAAGTACGCAAAATAATCAGAGGGCGCTAAATATCACCAAGGATGCCAATACGAGAACAAAAACGCATAAGGCGAACGATATCAAAAGTATCCGAGTCACCAAGAATGCTATCGAGGGACAGGTGACCGCGAGGGGCGGTCGGAAAGCAAGACACACGCTCGTCCTGGAAGTCAGGACATTCAAGAAGGACATGCACGACCGTAAGAGGGACAATGCAACTAGGACAATAAGGAGCAGGGCGGCGCTCCATCAAGTGACCATGGGTTAAGCGAGTATGGCCAATACGCAACCTCGCCAGAGCTGTTTCCCACCGCCGGTTACGGTGGAAGGAGGACGGCCACGAGGAAACACAACATTTAAGAGTACGTAGCTTGTTACCAGTAACAGACAACCAAGAAGCCTGCCAACGGGTAAGGACTGAGGAATGGATAACCGGGTAAAAGTCGGAATACGGAATGCCTTTGCGAGAGATGGGACAAGAGCGGACAGCTTCCTTGGCAGCAGCATCCGCACGCTCATTTAAAGACACACCAATATGGCTGGGAACCCAACAAAACTCAACCGACTTAAATTTACTGTGAACGAGAAACAGCCAATGCTGGATCTCGACAACTACTGGATGAACCGGATTAAAGGACCCGAGAGCCATGAGGGCACTACGAGAGTCAACAACAACCACAAAGGAAGACTGACAACGAGAAAGTAGGAGACGAAGAGCATAGAGAATAGCATAAAGTTCCGCTGTAAAGATGCTAGTCTCTGGAGGCAAGCGACACATATAAGTGCGATCAGGAAAAACAACAGAGTAGCCAACACCGTCCGCTGACTTAGACCCATCGGTGAAGACAGAAACGGAGCGGGAGTGAGAAGAAAAGTGCTCAAGGAAAAGGCGTTTTAGAACCGTAGGAGGGGTAAAAGCTTTAGTGATACGGGTCAAGGATGTACAAAACCGCGGAAGAGGGACCCTCCACGGGGGCAAAGAAGGAACAACACGAGGAGAAACATCAGAAATACGAACGGAAAGAGAATCCTGTAGGCGAGATAACCGGACAGAAAGAGGGAGGTGGTGAAGAGGAACAGGAACCGCAGGAGGGGTAAAAGTTAAAGCACGACAGAGGCGAGAAGAAGGATGTTGCAAGGACCGCGCAAGATAGCGAAGACAGTAGCGATCACGGCGGTCCTGGAGAGACAGGAAGCCAGTGTCAACATACAAGCTAAGGATGGGAGTCGAACGAAAGGCACCAGAACTGAGACGCAACCCAGTATGGTGCAAAGCATCAAGACGGCGAAGAGTAGAAGGAGAAGCAGACGAGTAAGCAGGGCAACCATAATCGAGCTTAGACAGGACGAGAGAGGAATGTAAAGCAATAGTACATAATTAATAATTAGAATTAATGTTTTAAAAACCTTTGCTCCAAAACATTATATCATATTTAAAACAACGTTCTATTAAAACTATTGCGCTCCGAACCCTCCTATTATCATCATAAGTTTTTCTCAATGGAATCCGATGACTATCATGCGCGTTATAAACTAAAATATTTGTAAAAAATTGAATTTTCATCCAATCAACTTCTAGGTGGTTTCAAAATGAACACTTTTAGATTGCGCACAATTTGATACCAAAATAAAAGACGTAACATAAAAATTGATGTCAGAACACTGAAAAGATATAATTAATTTTGAGGCGAGTGTCAAAAAGTGCCCAAAAGTTAAAATGTTTGTTAAAATACTATTTATTGTTCTATTATTATGGGAGTAGTTTTAAAATACGTGCCTTTTTAATGCGAACAATTTGATACCAAAATGAAGGATGTAGCAAGATAATTTATGTTATTAAACTGAACGAGTATATACATTAGTCTGCAGGTGTGCTAATCGGTGCTCGTTCACAGATAACTTGGCTGACTTTAGGCTTTGCTGTGGGACTCACTCCGGGCCTTAAGATCTTATATGTATATAGCCCTATAGAGAATTCTATTGCGAACACAATGATCCTAAAAGAAACGATGTAGCACGAGAAATAAGGTGAGGAAACTAAAACGAGTATATACATTTTACTGATTTTGCGCGCTCACGGGTAACTTGGCCGACTTTAGGCTTTGAAGTGGAGAGTCACTCCGGGCTTTTAGACCTTATACTGTATATGCATATACCCCTATAGAGAATTCAATTGCAAACACAATGATACCAAAACGAACGATGTAGCATGAGAAATAAGGTGAGACAACTGAAATGAGTATATACATTTTACTGGTTTTGCGCGCTCACGGATAACTTTGCCGACTTTAGTCTTTATACTTTGTTATTGGTATTGCTTATATATATTGTGGTTGTTATTGCTTATATTTGTGTTTCTATTTAGAGCATTTTATTGCAAATAATTTGATACCACAATGAACAATGTTGCACAAAAATGTCTGTTAGCAAACTGTATGTGTTTGTCTGGTGTATTGGGTGTAGCGGGAGTGGCAATGAGTGTGCTCTAGCAGTTAAGGCTTCGGCGACTTTAGGGGTCGTGCGGGTTATGCGCCCCCATGTTGTCTACTTTATATGCATATGTCTGTGTAGGAAATTTTATTGCGATCACACTGATACAAAAAAAAACGATGTCGAACAAGTTTAGACTTGATAAACCTGAAAAGAGTAGTAACATATTCACGCTGTTTGGCGTGCACGGCTAACAAACGACTTAGCTTTTTATTTGATGCCGGCATTACGTTAGCTTTGGTGACATGTTATACATATGTTCCTCTAGAACATTTCATTGTGAACACATTGATACCAATATGAAACACGTACATTGAAAATTATGGTAAAAAAATTGAGGAGTATAAACTTTTCAGTAGGGGTGTAGCTGATGTGCAGTTGGGCGTGCGGTAGCGGGTAACCGTTGAGCAACTTCCCATGGTCTTGCGGGTGGGGCACGTCCATGTTTTGCACTTTATATTCATATGTCCGAAACGCTATGCGTACTAGTGGCTTTAGGTATTGTATGTACTACCTCTATCTATAAATCAAACAGAATGTTTGTACTGTAACTCTGCATCTATGTATGTACTTTTCCTAAATAAATTATTATTATTATAATTTTACGGAATTTTATTGCGATCACAGTGATACCAAAATTAACGACGTAGAACAATTCTGGGGGTTGACAAACCTGAAAAAAGCATAATAATTTCATCGCTGTTTGGCGCTCAAGGCTAACGATCGCCATAGTTTTTTATTTGGTGCAGGTCTCATGTCGGCTTTGCTGAAATTTTATATATACAGTGGTACCTCGGAATACGAGTGTCCCTGTATACAAGTTTTTTGGAATACGAGCAGGATTTGCTCGGAAAATTTGCCTCGGAAGGCGAGTGTTGCCTCGGAACACGAGTTTGTTGATACACGTACAGGCTGACTAGCGCGTGGTGGCACGGCGATCGCGCCTCAGTTTACCAGTGTCTCGCGCCCAGTGACTATCCCGCCTCAATTCTTCACAAGGATTTACAGTTTTTTGGCCATTTGAGCATATAAGTTATTATATATCTCGCCATGGGTCTCAAGAAAGCCATTGGTAAGGTTCAACCTAAGAAAATAGCTGTGAATAGAGGCAGTAGAGGATGTCCCTTTTTGATTAAGAAAATGTGTGAAGTATGGAAAGAACTGCAAAGTTTTGTTGAAAAAAACTCGCCCAGATAAAGCTGTAGTAGGCTATTGCATTGACCTTTTAAATGGCAATGTGATGTCTTACTACAGACAAGTGTTAAAATGTAGGGGAAAAACAAGTGTCTTTAGACAGATTCTAAGTAAGACAAGCAAGTCCTAGTGGTATGCAGGCAAAATGTGCCAGAGAGTGCACACCAGTGAAGTCCTCACTGCCTGATGTTATAACAGAAGGGGACTCCCCTTCCAAACAATAACACCTCTCCTCCTCCTTACCATCTTCCATACGCCAACAGCAGTCATCAGCAAGGGTAAGTAATAACTTGAACATAGTTTTATAGGTTTATTTAGATGAATTAGGTATAAAATTTAGTTTGAAGTGAGGTTTTTGGGTAGTCAGGAACGGATTAATTCATTTCCCATTACAGTGCTTCCTCAGTCTAATGAACCCCACTCTATCGAATTCCCGGAAGAGCCGAACAAATTGAATTTGGTACCAAATGTTCAGTGGAACATACAAATGTTCGATTAAGTGAGGAATGTTCGTCTAAGCGGTCACCGAGGCCGAGCGTTGGAGCTGGCTGTCATCAACTATGATTCGCCAGAATGTAAACAGTTATGTAGTGTTTTATTATCCTTACCCATTGTTTCTAGGGAGAAATGGTAATAAAATGGTGTCAGGGGGGGCATTGGTGAGAGAGTTGTTGTGAGGAGGCAAGTGGTGTCAGTGGTTAGGGTTTTTTGTTAGGGGGCAGGTGGTGTAAGTTACGTATTCTCATGGGAGGCAGGTTGTCAGCCAGGCAGCTGACAACCAGCTGAAATGGTGATAAAATGGTGTCAGGGGGGCATTGGTGAGAGAGTTGTTGTCAGGAGGCAAGTGGTGTCAGTAGAGGCAACACATGACTGGCGCCTCCATGCTCCCCCTTCAGCCCCCCCCCCCCTCTCCTTCCTGCACCTGACCACCACAGACCAGCCACTACCTCACTCTCCTCTCGTCGTCAGATGCCACGAGTCAATTTAATGATAATTATCGCATTATCTACACTGAAAATAGCCTTTTTATTAGAAAAATGTCATATTGGAGCAATAATAATGACGAAAATTGTGATATATACAGTAAATATTTTAAACGGTTTGAACACATTTCCTTTTCACAGAATTTTGAATACAATTGGGGTGTAGATAAGAGCTGGCATTGTGTGGCCGGCTGGTCGCTCCCTGAGCCATTGGGGGGGGGGGGGGGATGGGAGGGGGGGGGGGGGGGGTTTGTTTCCTGGATCCATCCCTCCCTTCCACTAACAGCCTATGTACTGTACTGTAATACATTAGGTATTAATACAGTACTGTACTGTATAAAATGAATAAAACTTCAAAACAGACAATATTTTATTAGTTATAACAACAAACAATATTATTTGAAGGCAATTTGTAAGTCTATTTAGATTAAATTTTGAGTAGGCCAATAAAACAAGCACAGGTCGTATGAATGTTAGGCCTTGGTGAGGTGGCTGGCATCATTTCAGGTGGTGTCAGGGGAGGCAGGTGGTGTGAGGTGGTGGAAATGGTTGAAGGGTGATAAAATGGTGTCAGGGGAGGCAGGTGGTGTGAGGTGGTGGAAATGGTTGAAGGGTGATAAAATGGTGTCAGGGGAGGCAGGTGGTGTCAGTGGAGGTAGGTGGGGTCATTGGTGGAAGATGTCAGGGGAGGCAAGTGGTGGAAGGTGTCAGGGGGAGGCAGGTGGTGGAAGGTGTCAGGGGAGGCAGGTGGTGGAAGGTGTCAGGGGAGGCAGGTGGTGGAAGGTGTCAGGGGGAGGCAGGTGGTGGAAGGTGTCAGGGGGAGGCAGGTGGTGGAAGGTGTCAGGGGGAGGCAGGTGGTGGAAGGTGTCAGGGGGAGGCAGATGGTGGAAGGTGTCAGGGGGAGGCAGGTGGTGGAAGGTGTCAGGGGGAGGCAGGTGGTGGAAGGTGTCAGGGGGAGGCAGGTGGTGGAAGGTGTCAGGGGGAGGCAGGTGGTGGAAGGTGTCAGGGGGAGGCAGGTGGTGGAAGGTGTCAGGGGGAGGCAGGTGGTGGAAGGTGTCAGGGGGAGGCAGGTGGTGGAAGGTGTCAGGGGGAGGCAGGTGGTGGAAGGTGTCAGGGGGAGGCAGGTGGTGGAAGGTGTCAGGGGGAGGCAGGTGGTGGAAGGTGTCAGGGGAGGCAGGTGGTGGAAGGTGTCAGGGGAGGCAAAATCAAAATCCAAAACCTCGACCAGTATTGGACCGTTAATTACAAATGAAGGTACGTACACAGAGGACAACAAAGAGATTAGTGAAATTCTAAGAAGCCAGTATGAGGCTATGTTTAGCACACCAATAAACAACATGAAAGTTGATGACCCAGACAGCTTCTTTATGAATGACATTCAAGCTGCAGATAATATAACGGATATTACCACAAACTCGGAAGACTTTGAAAGAGAAATTGATAATATGCCTATGCACTCAGCTCCTGGGCCTGACTCATGGAATTCAATATTCATAAAGAAATGTAAAGTACCAGTAGCGAGAGCACTCAGCGTAATATGGAGAAAGAGCCTGGATACAGGGGAGATACCAGCAGCACTTAAATCTGCAGATATAGCTCCGTTGCACAAGGGGGGGAGTAAAGCCTTGGCAAAAAATTATAGGCCAGTTGCACTAACATCACACATAATAAAAGTGTTTGAAAGAGTGATTAGGAATCAAATTTCTAGTTTTATGGAAAACAATGAATTGCACAATCCAGGACAACATGGATTTAGAGCGGGAAGATCCTGTCTGTCACAGTTACTCAACCACTATGACAAAATCACAGAAGCCCTAGAAGAAAAGCAAAATGCAGATGTTGTATACACAGACTTTGCAAAGGCGTTCGACAAATGTGACCATGGGGTGATAGCTCACAAAATGAGGTCAATGGGAATAACTGGAAAAGTAGGACGCTGGATACTCAATTTCCTGTCGAACAGAACACAAAGAGTAACAGTCAATCAGATAAAATCGAGTCCAAGCGATGTTAAAAGCTCTGTACCTCAAGGTACAGTCCTTGCACCGCTACTGTTCCTTATTCTCATATCTGATATAGACAAAAATACACGCCACAGCTTCGTGTCGTCCTTTGCAGATGACACAAAAATCAGCATGAAAATTACCTCTGCTGAAGACATTGAAAAACTACAAGCAGATGTCAACAAAGTTTTTGATTGGGCAGCAGAAAATAACATGATGTTTAACAGTGATAAATTTCAGGTACTCAGGTACGGCAAAAATGAGGATCTGAAACATAATACAGGGTACAAAACACAATCGAATCTTCCCATAGTAGGAAAACAGCATGTCAAGGATTTGGGAATAATGATGTCCGACGATCTAACGTTTAGGGAGCATAACCAAGCAAATATCGCGTCAGCCAGAAAAATGATCGGATGGATTACGAGAACTTTCAAATCCAGGGATCCCATCACAATGGTTGTACTCTTCAAGTCACTTGTGCTGTCCCGTCTCGAGTACTGCTCAGTACTCACTTCCCCCTTCAGAGCAGGAGAGATTGCTGAAATAGAGGGAATACAGAGAACATACACGGCACGCATAGACGAGATAAAACACCTAAATTATTGGGATCGTCTCAAAGCTCTCCAAATGTACTCTCTAGAAAGGAGACGAGAGAGATACCAAATAATATACACCTGGAAAATACTGGAGGGTCAGGTCCCAAATCTACACAGTAAAATAACAACGTACTGGAGTGAACGATATGGAAGAAAATGCAAGATTGAACCTGTGAAGAGCAGAGGTGTCATAGGCGCAATCAGAGAGCACTGTATAAACATCAGGGGTCCGCGGTTGTTCAACGTCCTCCCAGCGAGCATAAGAAATATTGCCGGAACAACCGTGGACATCTTCAAGAGAAAACTGGACGGTTTTCTAAGAGAAGTTCCGGATCAGCCGGGCTGTGGTGGGTACGTGGCCCTGCGGGCCGCTCCAAGCAACAGCCTGGTGGACCAAACTCTCACAAGTCGAGCCTGGCCTCGGGCCGGGCTTGGGGAGTAGAAGAACTCCCAGAACCCCATCAACCAGGTATCAACCAGGTATCAACCAGGCAGGTGGTGGAAGGTGTCAGGGGAGGCAGGTGGTGGAAGGTGTCAGGGGAGGCAGGTGGTGGAAGGTGTCAGGGGAGGCAGGTGGTGGAAGGTGTCAGGGAAGGCAGGTGGTGGAAGGTGTCAGGGAAGGCAGGTGGTGGAAGGTGTCAGGGAAGGCAGGTGGTGGAAGGTGTCAGGGAAGGCAGGTGGTGGAAGGTGTCAGGGAAGGCAGGTGGTGGAAGGTGTCAGGGGAGGCAAATGGTGGAAGGAGGCAGGTAGGGTCAGTGGTGGAAGGTGTTGTCAGGGAAGGTGGAAGTGGAGAGAGAGAAGGTTGCTGACCACGCATGGCTGCCAAACCTCTCATTCATACTCTATTAAAAATCTTCGAATGATTGGCGGGAAACGCTGGCGGGTGGCACCGGCACTGCTGCAGAAAATTTTTGTTAATTTCGTCTCCACTCAACGTTGCATGGCCTAACTGCTGCCCAGCACGAGTTAAGTGCATGGAGACTTAATATGACATAACTCACAGCGAACCTCAACAATAATAAACCAAAATTAACCAATTTTCGCCTGCCTATCTACGACCCTTCTGCCAAGCGTTCCCTATACGCCTATCCCCACTATAATTCTCCAAGTATCTACCTCTAGGAATACTACCAAGAATCTATCGCCAAAAACATGCCCAAACATAGCAACAAGCAAGGTAGGGGGTGCCTCTCGCTCTGCATCCATAACCAATAGAGATCTGAATGGAACACTGGCAACGCTGCAATCCTCGCCGATGTTGGTAAACACAGTATCCGCTCTCCCTCCTCACTCCCCCCCCCTTCAACTCAACTCGAATCTCAAGCTTTAGAATTCATTCATTCTATGGCTCCCTGTCTAAACTTCAAACCTCTCAGGAGTAACCCATGGCTGCAGAAACTGCACAGCCTTGTGCTCCTGCAATCTGAAGCTATTTCGGCCCTCCAAGCCACAGTCACCCGACAACAACAAACCATAGATCGCCTCCTTGAATCGTCGACGAACAACAACCAAGAAATTCTCAACTTACAAACTGTTGCAAATGATGCAATGGATCAAATACATAAGATTCAGGCCGAGGAAACCCTCTCAGCTCAAAGTGACCTCCTTCAAAAGCTGGAAAAACAGATCAATCTCCTTCAGATTCACCAGGCGGCTTCCGAAGATGACCATGAGCAACAACAACTTCATGACTCCCTGATAATTAGCTCTACTGATCTACCTGATGAACAACAAGGTGAGAATTGCTGTAACATAGCCCACACCCTAATTAACTCAAAGATCAAAGTCAATGTTGATATCAAATCAGCTATTAGGATAGATAAAAACAGTTCCCGTAGCAGTAGGAGAATGCTCATCAAACTTGCAAATCCCTCTGTTAAGTTTGACCTCATACAATCAGCTGCTAAGCATAAAACCAACCTCTATATAAATGAGTGTCTTACAAAGCAGCGTGGATCCCTCCTCTTCAGGCTGCGTCAAATTCACAAACTAAACCCTGGTCTTATCAAGCAGTGCTACACTAGGAATGGAACGATCATTGCAAAGAAGGAAAGTGCAGGAAAAAGATATGAAATAAAGTGTGACCAACAACTACTGGCCTTCTTTAGTGATTGTGGTATATCTGAAAACCTGAACCCGATCAATGCCAGTACTTAAAATAACTCTTTCAGTGCCTGAGCCTAACCTAACTTAATCTAACTTTGTCCAAGGTGCTGTCTCTGCCTTACCATATACCTAATGTTCTCTCATTCATATAATTTCCTAAATAATCCATCAAGTCTCCATGCACTTATGCAAGCATCTACCTCAGTATCATTGTAAAATTTTACTCTTAAATCTAATCTTACCCTATTCTCTTTAAATTTTAAATTTAATTGTATTGATTTATGTCATTTATTGAAATTAATTATTGATCTCATTTTGTTCTCTTAATTAAGTTCATACTAATTATAGGTTAAAAACTAAGCTAAATAAAATTTATTATCTTTAAGATTATTTTACTTTACAATTATCATTTGTCAAATTTTGTATATATTCATCTTGACAGTCTCTACTGATTTTTTGTTCTCTCCACCAAACTTGTGTATCCTCCATGGCTATCTAGTGACCTTTATTCTACTTCTAATTGTTTCAATTCTTTTGTTTACTTGCATCTATTGTTGTGTTTTGCAATAATTATTCTCTAATTTTAGTAGACTTAGTACTTTGTAAGCTTTTATTGTATTGTTATATTATTGTATTGTTGTGTTTTGCTATAATTACTTTCTATTTACAGCAGATTTAGTATTTAACTGTTCCTGTAATTGCTTATCTTATTGTATCGTGACATTATTTTATCTATATGCTTACTGATATTGATCCTGATCGAAATCTTCTGTCCCATATCCACACAAATCAGCACATTGATCACCATTATTGCAGGTATTAAACAGCAAATCTTGCAAAAAACAAACTCCTAAATAGCACCCGCTTATCAGTTTACAACCAAAATGTTAGGTCACTTGGTAAACATTTTGATGATATAAATGCACTACTTACAGCACTAGGTACTAAATTATCATTCATCATTTTAACGGAAACTTGGCTAAGTAATGACTATACCCAACTCTACAATTCAGCTGGTTATAAAGCCATTCATAACTGCAGGCCTAATAAAAAAGGTGGTGGCACAGCAATATATTACAAAGATACCTTTATTTGCAATAGTGTTATTAGTGATAGACGACTATTGTGAATATACCTTTGCCAAGTTCTCCAGTAAATCCCTTAAATCCTCCCTGACTATCGGTGCCATCTATAGATTTCCTAATACCAACATAGCTTCATTCTCAAACAACGTAAGGAATCTTATCATAAATAACAATCTCACATCATTCTGGGAGGTGATTTCAATATTTACCTGGGTCTTCAAAACAAACCTCAAGTTGACTATTTCCGTAACAGCATGCACTCCTGTATGCTAATCCCCACAATCACCAAGCCCACCCGAGTCACTCAAACATCTGCCACTACCTTGGATCACTTATGGACTAATATAACAGCTCCCTTTACATCTGGGGTAATTTATGACAGAACAACTGACCACTATCCTACCTTCCTCATAGCAAACATGGACACAACACCACCAGAAACCAAGAAACTCTCATTCAGGCTACACAGTGAATCAGCTTTAGGCAATCTCTCTAATGCACTTCACAATATTAACTGGGAATCTGAATTTAATAATACACAGGATATAAACTCATTAGCTAACCTCTTTCTCTCCAAAACTCTAAGCCTCTACAACACTCACTGTCCCCTCCTTTCCAAACAAGTAACTGATAAAAGAAAAAATAACCCGTGGCTCACAAGTGGCATAATTAAATCAATCAACAAAAAACATGAATATGAAAAGAAATTTAGGAGTGGCCTAGTTACAAAGGAAGTAGTTAAAAGGTACTCATCAGTGCTTACCAGTATCATAAGAAAAGCTAAACTTCCATATTATGAGACTAGATTCAAAGAAGCAAAAGGCAACATGAAAAGCACATGGAATACCATCTCTATTATCCTAGGAACTAAACAACACTCCCACAACCAGATAACACTCTCTAAGGATGGCCTTACACCATCATCTGACCTAGAAATGGCGAATGAATTTAATAGCTTCTTTTCATCGATTGGTGCTAACCTTGCAAGTAAAATCCCACAAACTCAGACACATATCAACACATATCTCTCAGGCAGCTATCCAAACTCTCTTCTCCTTTCACCAGTCAGCCCGACAGATGTTGTGTCCATCATACACTCACTAAAAACCAAAGCTGGGAACATCAGTGAAATCCCATCCATTGTATACAAGAGCGCCTCCCATGCCCTTGCGCCACCAATAGCTCTGCTGTTCAACAAATCCCTTGAGTGTCATACCTTCCCTGATATCCTTAAAAAAGCAAGAGTAACGCCAGTTCATAAAGGAGGTAATCCGGCAGACATAAACAACTATAGACCAATATCGAACCTACCCATACTATCAAAAATATTTGAAAAAATTATCTACAAACAGCTCTACTCCTATCTCGTAAAATTCGACATTCTTAGCCCCTGTCAGTTTGGCTTCCACTCCCAAAAGAGTACCAACGATGCAATTATTAGTCTCCTTGATATAATTTACTCAGCCCTTGACAAAAATGAGTTTCCGATTGGACTCTTCATTGACCTGAGAAAGGCCTTTGATACTGTTAATCACGATTACCTCTTATGTAAACTCCATTATTATGGAATCCGAGGCCATGCACTGGACTATATCCAATCCTATCTTAGTAATAGACACCAATGTGTAGCCATCAATAATATAACCTCTCCCACTCTACCAATAACCGTTGGAGTGCCACAGGACAGCATCTTGGGACCTCTTCTATTTCTCATATACATCAATGATCTGCCTAATGTCTCTAACATTCTGAAACCTATTTTGTTTGCTGATGATACTACCCTCATCTACTCCAACCCCAGCCCACATACACTAAATAACCGCTGCATTACGTAGGAATGCGGAGGAATTTCTGATGGAGGAGAAGACAGTTGCACAGCGCGATCCGCAGCGTAGCGTGCGGAGCGCCGCGGGGGGCCTATATAAGAAGAGAGGAGGGGACATGCGTTCTTTCTTGCTACAGCCTCGCTCCGCTTCACAAGTCAAAGAAAAATTTTTTGCTACAAACGCTACAAACACGCTTCGCAAGAAAAAGGAATAACTTAGGACTCTTGTGTTCTTGGGACTTCAAGAAGCCATGAAAACTGCGATTGTACCACGATCACAGCCCCACCCTGGTTGAGTTTATCTCCGGGGGCCCTTCAACCTCACAAGCTGAAAAGCTAGGGTCGGTCTACAGTACTCAACTTTCTCCAAGGTAATGTTTTATCTTATGTCCTAAATGTAAAAGCTATGTTCCTCCCAAGTGTCGGCGTGTGCCCAGCGCTGTTTCCCACGCGGCCTGCAGCCGCTCTAGCCAGGCCAGCTAGGTCATGCCTAGGCAGAACATGTTATGCAGCCAACAGTTCTATTGTCCGCTGATTACGACGAAATTCTTATACAGCCTTGCCCGCGCCGCTAAACTTGCCAGAATTATTGTCTGCCGGTTAAGCCCGAGAATTTTTATTCAGTATTCTCGATGCTGGTTTGCCGGAAATATTGTCCGCCGGTTAAGCCCGGAACCTTTTTACGCAGCTCAACACGTTGCTGGATTGCTAGACATATTGTCCACTGTTTAAGACGGAATTCTTATGCAGCCTCCATCGCTGATGGATTGCCAGAATTATTATCTGTCGGTTAAGCCAGGATTTTTATGCAGCTCACCACGCTGCTGGATTGCCAGACCTATTGTCTGACGGTGAAGCCCGGAAATTTTATGCAGCTCACCACGTTGTTGGATTGACAGACGATTGTCCGACGATGAGAGAGAGAGAGAAGATTAAGCCACCCAAAAGGTGGCTTGGGCATGAATAGCCCATAAGTGGTGACCCTTTTGAGCCATTTCCAGTATCAATAGATGATACTGGAGATCTGTGGAGGTGCGACTGCACCCTGCGTGACGGGAGATGTCTCCCGTGGTCCGACGATTAATACGGAATTCTTATATACCATTGCCCTAGCCGCTAGCTTCCCAGATTTATAGTCTGCCGGTTAAGCCGGGGAATTTTATCTATTCAGTATCAACGATGCTAGTTTTAACTAGCTAGATCAACTAGCAATGACGCGTTTTTTTTTTTTTTTTTTTTTTTTTTTTTTTTTTTTCAGCAGACGCCCTCGCGTTGGATTGGCCAGTAATATTGTCTACGGGTTAGGCATAAAAATTTTAATGCAGCCTCCTTCGCCGCCGGATTTTTTAGATTCTGGCCTGCCGGATAAGCCCGGAATTATTATACAGCCGCCCTAGCTGCCACCCTCGCTATCGGATTGCCAGACCTATGTCTGCCGGTTGAGCCCGGAATTATTATGCAGCCGCCTTCGCTATTGGATTGCCAGACCTGTGTCTGCCGGTTGAGCCCGGAATTATTATGATTGCCAGACCTATGTCTGCCGGTTGAGCCCGGAATTATTATGATTGCCAGACCTATGTCTGCCGGTTGAGCCCGGAATTATTATGATTGCCAGACCTATGTCTGCCGGTTGAGCCCGGAATTATTATGATTGCCAGACCCATGTCTGCCGGTTGAGCCCGGAATTATTATGATTGCCAGACCCATGTCTGCCGGTTGAGCCCGGAATTATTATGATTGCCAGACCTATGTCTGCCGGTTGAGCCCGGAATTATTATGATTGCCAGACCTATGTCTGCCGGTTGAGCCCGGAATTATTATGATTGCCAGACCTATGTCTGCCGGTTGAGCCCGGAATTATTATGATTGCCAGACCTATGTCTGCCGGTTGAGCCCGGAATTATTATGCAGCTGCCTTCGCTATTGGATTGCCAGACCTACGTCTGCCGGTTGAGCCCGGAATTATTATGCAGCCGCCTTCGCTATTGGATTGCCAGACCTAAGTCTGCCGGTTGAGCCCGGAATTATTATGATTGCCAGACCTATGTCTGCCGGTTGAGCTTGGAATTATTATGCAGCCGCCCTCACTATTGGATTGCCAGACCTAATGTCTGCCGGTTAAGCCCGGAATTGTTATGCAGCCGCCCTCACTATTGGATTGCCAGACCTAATGTCTGCCGGTTAAGCCCGGAATTATTATGCGGCCGCCTCGCTGCTGGATTGCCAGATCTATTGTCTGACGGTTAAGCCCGAAAATTATCTTATGAAGCCTCACTGGCTGCTGGTTTGCCTTGGCCGTGGATTGTCCCAGGATGCTGGCTGTACCAGTTTGACCGCCGGTGTAGCAGGAAGTCCCAACAACAACGACTTCAGAAGCTGGAGATCATTGCAATGGACTCGGTAACAAAAATTTTATAATTTGCTGCACCGAAAATCTCACGGGACAGACGCAAGGACCCTATTTCAACACACCAGAAATGAATATCTCTTTTTACATTCCCCCCCAAAAATTGTTTTATTCAACAGGTGACGACCCTCCGACTGCTGCCGTTCCAGCTGATCTGCAATCAGCAAATTCACGAGGCTGATAAACGAACCACGCATTCGGAGAGTAACTTACTATGGAAACCGCTGTATTGGACCTTATATTTCTTATATTTATTATCATCCTTATATTTATGGAGTCAGTGCTGTACGGACACATGCATGTCACAGTCATGATTTAACTCCCTTCGGATGAGATTAAGCATTTAATCTCCCGCATTAAGATTATAAGCTGAGGTTTTACACATTAAGTGGTTATTCTTTAATCCAATCTTATACTTATCTTACGCTTAACGCTTCTTAATTAAATCTTTAATCGCAATAGGTAAACCAATTTATTTGTCGGCCTGCATACGGAGGACAACCTATGATGGACTTCAATGTAATCGACTCAGTTAATTTTAGACTGTAATGGACGCAGTTCTTTGCGGGCTGTTCGGGACTCGGTTACCACAATTTTAATTTGTTGTGTGTGTCTCTCCGGAGACAAGCAGGTCTCAGTTATGGTTAAAGAACCGTTTTTCCTTATATTCATTTTATCGGGTACTTTTACGTTGATATGTATTTTATTTGGGTCATATAGTTATTATATTGATTACTTCGGAGTATTCTCTTTGTATTATTATGTTGGATTATATTTGAATATAATTATTACCTGTGCACGATCGTTCAAGCCAATCAAATCCCTTCGGGGCAGGATATTGCAGTCTTTCCTTTTGAATTAATGTTAATATTAAGGTTTTACTCTTCAATATAAGTTTTACAGTGGATGGGGTTTTTTGTGCGGTATTCATTTAGACAACTGGTAACTTAAGTTACTCCCTTCCCCTGACCTTGGGTGCAGGGACGCGTGGGCTTTTTAAGCCACGTTCCTGTTGGTTTA
Organism: Procambarus clarkii; assembly: GCF_040958095.1. NCBI lineage: Eukaryota > Metazoa > Arthropoda > Malacostraca > Decapoda > Cambaridae > Procambarus > Procambarus clarkii. The sequence continues at coordinate 7,998,477 of NC_091201.1, forward strand.
CAGCTACGATTAAGTATTAATTTTCCCCTTTCAGCTTTCAAGCCTAAATCTTTCAGGTTAAACGGACTATCCCCACTTAATCTTACAAAATTACACTTTACACACTTATTACTTACTCAAGATACATAATTATAGACCTTAATTTACTAAGGCTTAGGGTCATTCGTTATTAGCTCTTCTATTAATTGTACATGGATTTCTTTATTATTCCTGTTACCTCGGAGGTACTTAGGTACTATGTTCTGTATTACTTCGGCTACTCCTTTGTTGGTGACGATACTTCCCTCTTCTAGAAACGCTGGGGCCTCGTGGATCTACAAGTTTGTAAATAACATATGTTGTTACATTTCTCCCACACCCTTTCAATTCGTCCTTCAATAAACTAACTAAAACTTTAAATCACAATAGTTAAATATTTAAGCTGCTTAATTTAACTGGTACTTAACTTTTCTCAGTCTCGTGCGTTTCATTTAGTGGGTATCTTACGTTAATCCTTCTTCAGTCCTCGGTAGCATTGGCGCGTGAGATCATTATGGCACGTCCCAATAGGATTACAGTTAAAGTCAAGTCTATTCATACTCTTTAAGAATTTAAGCTAAAAAACTTACAGGTCAAGCGGTCTACACTCTTTTAATTCTTTTTTTTTTCTCTTCACTGACTTATCTCATTCACGCAGTTACTTATCAAACGTTATTTTCTGTTTCTGCGAAGTAGGGAAGTTTTTTATATATTTTTCAGTGCTTCCCTTTAGGTAATTCTGTAGTTGCATGTTTTTCTTTACTTAGGAATTTTCGGCCAGTCAAGTGCGGAAATTTTTATTGTTGGTCGCTGGGTCTCGCGTTACAATTTTCATCCTGTACTTCTTTAAGGCATTTAATTCTTGCTAATTTTCCCTTCACATATTCATTAACTTATTCACGCTACATATTTATATACAGTAATTATTTAAGGATTATGGTCATTCGTTATTTGTACTTCTATTATATGTTACATCGATTATATTATTATCCCTGTTATCACTGGGGTAATTAGGTATTCTGTTCTGGAAATCTGAAACCCCCTTTTGTTTGCTGATGGTATTTCCCTCATCCTGTAACGCTGTGGTCTTGAGGCTTTCCAAGTTTGTAAATACTACGCGCTGCCACTTATTCTCACAACCCCAATCATTCTTACCCTTACCTATTTTTATTAAAACTTTAATCACAATAGTTAATTAATCAAGCTGCTTTTTCTCTCAGTTTGGGATGTGTTCTTATTGGTTTTGTTATCACTGATTAACGATAAACCTTAAACATTGCTGCTTCCCCTTTTAGTCATTATTTCGTCGTCACACCTTGGCCTACCCTACCGTAATTAAATACTGTTCACAATCGCGCCTTCCTTTTAATTAATCGGTCACTGGTTTTTCCGGAACATATTTAAAAAAACTATAATTATGAAGGTTTTCTAAGTTTATATTTGTTACTTTTATACTTATATCTATACAAATGATATTGAGAATTACTATTACTGACATTCTAAAGTACTTAATTGTTGTTGTTAAAAGTTCGCTGCCTGGAACGGGGGGTTCCGGGCATCACGGGCTATGGTGAGCCGTAGATGAAAAGTACTTAGTTATGTTAACGACTTTTAATATTCATTAATCCGCTTACTTGTAGCAGTCTGGGACGCTTATTCTATCAATTATTAATTTGTTTCTATCCACAGACTGTTGGGGATAGTCTTTATGGTATTCTTATACAGCCCATTTGTGGTTAGAATTAGTGGCTCGATTGTTGGTTGGGTGTTAAGGATTAAGCAACTCAAGGGGTGGCACGGACATGCTTCGCCAGAAACATCGTATGACATTATACAGCTCATTTTATTCTGACTAACGACCAGTTCGAAAAATGTGGTCGACAGCCCGCATTGACTCAATATCAAGCTTGATGAGGTGCCCCCTTGGCATTTTTGGGGGTGTGGGTTGTTCTCACAATTTCACGCATTAATTGCAGTATATTACACGTTCATGCAAATTTAATGACGTTCTATAGTACATGTCTTCACATGCTTGGAACAGTGGAAGGTCCCATCCTCCGCTACGTTTCGTGGTAATTGGTCTACAATTTTAACAAACCATGTTATCGAACCAGTTTTTAATTTCCTACGCTGTACATGTTAAAGGGAATTTATTTACGTCCATAGTATGACGCAACATACAGAATTGCTTATTCTAACTAAGGCACAAATTCAGTGCAAGATTAACGGAAGAACAACTCCAGGCGTCTTGTTACTAATGCTTTATTAATATTGCCCAGTGTCCTATTCGCCTCATTTACGACCGAGCATGCATCGCTCCTTTGGTTTTAACCATCTTACTAATTGCAATTCCCAGTTCCCTCACGCATTCCCTTCGCAATCCTGACATCATCCTCTTGTGACTAGTAATCCTTTTTCATCATTACCTAGCCACAAAACTTCACATTTATCAGCATTAAACTGCATCTGACAGGTTTTTGCCATCACAAATACAGTACAACCTCGATTCAACGTACCCCGATTCAACGAATCTCCGGCTAGTTCGCACACTTTTCAGGCCGAATTTACTCACCCGGTTCGACGAACAATGGTTCGCCGAAGCGAGGGATGTTCGGATTTGCTTACGATGTCCAGACAGAGTTCACAGACTGGTGGAAAACTTTCCCATTCTATAACAGATTACAATTAATAATTCTCTCATATGACAAGTTGGATCACACAAGTGGATCACACAAGTGGACCACACAAATGGACCACACATGTGGACCACAAGTGGTCCACAAGCTTACGATTTTGGGACAGAGTTCACAGAGTGGTGGAAAACTTTCTCATTCTATCACAGATTACAATTAATAATTCCTTCATAAGTTGGATCACACAAGTGAACCATATGAACCAAACACCAGCCAAAATGGTCCACACAAACACCAGCCAAAATGGTCCACACAAACATCAGCCAGAGTGATCCACACAAGTGAACAACTGAGTTTCCATGATTTTCGTTCACTGATTTGGGGCACACGTATCTTTGTACATTAATTTAAAGGATGAAGCGTGATTACCTAGCTACATGTGGTAAAATCTCCTTGTAGACATTTTCTGTGATGAAACAAGAGGAG
>NC_091201.1:8004113-8101613 GCF_040958095.1 Procambarus clarkii
AGCCCATACACACACACACACCCTCAAATCATCCATCCCTCCCTCCATCCTACCATCAATCCATCTCCATCCTCTCCTTCCCTGCCTCCCTCCCAAGCTCTGCCTGCCTCCCTCCGTGCCTGTCTCCCTCCCTGCCTCTCCCTTACAAGCTCTGCCTGCCCACCTCCCTCCCAACCTCCCACTGATTTGTGGCAGACGTATCTTTGTAAATTAATTTAAAGGCTGAAGCGTGATTAGCTAGCTACATGTCGTAAAATCTCCTTATAGACATTTTCTGTGATAAAACAAGGTGAGTGAGGGTGGACAGATAAGGGAATACTGTTCTGTAAACCTCACTTGGTTTTCCTTCGTCTGTGTCGTTATAGTTCAGTGACCCATGACTTTGAAAGTTTCAGACTAATAAATCATTTCTAAAACCAATGCTTTAATAGCTTTTTATTATCCTAATTAAACTAAACTAAATAAAACCGAAAATATACTGTAATATGATAGACATCTGCTATTTGAGAAATTATTTGTTATTGGAACAACTCCAGCGTGAGCGAGTGGACGGGTCTAATCCCTGTACACACCATGCGTTTCTCGTTTCAATTCGTCGCCACAGTTCAGTGACTACGGCTTCGAAATAATAAAATTAATAAATCATTTAATCAATGGTCATTTAACAGATGATGAGATTATACAAAATGTTACTGGCACTGTTGACGTTCCCAGCACCAGCACAGCCGTACCCAGCACCAGCACAGCCGTACCCAGCACCAGCACAGCCGTACCCAGCACCAGCACAGCCGTACCCAGCACCAGCACAGCCGTACCCAGCACCAGCACAGCCGTACCCAGCACCAGCACAGCAGTACCCAGCACCAGCACAGCCGTACCCAGCACCAGCACAGCTGTACCCAGCACCAGCACAAAAGCAGCTGAAGCCAACACAGCAGCAGCGAGCACCAGCAAAGCTGATGCAAACATCTAAAAACATCGTGTGTGAAGTGAACAATTAGAATAAGTGTTAAATTCAAGTGTGTACATAGTGTTAAAATTAAAGTTGCAATAATTCTAATGTACAATAGTTTTCAAGAACTGTATTGTAGTACTCAACATACAGCAAAACCACTTTTAATAATACAGTGCTAACGGCTTAATGCACTGCAGTACCTATTTACTGTAGAGCATTCACAACTTCACAAAACTTCAAGATGGACATAACTCCAACAATAAGGTAAATACATGAATTACAGAATTTTTAGTAGAGTAGTAAAATATAGGTACAGTAAGTAATATGATACAATGCATTTTTATTGTGTACAAGAAAAAAAAAAAGAGACTGACGCAAACGCCTCTTGAAGGTCACCTCTTGCAACGAATCCAACGCTCCAACGAACTGGGGGTGGTCCCATATAGTACGTTGAATCGAGGTTGTACTGTACTATTTAGCTCAACTTGATGTGTTAGTGAATCTTCTACCATGTTGTTTTCAACTTGTTGCAAGGAGCACTGTTCGTTTGGTTTTGTAGCGTTTTAATTCCCCCCCCCCCCCTGCTTTACCACACTGTCCTACTTATGCCACATGTCCACCCCTGCCAACTCTTACTGCCGTAATATTTCCAGAACGACTACAGACCATCGGGGAACACCTAATGGACGGGGAACATTGGTTTGCCACCGAAGAACACTCTCGATGGACTGCACGGATGGGCGAATGAAGGAACTACTCAGCTGCACTGGGGCCAGCCCCGCTAGGCTAGCCTCCGCATGGGCGGATACAGCGACGACGACGCCCACGAGGACGACCTGGCGTGGCGGTGCACAGCACGCGAAGCACGCACGAGAACGACTACAGACCATCGGGGAACACCTCATGGACGGAGAGCATAGGATCGCGCACGATGAACACTCCCGACGGACTGCTCGGATTGGCACACGCAGGACCTACTCACCCGCCCTGGGGTCAACCTCACTGGGCTAGCCTCTGCAAGGGCGGGATACAGCAATGACGACGACACGAGGATGTCCTGGCGCGGCGGGGCATAGCACGCGAGGAAGGCACGAGGTAATACGCCCACTACACACGGACATCAAGACGGCCGCCTTGTATACCCATGCACCAGAAGGGGCTCCATTGGACACTTCCAGGACGCTGCTTACCTAGCAGCATTTAACAGCCATGTACGCCCGACTCTGTACCTTTTTTCAGTTCTGGAAATTCCTGACTGTTTTTTTAACGGCAGAGGTAACGGGTGTACGGGCACGGATGTGGACGCAGACAAGGAAAAACTCAATGACACCACGCGACGCAGAACTTGCGGCTACGCCATTCCTGGTGGCACAGCCCCCAACGTCAGATGAGAAGACAACGCCCCTACACGCTGATGCTCCTTACGCGGCCATGCAGCGCCCTCCCAATGGACGGGCCACGCAGCTGTCACTTGACGGGCATGAACAGGAAACAATTAAGGACGTCGGATGGTGGAGGAGTGACGTTTTTTTTTCACTATTACGCCAGGCAAGAGGTCTTCATGCTTCCACATTGAAAACATTACGCGGCCAGCAGGCACTCGCCCCTTCGGGGGGGGGGGGGAGGGGGAGGGGTCCGGCCAGCTGGCTCTGCGAGTGGGGGTGCAGCGCCGGCCCCTAAGTATTACGCTGTCCGCAGCTACTTACTCTCACTTGTAAGAGTATTGTTAAATTTGTCCTATAGGTGTATTCTACAGCTACTAGTAATTTACCATTTCACATTATGTCTGGGATTGGCGCATTATTTCTGTCATGTGTTAGGCCACTATATGATACTCTATAAGCCCTGATTCTACTTGAAAATTATGTAAACGTTTGCCTTACTTGTACCAATAGTTAATAAGGATTCCGCGTTCTGCAGACCATGTTCTATTTAGTTACCGGATATAAGCATAGGTATTAATGTTATTAAGTCATTGTAGTCAAGTTATACATGTATTTATGCTGTTGAAAAATTATACAAGTTATCCTGTTCATTAACATGGTCTGAAAAAATTTTATTTATTTGTTTCTACTAAAAAATTAAATAAAATAGGTCCCAATGCTGTCGGTGTCTCATTCCTCCGTTATCAGAAAATAATGTTGTTAATAATGAACTAAAAAAAGTCCACTTATGGATGTCAACCAACAAACTAACACTTAACATAGAAAAGACCTACTACATCTTATTTGGAAGCAAATCTACAAATGCAATTCAGCTTCAGATAGACAATGTAAACATTAGCAATAAAAATGATGGAAAGTTTCTTGGCCTATTCCTAGACAAGAGACTCAACTTCAGTACCCAAATACAACATATAACTAAGAAAGTCTCTAAAACAGTTGGTATACTCTCCAAAATAAGATATTATGTACCTAAGTCTGCTCTCATCTCTCTATATTATGCACTAATCTATCCCTATCTCAACTATGGTATCTGTGCATGGGGTTCAACCACTGCAAACCACCTCAAGTCCATCATCACCCAGCAAAAATCTGCTATCAGAATAATATCAAATTCTGCTTTCAGGCAACACTCAGCCCCCTTGTTTAACTCCCTAAATATGCTAAACATAATCTCACTCCATAAATTCTCTTGTGTCAACTACATTTACAAAACCCTGTTCTTAAATGCAAATCCTGCTCTGAAACTCTTCCCGGACAGATGTAATAGGACCCATTATCACCACACCAGAAATAAATATCTCTTTGATATCCCCAGAGTCAAACTTAATCTGTGTAAACACTCTATGCAAATAAAGGGACCCAGTTTATGGAACTCACTCCCTATTGAATTGAAAAGCTGTCCAACTTTTACATCATTCAAAATCAATACTAAAAAGTACCTAATTTCATCTTCATAGTTTTTCACCTTTTGCCTTAAAATTGCACTGTATCTATTGCTACCCAATCTCCCAACCTTTATGTTCCCAATTTGAACATCTTTACCATTGTGATCATTGCTGTCTTATATGTGCTGTCAATCTGCTGTATGGTGTCTATTAATCTTGTTTAAATTACCAATCAAGCTGTCAATGTAATGAATCAGAGCTTTAATATAACAATGTGCTTTAATATACTTACTAAGCTCTCTCATCTCATTTTTCTCTTGCAATGCATTTGTTATCATTTATCAATTCTGATAGAAATTACCTACTTAAAATTATCTGTTAGATTAAGGACCTGCCCGAAACGCTGCGCGTACTAGTGGCTTTACAAGACTGTAAATACTGTACTATTCAATGTATTCTCACAAACCCAATGTACCTTCTTGTATATATATAAATAAATAATAAATAAATAAATCTCAATCTTTGCTGCAACATATTTATGCCAAAATGTTAATTTTCGTGTATTAATATACATTACTGTATTAATCATTAACATGTTTTATTGTTTCCTGTAGAAAACAATAGCTGACTTGGCATTGTGGTGTGTATGGCCGGGTTCCTGGGGGGTGGCAGGGGGGGGGGGGGTCCTGGAGGTGTGAGGAGACCTGTCAACCCATCAATTTTTTTTTTTGTCTGGTGAGTTGAGACACTTCCAAGCCTGCTGCTTCAATACACCCCATGGATGGTGTGGGGGTTGGTGTGGGGGATGGTGTGGGTGCTGTGGGGGATGGTGTGGGTGCTGTGGGGGATGGTGTGGGTGGTGTGGGGGATGGTGTGGGTGGTATGGGGGATGGTGTGGGTGGTGTGGGGGATGGTGTGGAGGATGGTGTGGGTGGTGTGGAGGATGGTGTGGGTGGTGTGGAGGATGGTGTGGGTGGTGTGGGGGATGGTGTGGGTGGTGTGGGGGATGGTGTGGGTGGTGTGGGGGATGGTGTGGGTGGTGTGGGGGATGGTGTGGGTGGTGTGGGGGATGGTGTGGAGGATGGTGTCGGTGGTGTGGAGGATGGTGTGGGTGGTGTGGGGGATGGTGTGGGGGATGGTGTGGGTGGTGGTGTGGAGGATGGTGTGGGTGGTGGTGTGGAGGATGGTGTGGGTGGTGGTGTGGAGGATGGTGTGGGTAGTGTGGAGGATGGTGTGGGTAGTGTGGAGGATGGTGTGGGTAGTGTGGAGGATGGTGTGGGTAGTGTGGAGGATGGTGTGGAGGATGGTGTGGGGGATGGTGTGAGTGGTGTGGAGGATGGTGTGAGTGGTGTGGAGGATGGTGTGAGTGGTGTGGAGGATGGTGTGGGTGGTGTGGAGGATGGTGTGGGTGGTGTGGAGGATGGTGTGGGAGGTGGTGTGGGGTGGTGTGGGTGGTGTGGGTGGTGTGGGTGGTGGTGGTGTGGGTGGTGGTGTGGGTGGTGTGGAGGATGGTGTGGGTGGTGTGGAGGATGGTATGGGTGGTGTGGAGGATGGTATGGGTGGTGTGGGGGAGGGTGTGGGTGGTGTGGGGGATGGTGTGGGTGGTGTGGGTGGTGTGGGGGATGGTGTGGGTGGTGTGGGGGATGGTGTGGGTGGTGTGAGGGATGGTGTGGGTGGTGTGGGGGATGGTGTGGGTGGTGTGAGGGATGGTGTGGGTGGTGTGGGGGATGGTGTGGGGGATGGTGTGGAGGATGGTGTCGGTGGTGTGGAGGATGGTGTGGGTGGTGTGGGGGATGGTGTGGGGGATGGTGTGGGTGGTGTGGAGGATGGTGTGGGTGGTGTGGGGGATGGTGTGGAAGATGGTGTGGGTGGTGTGGAGGATGGTGTGGGTGGTGTGGAGGATGGTGTGGGTGGTGTGGGGGATGGTGTGGGTGGTGTGGGGGATGGTGTGGGTGGTGTGGGGGATGGTGTGGGTGGTGTGGGGGATGGTGTGGGTGGTGCGGGGGATGGTGTGGAGGATGGTGTCGGTGGTGTGGAGGATGGTGTGGGTGGTGTGGAGGATGGTGTGGGGGATGGTGTGGGGGATGGTGTGGAGGATGGTGTGGGTGGTGTGGGGGATGGTGTGGGTGGTGTGGGGGATGGTGTGGAGGATGGTGTGGGTGGTGTGGGGGATGGTGTGGGTGGTGTGGGGGATGGTGTGGGTGGTGTGGGGGATGGTGTGGGTGGTGTGGGGGATGGTGTGGGTGGTGTGGGGGATGGTGTGGAGGATGGTGTGGGTGGTGTGGAGGATGGTGTGGGTGGTGTGGAGGATGGTGTGGGTGGTGTGGGGGATGGTGTGGAGGATGGTGTGGGTGGTGTGGAGGATGGTGTGGGTGGTGTGGAGGATGGTGTGGGTGGTGTGGAGGATGGTGTGGAGGATGGTGTGGGGGATGGTGTGGAGGATGGTGTGGGTGGTGTGGAGGATGGTGTGGGTGGTGTGGGGGATGGTGTGGAGGATGGTGTGGGTGGTGTGGAGGATGGTGTGGGTGGTGTGGGGGATGGTGTGGGTGGTGTGGGGGATGGTGTGGGTGGTGTGGGGGATGGTGTGGGTGGTGTGGGGGATGGTGTGGGTAGTGTGGGGGATGGTGTGAGTATATTTTGATATATCTTGAGATGATTTCGGGGCTTTAGTATCCCCGCGGCCCGGTCCTCGACCAGGCCTCCACCCCCAGGAAGCAGCCCATGACAGCTGACTAACACCCAGGTACCTATTTTACTGCTAGGTAACAGGGGCATAGGGTGAAAGAAACTCTGCCCATTGTTAATCGCCGGCGCCCGGGATCGAGCCCGGGACCACAGGATCACAAGCACAGCGTGCTGTCTGCTCGGCCGACCGGCTCCCTTTTAAAAATATCCAAACAATATAGTACCTGAGAAGGGATCAGAGTAAGGATTTGGGATGGGACGAGGGAAGGAATGGTGCCCAACTTGGATTGTCAGGGATTGAACGCCGACCTGCATGAAGTGAGATCATCGCTCTACTGTCCAACCCAAGTGGTGTGGGGGATGGTGTGGGTGGTGTGGATGGTGTGGAGGATGGTGTGGGTGGTGATGAGGATGGTTTGGGTGGTGTGGAGGATGGTGTGGGTGGTGTGGAGGATGGTGTGGGGGATGGTGTGGGTGGTGTGGAGGATGGTGTGGGTGGTGTGGAGGATGGTGTGGGTGGTGTGGAGGATGGTGTGGGTGGTGTGGAGGATGGTGTAGGTGGTGTGGAGGATGGTGTGGGTGGTGTGGGGGATGGTGTGGAGGATGGTGTGGAGGATGGTGTGGGGGATGGTGTGGAGGATGGTGTGGGTGGTGTGGAGGATGGTGTGGGTGGTGGTGTGGAGGATGGTGTGGGTGGTGGTGTGGAGGATGGTGTGGGTAGTGTGGAGGATGGTGTGGAGGATGGTGTGGGGGATGGTGTGAGTGGTGTGGAGGATGGTGTGAGTGGTGTGGAGGATGGTGTGAGTGGTGTGGAGGATGGTGTGAGTGGTGTGGAGGATGGTGTGGGTGGTGTGGAGGATGGTGTGGGAGGTGGTGTGGGGTGGTGTGGGTGGTGTGGGTGGTGGTGGTGTGGGTGGTGGTGGTGTGGGTGGTGGTGGTGTGGGTGGTGGTGTGGGTGGTGGTGTGGGTGGTGGTGGTGTGGGTGGTGGTGGTGTGGGTGGTGGTGGTGTGGGTGGTGGTGTGGGTGGTGTGGAGGATGGTGTGGGTGGTGTGGAGGATGGTATGGGTGGTGTGGAGGATGGTATGGGTGGTGTGGGGGAGGGTGTGGGTGGTGTGGGGGATGGTGTGGGGGGTGGTGTGGGGGATGGTGTGGGGGGTGGTGTGGGGGTGGTGTGGGGGGTGGTGTGGGGGTGGTGTGGGGGGTGGTGTGGGGGGTGGTGTGGGGGGTGGTGTGGGGGGTGGTGTGGGGGGTGGTGTGGGGGGTGGTGTGGGGGGTGGTGTGGGGGGTGGTGTGGGGGGTGGTGTGGGGGGTGGTGTGGGGGATGGTGTGGGGGATGGTGTGGGTGGTGTGTGGGTGGTGTGGGGGATGGTGTGGATGGTGTGTGGGTGGTGTGGGGGATGGTGTGGGTGGTGTGGGGGGTGGTGTGGGGGGTGGTGTGGGGGGTGGTGTGGGGCGTGGTGTGGGGCGTGGTGTGGGGCGTGGTGTGGGGCGTGGTGTGGGGCGTGGTGTGGGGCGTGGTGTGGGGGGTGGTGTGGGGGGTGGTGTGGGGGGTGGTGTGGGGGGTGGTGTGGGGGGTGGTGTGGGGGGTGGTGTGGGGGCTGGTGTGGGGGGTGGTGTGGGGGGTGGTGTGGGGGGTGGTGTGGGGGGTGGTGTGGGGGGTGGTGTGGGGGGTGGTGTGGGGGGTGGTGTGGGGGGTGGTGTGGGGGGTGGTGTGGGGGGTGGTGTGGGGGGTGGTGTGGGGGGTGGTGTGGGGGGTGGTGTGGGGGGTGGTGTGGGGGGTGGTGTGGGGGGTGGTGTGGGGGGTGGTGTGGGGGGTGGTGTGGGGGGTGGTGTGGGGGGTGGTGTGGGTGGTGGTGTGGGGGGTGGTGTGGGGGGTGGTGTGGGTGGTGTAATTACCTAAGTGTAATTACCTAAGTGTAGTTACAGGATGAGAGCGACGCTCGTGGTGTCCTGTCTTCCCAGCACTCTTTGTCATATAACGCTTTGAAACTACTGACGGTCTTAGCCTCCACCACCCTCTCCCCTAACTTGCTCCAACCGTCTACCACTCTGTTTGCGAAAGTTAATTTTCTTATATTTTTTCGGCATCTGTGTTTAGCTAGTTTATATCTATGACCTCTTGTTCTTAACGTTCCAGGTCTCAAGAAATCTTCCCTATCGATTTTATCAATTCCTGTTACTATTTTGTATGTAGTGATCATATCACCTCTTTTTCTTCTGTCTTCTAGTTTTGGCATATTTAATGCCTCTAACCTCTCCTCGTAGCTCTTGCCCTTCAGTTCTGGGAGCCACTTAGTAGCATGTCTTTGCACCTTTTCAAGTTTGTTGATGTGCTTCTTAAGATATGGGCACCACACAACAGCTGCATATTCTAGCTTTGGCCTAACAAAAGTCGTGAACAATTTCTTTAGTATATCGCCATCCATGTATTTAAAAGCAATTCTGAAGTTAGAAAGCGTGGCATAGGCTCCTCGCACAATATTCTTTATGTGGTCCTCAGGTGATAGTTTTCTATCTACAGGCATACCTCAGAATAAGAGTTTAATCCGTTCCTGGAGACGCCTCGCCTTCCGAAAACTCGCATTCCGAAGTTAATTTCCCCATAAGAAATAAAGGGAAATTAATTAATCCGTTCCTGACTACCCCAAAAACCCCACATCAAACTAAATTTTTATACCTAATTTACCTAATTCATCTAAATAAACCTACAAAACTGTGTTCCAGTTATTACTTACCTTGCTGTTGAGTGCTGTAGGCGTATGGAAGATGGTGAGGAGGGGGGAGGAGGAGAAGGAGAGGAGTTACTGTTTGGAAGGGGAGTCCCCTTCCATAATCACATCACATAACCCCATGCCTTGTAACACTATGGATACCACTTCTCTTTCTAAATTTTTCAAACCAGCCCCTGCTTGCCTTAAACTCTTTCTTATCTGCATCACTCGTTGCAGGGGTATTCTTTAGAAGGTCTTCGTGCAACACCCTGGCTTTCTCACAAATAATGGCCTCCGAAACACTATCACCCCTCAACTCCTTGTCGTGTATCCAAATTAATAACAACTTTTCCACTTCTTCAAGTATTTGTGGTCTTTGTGCCGTTAATGTTCTTACTCCTTTTGCCACTTTAGCACCCATAATCTTATTTTTCTTCTTAAGTATAGTGCATATTGTTGATGTGGCTTTGTTGTACTGCCTACAAAGTTCAACAACACGTGTACCGTTCTCATGCTTCCGAATGATCTCTTGTTTCTCCTCTATTGTCATCCTCACATGAGCTTTCTGGCCTTTATCCTTACCACTGGCTTTCTTGGGACCCATGGTGAGATATATAATAACAAATTCTATAGACAAATCACCAAAAATCCAACAAAACACTGAAAATCCGCGAGAAGAATTGATGTGGGGGTAGTCACTGAGTGCGAGACAATGGTAAACTGAGGGGCGGTGGGGCGGAGGGGCGACGATCGCCGAACCACCACGCGCTAGGTCGGCCTGTACACATATCAACAAACTCGCGTCCCGAAGTAACCCTCGCCTTCTGAGACAAATTTTTGGAGTAAATACTGCTCGCCTTCCGAAAACCTCGCATACAGGGACAATCGCATTCCGAGGTACCACTGTAGAACCACCCCTAGATCTCTTTCTTTATCAGAATTCTTTAAAGATTTCTCACATAATATATAGGTTGTGTGGGGTCTATGTTCTCCTATTCCACATTCCATAACATGGCATTTATTAACATTAAATTCCATTTGCCAAGTGGCGCTCCATGTACTTATTTTGTCCAGGTCTTCTTGAAGGGCATGACAATCATCTAAGTTTCTTATCCTTCCTATTATCTTAGCATCATCAGCAAACATGTTCATATAATTCTGTACACCAATTGGTAGATCATTTATGTAGACAATAAACATCACTGGTGCAAGAACTGAACCCTGTGGTACTCCATTTGTGACATATCTCCAGTCCGATACATTGCCTCTGATCACAGCCCTCATTTTTCTTAGTCAGAAAATTTTTCATCCATGTTAGAAGAGTACCTGTCACTCCTCCAATATTTTCCAATTTCCAGAACAACCTCTTATGTGGAACTCTGTCGAAAGCCTTTTTTAGGTCCAGATAGATGCAGTCAACCCAACCATCTCTTTCCTGTAATATCTCTGTTGCTCAATCATAGAAACTGAGTAAATTCGATACACAGGATCTTCCAGATCGAAAACCATACTGTCTGTCTGATATTATATCATTTCTCTCCAGGTGTTCTACCCATTTAGTTTTAATTATTTTTTCCAATATTTTGACTATTACACTTGTCAATGATACCGGTCTATAATTAAGGGGGTCTTCCCTGCTTCCATTTTTATAGATTGGAACTATGTTAGCCTTTTTCCACACATCAGCGACAACTCCTGTATACAGGGATGCCTGAAAAATCAGTTGAAGAGGAATGCTGAGCTCAGGTGCACATTCTCTCAGAACCCATGGTGAAACTCCATCTGGACCAACTGCTTTGTTCTTATTTAGCTCCTTGAGCATTTTTTCCACTTCGTCTCTGGACACCTTTATGTGCTCTATGTTGTTCTCTGGAATTCTTATTGTATCTGGTTACCTGAAGATTTCATTTTGTACAAACACACTTTGGAACTTTTCGTTTAATGTTTCACACATTTCCTTTTCATTTTCCGTGAATCTATTTCCCATTTTCAACCTCTGAATATTATCCTTTACCTGCAATTTGTTGTTTATGAATTTATAGAACAGACCTGGTTCTGGTTTGAATTTGTCTGCAATCCCTTTTCAAAATTTCTTTCTGCCTCTCTCCTCACTGCCGTGTAGTTGTTTCTTACATCTTTGTATCGCTGGTATGTTTGGGGGTTCGGCCTCTTCCTGTATTGATTCCATTTTTGTGTCTTTTGGTCTCTGGCCCTCTCGCACCTTCTGTTGAACCAATCCTGTTTCCTAGTTCTGCTTCTCTGTTTTGGTATAAATTTTTTTATGCCTTTATCATATATTTCACAAAACCTGACATACATCTCGTTCACTTCCTTGCCTAGCAACAAGTCTGTCCAATTATACTCACTAAAAAATTTTCTAAGGTTGCCATAATGTCCTCTCCTAAAGTCAGGTTTTTCATTTGCATCGACCGTCATATTTTCTTCCAGATTATAACGCATTGCATACTTTATTCCCAAAAAGACATGGTCACTTTTACCCAAGGGACGAAGGTACTGAATGTCAAATATTTCTTCCTCCTTCCTGGTAAATATCAAATCTAGCATGGAGGGGACGTCCCCTTCCCTCATCCTCGTAGCTTGTTTAACATGTTGATACAATAATGTTTTCAGGATGAGGTCTACAAATTTACAGGTCCAGAAATCTTCTGTTTTAGCTTCACATGCTTCCCAGTCTATGGATTTCAAGTTGAAGTCGCCGACTATCAACAGTCGTGAACTATCGTTATCCGCTCTCGCTATGATCTCTCTCATTATTGTTATAAGACCTTCTCGTTTACTATCTAGCTCCTCCTTTGAACATGTGCTGCTTAACGGTGGACTATATGCATTTATGATCATTAGTTTTATTTCAAAGCTGGAGAAATTGCTGATCTGGAGAGCGTGCAGAGATCCTTTACTGCTAGAATCCATTCAGTAAAACATCTAAACTATTGGGACCGACTAAAGAGCCTAAAACTGTACTCCCTTGAGTGCAGGCGGGAGAGGTACATAATAATTTACACATGGAAAATATTAGAGGGGCTGGTCCCAAACCTGCACACAGAAATAACATCACATGAGACCAGAAGACATGGCAGGATGTGCAGAATACCCCCGTTGAAAAACAGAGGTGCAACTGGTACTCTGAGAGAGAACTCTATCAACATCAGAGGTCCGAGACTGTTCAACACGCTTCCACTACACATAAGGGGCATAACTGGCCGACCCCTCACAGTGTTCAAGAGAGAACTGGATAAGCACCTCCAAAGGATACCTGATCAACCAGGCTGTGACTCATACGTCAGGCTGCGAGCAGCCGCGTCCAACAGCCTGGTTGATCAGTCCGGCAACCAGGAGGCCTGGTCGACGACCGGGCCGCGGGGACGCTAAGCCCCGGAAGCACCTTAAGGTCAAGGTAAGGTAAGGTAGTTTATCATCCTCATGGCAGATCTCTAGTGCTATTATGTCAACTTCTTGTGGATTGGCAGTCACAATTTCGTTCACCTTTAGGTGTTCTTTCACCAGTACAGCAACGCCACCGCCTTTCCTGATTTTTCTGTCCCGTCTCCAAATTGAGTAGCCCCTTGGGAATATAACCTCATTTAAAATAGCATCTTTAAGTTTTGTCTCCGTGAGTGCAACAATGTCTGGTGTCTGCAGCTGTATTATATCACTTAACTCCAGTATCTTTGATCTTACTCCATCTATGTTGGTGTATGCAATCTTGAGGAACTTGTTCCCCCTCTTCTTATTTTTCACTTCCCCTTTCTCTAATGATTTTGTTGGTTTGCCTTTATGTACCACTTTACTGGCCTGCCTACCCCTATCACTTTGAAGAAAAAAAAATTGGTGTGGGGGATGGTGTGGGGGATGGTGGGGTGGTGTGGGGGATGGTGTGGGTGGTGTGGGGGATGGTGTGGGTGGTGTGGGGGATGGTGTGGGTGGTGTGGGGGATGGTGTGGGTGGTGTGGGGGATGGTGTGGGTGGTGTGGGGGATGGTGTGGGTGGTGTGGGGGATGGTGTGGGGGATGGTGTGAGTGGGGTGGGGGATGGTGTGCGTGGGGTGGGGGATGGTGTGAGTGGGGTTGGGGATGGTGTGAGTGGGGTGGGGGATGGTGTGAGTGGGGTGGGGGATGGTGATTCTCGCATCTCAGATTATTATCGACACGTAAAGAGCATGAAATATTATAATGAAGCAGCGAACAACGAAGAAAGACTAAAATTCAAAAGTTTTTGGTACGGTTTCACAGTAGGCCTACAGGACCAGCACTAGCAAGGACTTCCTTCATAAGTCAAGTGCAATGTTTCCTAATGCTAATGTGTCCTGGCATATGTAAAAAAAAAAAAAAAAAAAAAAAAGTTAAGGTCGTTGGGGCCGAACGGATGGAACAAATTCCGCACTGGAACGAATCTGCTTCGCCCCATATAGTTCGTTCAAGTGAGGACACACTTTTCTTATGGGGAAATTAGCTTTGGATTATGAGTTTTCGGAATACGAGCTGTCTCCAGGTACGGATTAAACACTTAAACCGAGGTACCACTGTATAAACATTTCAGTGTTGCCGCGCGTTTGCCCGAAATGCCTGGCGCACGAGGGGAAAGTTAAAGAATCTTCTGCCGGGAGCGCGATAGTGTTAAAACGTTTTGACCTCACGTTTTATACTTTTAAATGGGGACTTTAAATAAATGGGGACTTTAAATGGGGACGCAGGGGACTTTAATATTGACCTCTGCGAGCCTGAACACCCCACTGCTGTTAGTTTCCTCAACTGTATGAATTCCTGCTTCCTCATACCCTTAATCACTAGACCTACTAGAATCACTGATAGCACTGCCACGACGCTCGATCACATCTGGACCAACATAACCTCTCCGCTTACTTCAGGTATAATCACCGATAGCACTACAGACCATTACCCCACATTTCTCTTAACTAACATTAGCAAACCACCTCTTGAGTCAAGAGTGATACGTTTTAGACTACACAACGAAACTGCTATAGACAATTTTATAACTGCTGCTGATAATGTCAACTGGGAGTCCGAGTTAGGTAACATAGTGGACATCAACCTAGCAGTGCAATCTTTTCTTCAAAAAACTCTTAGCCTTTATAATACCCACTGTCCTATGCTTACAAAACAAGTCACAACCAAAAGGCTTAACAATCCCTGGCTTACAAAGGGAATACTTAAATCTATTAATAAAAAACATGACCTTGAGAAGAAGTATAGGTTAGGAATTGTCTCCAAAGAATTCTCAAAGAATTACTCATTATTGCTGTCTAAGATAATTAGACGAGCCAAAACTAAATACTGCGAAGATAAATTTACCCAAATAAAGAGCAACATTAAACAAACTTGGAGAACAATTTCTCAAATATTGGGATCAAAGAAGTCTTGAAATAACAAACCGACTCTCCTGTCTAATAACGATGGTCAGCTTTCAGCCTCTGATTCTGCTATTGAGTTCAATAGGTTCTTCTCTTCCATTGGTTCATCCCTTGCAAATGATATTCCATCTTCCAGTACAGACATTAATGACTATCTTTCAGGTAACTATCCACAGTCTCTGTACCTAAAGCCTATTAATTCCACTGACGTCAATGAGATAATCCTTTCCCTTAAAACCAAGTCTGGTGCCCTTGAGGAGATACCAACTTTAATTTACAAAAAAGCCTCCAGATCTTTAGCCCCTGCTATTGCTTTGCTCTTCAACAAGTCACTTGAACTCCAAACCTTCCCAGATATTCTAAAAAAAGCGAGAGTAACGCCTGTCCACAAATGTGGTCATCTCACAGATGTTAACAACTTCAGACCTATATCTATCCAGCCTAACTTGTCAAAAATTTTTGAAAAACTAATCTATAAGCAGCTTTACTCATATCTAGCCAAACTCAATATACTTAGCCCTTGCCAATATGGCTTCAGACCCAAAAAAAGCACTAACGATGCACTTATTAGTATGCTTAACTCGATTCATACAGCTCTTGATAAAAATGAGTTCCCTGTTGGGTTGTTTGTGGACCTGCGTAAAGCTTTTGATACTGTCAACCACCAAAACCTTCTTCTTAAATTACATCATTATGGAGTCAGAGGACACTCCCTACAATACCTCAAATCCTACCTTACTGACAGGCTCCAATATGTTTCTGTGAATAATACAATTTCTCCCACCCTACCCATCAACATTGGTGTTCCCCAGGGCAGCATACTTGGCCCTCTCCTCTTTCTCATCTACATTAATGACCTTCCAAATGCCTCCCAACACCTCAAACCAATTCTATTTGCTGACGACACAACCTTCATTTACTCCAGTCCTGATCCCCTTGCTCTAAATGCCACAGTAAATACTGAGCTAAATAAAGTCCATCTGTGGCTAACTGCCAACAAACTCACCCTTAACATTGACAAAACCTTCTATATTCTGTTTGGCAATAAATCCTCTAATCAAATAAATCTCAAAATAAACAATACCCAAATTTGTAACAAATTAGATGGCAAATTCCTTGGCATTCTCATTGACCACAAGCTTAATTTCCAGGGACACATTCTAAACATATCAAAAAAAGTTTCAAAAACTGTGGGCACTTTCTAAGATCAGATATTATGTACCACGCCCTGCCCTGGTGACTCTCTATTACTCCCTTATCTATCCATATCTCAACTATGGTATTTGTGCTTGGGGCTCTACTACCCAAAATCACTTACGTCCTCTAATTACTCAACACAAAGCTGCTATTAGGACAATATCCAATTCTGGCCCCAGACATCACTCGGTACCCCTACTTAAATCTCTGAATATGTTAGACATTAAGTCACTGCACATTCTCTCATGTGTATTATACATATATAAAACGCTAAACTATAATGCCAATCCTGATCTCAAAAGCTTCATAGAAGGTTGTATCAGAACCCATGAGCATCACACCAGAAATAAATACAGTTTTGATATTCCTAGAGTACGACTTAATCAAACTAGAAATGCTCTACAAATCAAGGGGCCCAGAATGTGGAATGACCTTCCCAACCATGTTAAAGACTGTACCTCTCTCAACCAGTTTAAGTTAAAAGCGAAGCTATACCTAATAAATTCCCTGTAACCTACCTTACCCTTCTATTGTCAACCAATGTCTGTTTTTTTCTTTAAAGAGCGCTGTTTGTCGACATAATTGTATTTGTGCTGCTTTTTCATTTCTTGTTTTCATTCTACTCATTATGCTCAATTAGTATTAAGCTTGTCATTTAAGTTTATCATGCCAGAAACGCTTTGCGTAATAGTGGCTTTAGGCATTGTATGTACTAGCTCTACCTATAAGTCAAACAATCCTTGTAAAAATTTATTGTATGTATGTACCTTACCTAAATAAAATTGTATTGTATTGTATTGTTGTACTTGTCTTTACAAATTCTCAAAATACATACTTTAAACAAAATTTAACAAATAACTAAAACAACGAAATGTCGTTTTTAGCATGTTTTGAAAATGTGAAAATGTTTGGTGCGAATGCTCCAAATCACATGTGCATTTCTATAGGCCATTGCTCCTCATGCCTCTCTGGGGGAGGCCAGGTTCTGGCTCGTGGTCCCCGGTATGCCTAGAACTCCATTCACACTAATGTGAAAATCTAAAGATATACATATCAGCCTGGATAGCTCCAGGAAGCCATAGGGCTTCCCCCAGAAAATAAAATAAATCCCCATGCTCCACTTAGTCACCACAAACTGGTACACATTAAAGTGTACATCTTGGTTTCTATTACACCATTATCTTTCTTATACCCTGGAACTTTGGCCCTGTGGTTAATAACCTCTAACCAAACACATGGCCCAGGTCAACCAGAATAAACAGATTTATATTACAGAATGAAAAAATCCCACAAACATTGCCAGCCATCTCTGGGACATATGCGTTTACAATCCTTCTTATTCCTGAATAAAATTCCGCACCACACTACAATAAGCCTGCCCTAGTTACTATTTATTTATTTATTTATTTTATTTATTTATTTAAATACAAAAAAGTACATTGAATTAATGAAAGTACATAGTATTGATGTTTTTACATTCTTGTAAAGCCACTAACACACAGCGTTTTGGGCAGGTCCTTAATCTAACAGCTAATTTTAAGTAGGTAATTTCTAGCAAAATTGAAAAAATGTTAACAGGTACATTGTAAGAAAATTTGACGAAGATTAGTAGGTACATTATAGTAAATTCTAAGGATTATCAACAGGTACATTGTAGCATAATTTGAGGATTATGTCAAGGTGATTACCTTGATTAGCAATGATAACAATGGTGAAGTTGTATGGCTTATGTACATATATTGGGGAAGTGGGTAGCCCTAGATACAGTGCAATTTTAAAGCACTAGGCAGGAAACTATGAGGATGAAATTAGGTACTTTTTGGTTTTATTTTTAAATAAGGCAAAAGTTGGACAGCTTTTTAATTCATTAGGGAGTGAATTCCATAGACTATGTCCCTTTATTTGGATAGTGTGTTTACACAGATTAAGTTTGACTCTGGGGGATATCAAAGATATAGTTATGCCTGGTATGATGATTATGGGTTTCTATACCACCAGGGGTGTCCCTCTGACTTGATCCAACAAGTTGGAAGGATGTCCTCACAACACCGCTACCCAGAGAGAGAGGTAGATGAATCTTTGTGCATTGCTTACACTGCTGCCCTGCAACGTTCCAATGTTTTTTCTGCTTCCCCATTTATTTTATTTTCGTTTAATTTTTGTTACAACGGCTTTTCCACATTTAACACATTTTATTTATCAACATACTTTACAGTCACAGAATGTACTTCAAGTAGTCATTTTAACAGTACAGTGGAGCCTCGATTTACGATGGTAATCTGTTCCCAGAGACGTATCGTAAGTCGAAACAATTTTTCCCATAAGAAATAAAGGGAATTGAATTAATCCATTCCAAACCCCCAAAAATATTAACTTAAAAATATGTTTTATACTGAATCCAATTTTTTTCTCTAATTACAATACAGTACATATGATTATCTTACCTTTATGGAGGACTCTTGATGGCGTATGGAAGATGGTGAGGAGGGGAAAAGAGGAGAGGTGTTACTGTTTGGAAGGGAAGTCCCCTTCCATTATAACATCAGGCAGTGATGACTTCTCTGGAGTACACACACTCCTACATTTTGCCTGCATACCACTAGGACCTGGTTGTGATTCACTGCTTGTTTGTCTCACTAAAAATCTTTCCATAGATTTTTGTTTTTCCATACATTTTAATTTTTGTCTGTAGTGAGGCATCACAGTGTCATTAAAAAGGTTAAGGTGCCTACTGCACTGTGATTTGGGTGAGTCATTTCAGCAAAAGTTTGCAATTCTTCCCATGCTGCACTCATTTTCTTAATCAATGAGGAAGGGACATTCAGTACTGTCTCCTCCTCTTCCCCTGAAAAAATTTCCTCAGCTGTCTTTTGTTGCTGCTCCTAGTGAAGTTCTTCGGTGGTCAGTTCTTCGTTGTGTCCCTTCACCAGCTCGCAACACATAACACTATGAATGCCACTTTTTTTTCTAAATTTCTCAAACCATCTCCTGCTCGCCTTAAACTCTTTCGCATTTGGATCACTTGTTCTAGGGGTTTTCTTTAAAAGGTCTTCATGCAATTTCCTTGCTTTTTCACAAATGATGGGGAGCCAGTCGGCCGAGCGGACAGCACACTGGACTTTTGATCCTGTGGTCCTGGGTTCTATCCCAGGCGCCGGCGAGAAACAATGGGCAGAGTTTCTTTCACCCTATGCCACTGTTACCTAGCAGTATATAGGTACCTGGGTGTTAGTCAGCTGTCACGGGCTGCTTCCTGGGGGTGGAGGCCTGGTCGAGGACCGGGCCGCGGGGACACTAAAGCCCCAAAATCATCTCAAGATAACCTCAAGATCTCAAGATAAGATGGCCTCTGAAACGCTATCACCCGCTAACTCCTTGCTGTGTATCCAAATTAATAATAACTGTTCAACATCCTCAAGTATTTGTGTTCTATGTTTTGTGATTATTGATCACAAGTGCTAAAGTGGCCTTTTGCCACTTTAGCACTCATAATGTCCTTTTTCTTAGCATGTATGGTGGATATCGTTGACCGAGATTTGTTGTACTGCCTAACTAGTTCAGCAACCTGCACACCATCTTCATATTTACGAATGATCTTGTGTTTTTGCTCTATGGTCATCTTAACATGTGTTTTCATATGCTGAACCTTACCACTGACTTTCTTGGGACCCATGGCATGATATATAATAATCAGTTTTATGTTCAAAAAGCAAAAAATCCCCCCCCCAAAAATAGGATTTCTTTTAAGCGTGATAGTCACTAAGCGGGCGGCTCTAGTAAACTGAGGCAGGTCGGTCCGTGCGACAAGGAACCATGCGCTCGGTAGACCCGAACGTGTATTAACAAATATCGTTAGTCAACGACACCAAGTCGAGTCGTATTTTCCCATCAAATTTATATCGCAACTCAAAATTATTGCAAGTCGGGGCAATCGTAAGTCGAGGTGCCACTGTACTCTTTTTTAGCTTTCTGGCCTCAATTTTCGTGTTACGTCATTCAATTTGTTATCAAATTGTTCGCAATAGAATGCTTTAACCACTTAACTGCACCAACCGAGTATTCTCGGTCGGCGGGAAACTGCGCCAACCGAGAAAACTCTTTGATTTTTCGGTACTAATTCTAAATGTGTACGAGGTTGGTTGTGTACGAAATGGACTCTTAGGACCTCCTGTGAGAGGCAGCCATCTTGGAAAAAATTCCCAGAATGCCCTAGGGCTGCTAGCTGGGTTAGTACTGAAGGAGCAACCATGGGTGGCGCACGCGCCTCTGGCTCTCAAACACCTGTCCGACGCGGTGTTGAAAGATAACGCTCTGCCGGAGAAATTCAAACCTTATTGTTTGAAGAACATAAGGGTCATAATATTGGTGAAGCTAGGCGCAATAAGGACCTAACAGGTCTATTCTATAAATTCATAAACAACAAATTGCAGGTAAAGGATAATATTCAGAGGTTGAAAATGGGAAATAGATTCACGGAAAATGAAAAGGAAATGTGTGAAACATTAAACGAAAAGTTCCAAAGTGTGTTTGTACAAAATGAAATCTTCAGGGAACCAGATCCAATAAGAATTCCAGAGAACAACATAGAGCACATAGAGGTGTCTAGATACGAAGTGGAAAAAATGCTCAAGGAGCTAAATAAGAACAAAGCAGTTGGTCCAGATGGAGTTTCACCATGGGTTCTGAGAGAATGTGCACCTGAGCTCAGCATTCCACTTCAACTGATTTTTCAGGCATCCCCTGTTTACAGGAGTTGTAGCTGATGTGTGGAAAAAGGCTAACATACTTCCAATCTACAAAAGTGGAAGCAGGGAAGACCCCCTTAATTATAGACCAGTATCATTGACAAGTGTAATAGTCAAAATATTGGAAAAAAATAATTAAAACTAAATGGGTTGAACACCTGGAGAGAAATGATATAATATCAGACAGACAGTATGGTTTTTGATCTGGAAGATCCTGTGTATCGAATTTACTCAGTTTCTATGATCGAGCAACAGAGATATTACAGGAAAGAGATGGTTGGGTTGACTGCATCTATCTGGACCTAAAAAAGGTTTTCGACAGAGTTCCCCATAAGAGGTTGTTCTGGAAACTGGAAAATATTGGAGGGGGTGACAGGCAAGCTTCTAACATCTTGGGGTTATCTTGAGATGATTTCGGGGCTTTTTAGTTTCCCCGCGGCCCGGTCTTCGACCAAGCCTCCACCCCCAGGAAGCAGCCCGTGACAGCTGACTAACACCCAGGTACCTATTTTACTGCTAGGTAACAGGGGCATAGGGTGAAAGAAACTCTGCCCATTGTTTCTCGCCGGCGCCTGGGATCGAACCCACGACCACAGGATCAAAAGTCCAGCGTGCTGTCCGCTCGGCCGAGCGGCTCCCTCATGGATGAAAAATTTTTTGACAGATAGAAAAATGAGGGCAGTGATTAGAGGCAATGTATCGGAATGGAGAAATGTCACAAGTGGAGTACCACAGGGTTCAGTTCTTGCACCAGTGATGTTTATTGTCTACATAAATGATCTATCAGTTGGTATACAGAATTATATGAACATGTTTGCTGATGATGCTTAGATAATAGGAAGGATAAGAAACTTAGATGATTGTCATGCCCTTCAAGATGACCTGGACAAAATAAGTATATGGAGCACCACTTGGCAAATGGAATTTAATGTTAATAAATGCCATGTTATGGAATGTGGAATAGGAGAACATAGACCTCACACAACCTATATATTGTGTGAGAAATTTTTAAAGAATTCTGATAAAGGAAGAGATCTAGGGGTGGTTCTAGATAGAAAACTATCACCTGAGGACCACATAAAAAATATTGTGCGAGGAGCCTATGCCACGCTTTCTAACTTTAGAATTGCTTTTAAATACATGGATGGCGATATACTAAAGAAATTGTTCACAACTTTTGTTAGGCCAAAGCTAGAATATGCAGCGGTTGTGTGGTGCCCATATCTTAAGAAGCACATCAACAAACTGGAAAAGGTGCAAAGACATGCTACTAAGTGGCTCCCAGAACTGAAGGGCAAGAGCTACAAGGAGAGATTAGAGGCATTAAATATGCCAAAACTAGAAGAGAGAAGAAAAAGAGGTGACATGATCACTACATACAAAATAGTAACAGGAATTGATAAAATCGATAGGAAAGATTTCCTGAGACCTGGAACTTTAAGAACAAGAGGTCATAGATTGAAACTAGCTAATCACAGATGCCGAAAAAATATAAGAAAATTCACTTTCGCAAACAGAGTGGTAGACGGTTGGAACAAGTTAGGTGAGAAGGTTGTGGAGGCCAAGACCGTCAGTAGTTTCAAAGCGTTATATGACAAAGAGTGCTAGGAAGACGGGACACCACGAGCGTAGCTCTCATCCTGTAACTACACTTAGGTAATTACAAAGGTCGGATGCCAAGTAATACAGCACCTATGAGGACGATACAGCGAGCGTATCCAGTTGTAGCTCTGAGCGTCGCCCTTGCAATCCTATACTATCTACAATTTATTTAGATGATATATAGTTGAATAATTTTTTGTGTTCAGTGATGATGCATCTGATATAAATAGCATTGATGAACAGTGTTAGCGGCTTCCATGGTGGTGTTTTTCATAGATATTTTCAAAAATACCTGAATCTCTTCCTAACTGACAGACACTCTTTGAGGCTAGCTGAATCTCTTTCTGACTGACGGACACTCTTGAGGTAAGCTGAATTTCTTCCTGTGTGGGACCATACAAAGCGATCTTTTCAAGACTACCTTACAAATTGATTTTTTCCTATAATCTTTTCAATACTACCTTATGCTTTACAAGCTTGGCTACATACAACCTACAAGTACTAAAGCCAAGGGTGCACTTGAGTGTTATTTGCAAGCACACAGAATGAAGAAACAGGAAGCAAAAATTTATCTGTACCTGGTGCACTGAGAGCGAAGTCGCTCTGTGTACCATGGGCAACTTCGTTCATTATTACTCACTTCCGAAGTACTGAGTGTGTAATACAGTGTGTTACTGTGTAAATAGTGTGTGAAACTGTACATATTGTAATTTTAGTGAATTTTTAATGGGTAATATTGTGACAATAAACCTTTAATGTGGACACATTACTGACACATGTATCACAGTTCCAGGGAACATTATGAACTTTCTACTGTATACATATTGTAAAGGACACAAATATGCATCATATACGATAATAAAAGCAAATAAAACCACATTGGAAATACATAAAACAAATAATTGAAAATATATTTGTGGCAACACCCAGTGCTTGAATGGCCAGCGCGACCGTGTCTGGGCGAGTCATGCACGGGCGACCAGGCCCTGATGACGTCACAGCGCACCTTGTCCACGTCCCCACAGCCAAAGTAAGTGGACACCTTGCCCAACAAATGTATAATATATTTCACATTTACTTTTTATATATCAAACATGTTTACTGAACACGTTACCTGTTGTTGTGGAATGTTTCATTTCTTGACCTGGAGCCTTTGCATCTATTAACTGCATAATGTTGATGTCAGGCCTAGTCACCATACTCTTTGTTAAGCTGACGTTTGCCGAGCTTGGCAAATTGAGGTATGAGGCATCTTGCAGGTTGACGTCAGCCAAGTTTTGCAAGTTCTGGTATTTTGAATTAGGTATGTTGAGGTTTCTTGAGCTTTGCAAGTTGAGGTGAGTGGCATCTTGCATGTTGAAATTAGAGGGGGTTTTCAAGATGAGGTGTGTGGCATCTTTTGTGTTGAGGTATACAGGGGTTTTCAAACCAAGGCGAGTAGTATCTTGCATGTTGAAATTAGAGGGGGTTTTCAAGTTGAGGTGCGTAGCATCTTGCATGTTGAGGTTTGCCGAGTTGTTCAGGTTTAGGCGAGTGGCATCTTTAATGTTAATGTTTGAGGGAATTTTCAGGATGAGGTGCTTAGGGTCTTGTATGTTGAGGTTTTTCGAGCCTTGTACATTGAGGTTTGCAGAGTCTTGCTCTAAGATATAGGAGTTCATAAGATGACTGTCATGTACCTCAGGATTTCTTGGCATTTGCTCAGCAGTTCTAGCATACACAGGTTGTTCGTGTTGCATACTGCCGTTTGGAGCAGCTTGCATTTTTGTAAAAGAGTTAGAGTAAGTTTGTGGTATCATAGAATTCACAGCATTTTGTGCCACAGTGACAGGGTACAGACCTGCTAGCATGTTTGTGTAGGGGTTTATACCTGATGCATAGGTCACAGGGTCAATCAAATCTGGTTGTTGCCAACCTGCATTCCGATGTCCAAATAACTGTCTAGGAAAACCGATCATACCTGAATTGCCACAATTTACGCAAGAGATATTAAATGACATGTTGTAATTTCTATCCAATCTTGATCTATATAAATCTGCCTCTGTAATGTAATCTTGTACCAGACTACTTTGAGATGGAAGTCTATATCCAGATCCTGGGATGATATTATGCACAGGCAAGGGATAAGACCTAGGTTCCATCTCATAGTTTCTATTTTCAACAAGTTGGAAGGGAACTGCTTCATTAACTATATTTACCACCTTTCCAGGGATATAAATAGAGCTAGGAGTGGTTGTGTTTCCTGTACTACTTCCAATATTAATGTTTTGTTCATGCATATCTGGAGCAGGCATCATCTTGAAGTCGTCTTACCTATAAAAAAAAGATTTAAACTAGATTATTTTAACCAATTTAAAAGCAAGTAATTATTAAAGAAGGTACAAGCTAGGAAGACTATGTAGCACTGTCTAATTCACAGGGTATTCTAAAGGTGCCAAATATCATTCAAGATGCCAATATGAGAACTGAGGGCCATAAGGTTAATGATATCAAAGGTTGTAAGGAAGGGGTCCTTTTTGGAAGAATGTTTTAATGTTGATAATTGGCAGTGAATAGTTAAAACTGTGTTGGTTTGTAATGGAAAGATATTTGAAATTCCTGCCAGTGCAGTGGCTAGTCCTGCACATGCACAGTGCATTGTCACAGTGTGAGGACGTTCCTCTCTAAAAGAATATAAACATCAATTTAAGGGGGCTTATCACACTAAATTAAAAGTTGTTCAATTTGCTTATAAATTTTTTTATGAAATGGTTATAGAAAGGGCTGCAACTGGTCCAAGTTTCAC
This sequence comes from Procambarus clarkii, assembly GCF_040958095.1. Classification (NCBI taxonomy): domain Eukaryota; kingdom Metazoa; phylum Arthropoda; class Malacostraca; order Decapoda; family Cambaridae; genus Procambarus; species Procambarus clarkii. The sequence continues at coordinate 8,029,014 of NC_091201.1, forward strand.
CATCACACCCTAAACAGAAAAGGAGAAAAAAAATACACAACGTATTATGCAACGAATGTTCAACATTCTCAAATAATCTTAGGAAACACATGTGTCAACTAAAATGTCTACTATGTGCTGTAGAAGCACAAACTCTTGTAATAATTGTAATATGTATGTGCAATATATTTATATGTAAATTTTTTTTTTTTTTCTTTTTTTTTTGGCCAATTTTTTTTTCTCGTTTGTTATCAAGGGATTTGCATGAAACTTGCACACCTTGCTCAATGGATGCCTATCTGCAAGGGTGCCAATTATGAACGAAGTCTGTCGAAGTCAAGCTCAGCTACAGGTGGCCGAACTTGGAACTTTATTTTACTCTGGAAAGTAATTTACAACTTCAAGGCGTTTCTCAGCTTTCATTTATTAATCAATTTACATGCAAATTACACCTTATATGTAGAGTTTGTGCTTCTACAAACCTATTGAGACATTTTAGTCCAAAGTCCATTTGTTGATTTTATAAAAATTTATAAACATCATATATTGCATATTTTTGGAAGGGTAACTTTGAAAAATTATATTATTGCACTAAACACTTTTTTTGATAAAACTTATCAATACAATCCTTTATTATGTGTTAGTTTAATATCTGAGTGTTATAGAAATGATTTTAGTTGACACATGTGTTCCCTGAAATTATTTGAAAATGTTGAAAATTCGTTGCATAATACGTTGTGTATTTTTTTCTCCTTTTCTGTTTAGGGTGTGATGCTGAAACTTGGACCAGTTGCAGCTCTTTCTATAACCATTTCATAAATAAATTTATAAACAAATTGAACAATTTTTACGAAACCCGTAATATGCCCCCTTAATGAAGGAAAATAAATCATCTCAAGTAATTGTAATCATATCATCAAGTAATTGTAATTGTAATCATCATCTCAAGTAATTGAAAATACGTGTGAAAATCAGTGTTAAATGTAGGAAAAAAGTTTGGGACAAACAAATGAGACAGAAATAAATAAATTGGGGATACAATTTGAGATGGGATATTATTGGAATGCTGGTGGTTGGGCAGACAACTCGGGCCGATGAGTAGTTCACTTGCCTGGTGGCAGGGTTTTAGAGAGGACCGGCCAACTTCAGTAGACACTAGGTGATCTTCAAAAATACAGTACAATAAGTGCAGAGACGTCATATGTGGTCCTATGTCTATGGTAGTTAGGTGTAGGATGTACAGTGGTACCTCAGCTTACGAGCGCCCCTGGTTACGAGTTTTTCGGAATACGAGTAGGATTTGCTCGGAAAATTTGTATCGGGATATGAGGGTTGCCTCAGGATACAAGGGTGTTGATACGCGTACGGGCCGACTTAGCATGTGGTGGCACGGCGATCGCCGCTCAGTTTACCAGTGCCTCGCGCCCAGTGACTATCCCGGCTTAATTCTTCACAAGGATTTACCATTTATTTTCGGATTTTTTTGCTATTTGAGCATAAAATTTGTTGTTATATATATCGTAATGGGTTCCAAGAAAGCCAGTCTTAAGGTTCAAGGCAAGAAATCGCATGTGAGGATGACAATAGATGAAAAGCAAGAAATCATTCGGAAGCATGAAAATGGTGCACGTGTTGTTGAACTTTGTAGGCAATACAACAAATCCACGTCAACGATATGCACTATACTTGCCAAGGAAAAGGACATTATGAGTGCTAAAGAGGCAAAAGGAGTATCAACAATCATGAAACAAAGACCACAAATACTTGAAGAAGTGGAAAAGTTGTTATTAATTTGGATACACAACAAGGAGTGAGCGGGTGATAGTGTTTCAGAGGCCATCATTTGTGAGAAAGCCTTGAATTGCATAAAGACCTTGAAAAGAAAACCCCTGGAACGAATGCAGATATGAAAGACTTTAACCCTTTAGTTGCGCATCGCATCATATGATGCTTTGACCGACTTGCAGTAAATTGCGCATGGCATCATATGATGCTTTGACCGACTTGCAGTAAATTGCGCATTGCATCATATGATGCTTTGGAGTGCCGCACAAGATTTGAAAGGCCCGCGGGGTATAGGGGGTCCCCATACGCTGCCCAGGGGCTATAGTAAATAGCCGCCATTTTGAAAAAAAATCCAGCTCACGCTACAATCGCTTGGGAAGCCTTTGTTACCCAGCAGCCACCATGTCGAGCGCATGGCCGAATGCTTCCCGGGCACGCCCCATGCAATCACTCACCCAAGAGCAAATAACCAGTGAATTATTTTCCGATGGTGAGGAAAGTGACTTTGATGACTCTGATATTGATAAAGACTACACACAATTGACCGATGATGATAGCACGGACAGTGAAAATGAGATACAGCCGCCTCCCATGGCGAGGCCTATACGCTCACCTATGCCACCTCACCCAGTGTCTACTCCAATTCACCCACGACCACACAGTTCCTGTGCTTATTTAGAGTCTGAGGATATTTTCGGTGACAAGTCACAGGAAGGTGACTCTTTTTCTGGTTTTAGTGAAGTGGAATCAGAACATAGTGTTACCGAGCCTGGTGCCAGTACCAGTGGTGTTACTGGGCGAGATTTTGTCGCGTCAGCAGCATCTCGCCCAGCCAAGCGCCACTGCATGGAACAACATGAGGCACCAAGAGCCTCATGTTCACGTGCTTCTACCTCACGTGCACGTAGCGGCCGTACTGTGCGTAGAAGGGCTTCAGCTCCTGGTCCACGGAGTGGACAGGCTTCCTCGCCATAGTGCCCCTGTTGCGTTCCCTGCGTCTCGCAGGACACCAGATGTACTAGTGTGGAGTGATGGTGCTGGTTTTATTCCCCGAATTCCTGCCTTTGACAATAAAGACGTTGGGATTACAGAGCTTTTCCCTGATAATGGAGAGGATATGAGTGAATGTGATTATTTTACAGCATTCTATGATGAGCCGCTCATGGAATATATTGTACATCAAACGAACCTTCATGCAGCTCATCTCATTAGAAGAGAGATAACAGAATTTTCACGATTGCAACGCTGGAAAACCACCAATGTTGGTAAAATGTATGTGTTTCTAGCGATATGTGTGTTGATGAAATACTGTGTCAAACATACTATCACAGATTACTGGAGCAAAGATCTGACTATTCCAACACCTTTCTTCGGGAAATATATGTCCCGAGACAGATTTCAGATACTCCTCAGGTGTCTGCATTTTGCAAGTAATGAGGACCGGACAGAGAATGATAAACTTTGGCGAGTGAGGCACTATATGAATGAAGTGATTGGAAAATTCAGAGATTTTTACGTACCAGCACAGAAGCTGGCGATTGACGAATGAATCCCTTGTACTTTTCAAAGGACGTGTTTCATTCAAGCAGTATATTCCCTCCAAACGAAACAGATTTGGATTGAAATTCTTTGTACTGTGTGACTGTGAAACAGGATACGTGTTACACAGTGGTAGACGGTTGGAACAAGTTAAGTGAGAAGGTGGTGGAGGCCAAGACCGTCAGTAGTTTCAAAGCGTTATATGACAAAGAGTGCTGGGAAGACGGGACACCACGAGCGTAGCTCTCATCCTGTAACTACACTTAGGTAATTACACTTAGGTAATTACATGATTCTGTATTCAGCTAGCGATGTCGACATTCCCGGTAACGACGAACATGGTTTCTCTGGTAGTGTGGTGAAGTCACTGATAGCACCATGGATGAACAAGGGGCACATCCTATACACGGATAATTACTATACAAGTCCATTGCTAGCTAGGTTCTTGATTGAAAATAGAACCGGATTGGTTGGCACAGTAAAGGCACGAAGAAGGGAAATGCCAGTGTTTGGCGGTGGACTTGCAGTTGGTGAGTGCCAGGTATGGAAATGTGATCACATACTCTCGGTACGGTGGAAAGACAAGAGAGAAGTGAACCTGCTGACAACCGTTCATGAGGGTACAATGTTGAACAGTGGCAAGGTGCACCGTGTAACGAGAGAACCAGTATATAAGTCAGATTGTGTTCTTGACTACAATATCAACATGCGTTTGATTGATAAGGCTGACATGATGATTGGCACTATCGAGTGTATGCGGAAAACATTGAAGCGGACGAAAAAAGTGTTTTTCCATCTTGTTGACATGAGCATGTTGAACTGCTATAATTTGTATCTGGTGAAAACTGGACGTAAACCTGTTTTCGTTCATTTGCTTTTACACTTGCAATACAGTTATTAGCAAAGTTTGGTCAAGATGTCCCTGGCATACGAAGACCAATCATGAACCCAATGTTGCAGCATGCTGCAACACCCAGGCTCGCTCACATAGATGCCTTTTAGCAACACAGACTAAAGAATTTGCCACCAGGTGGAAAGCGTGCAATAGGCCAATGTGCATGCCTAGTATGTAAAACAACAAAACGGAGAGAACAGAAACGTAAACTGGTGCAAACATGGTGTGAAGGGTGTGCAGTTGCATTGTGTGCTATCGACTGCTTCAACGACTAGCACTCACTCCAAGATTTCTAAATGTGCAATAATAGTGCAAAAACCTGTACATAGTGTGTGCTAGTGTGTACATATAAAATAATGAACATTGTGATTATATAATATAATATCGTAATGGAAAACGTTTGTGTGCGCATGTGTATACAGTGGTACCTCGGAATGCGAGTGTCCCTGTATGCGAGTTTTTCGGAAGACGAGCAGGATTTACTCCAAAAATATGTCTCGGAAGGTGAGGGTTACCTCGGGACGCGAGTTTGTTGATACGTGTACAGGCCGACTGGCGCGTGGTGGCATGGCGATCGCGCCTCAGTTTACCAGTGTCTCGTGTCCAGTGACTATCCCACCTGAATTCTTCACAAGGATTTACAGTTTTTTATCGTTTTTTTGGCCATTTGAGCATAAAAGTTGTCATTATATATCTTGCCATGGGTCTCAAGAAAGCCATTGGTAAGGTTCAACCTAAGAAAATAACTGAGTAGAGGCAGTAGAGGATGTCCCTTCTTGATTAAGAAAATGTGTGAAGTATGGGAAGAACTGCAAAGTTTTGTTGAAAAAACTCACCCAGATAAAGCTGTAGCAGGCCGTTGCATTGACCTTTTAAATGATAATGTGATGTCTTACTACAGACAAGTGTTAAAATGTAGGGAAAAACAAGTGTCATTAGACAAATTCTTAGTAAAACAAGCAAGTCCTAGTGGTATGCAGGCAAAATGTGGCAGAGTGTGCATACCAGTGAAGTCCTCACTGCCTGACGTGATAATGAAAGGGGACTCCCCTTCCAAACAGTAACTCCTCTCTTCCTCCCACCTCCTCACCATCTTCCATACGCCTACAGCATTCAACAGCAAGTAAGTAAGTAAGTAATTATCAAAAGAAGGCACCAAACCGGGAAGGCTATGTAGCACCATCAAATACGCAAAATAATCAGAGGGCGCTAAATATCACCAAGGATGCCAATACGAGAACAAAAACGCATAAGGCGAACGATATCAAAAGTATCCGAGTCACCAAGAATTCTATCGAGGGACAGGTGACCGCGAGGGGTGGTCGGAAAGCAAGACACACGCTCGTCCTGGAAGTCAGGACATTCAAGAAGGACATGCACGACCGTAAGAGGGACAATGCAACTAGGACAATAAGGAGCAGGGCGGCGCTCCATCAAGTGACCATGGGTTAAGCGAGTATGGCCAATACGCAACCTCGCTAGAGCTGTTTCCCACCGCCGGTTACGGTGGAAGGAGGACGGCCACGAGGAAACACAACACTTAAGAGTACGTAGCTTGTTACCAGTAACAGACAACCAAGAAGCCTGCCAACGGGTAAGGACTGAGGAATGGATAACCGGGTAAAAGTCGGAATACGGAATGCCTTTACGAGAGATGGGACAAGAGCGGACAGCTTCCTTAGCGGCAGCATCCGCACGCTCATTTAAAGACACGCCAATATGGCTGGGAACCCAACAAAACTCAACCGACTTAAATTTACTGTGAACGAGAAACAGCCAATGCTGGATCTCGACAACTACCGGATGAACTGGATTAAAGCACCCGAGAGCCATGAGGGCACTACGAGAGTCAACAACAACCACAAAGGAAGACTGACAACGAGAAAGCAGGAGACGAAGAGCATAGAGAATAGCATAAAGTTCCGCTGTAAAGATGCTAGTCTCCGGAGGCAAGCGACACATATAAGTGCGATCAGGAAAAACAACAGAGTAGCCAACACCGTCCGCTGACTTAGACCCATCGGTGAAGACAGAAACGGAGCGGGAGTGAGAAGAAAAGTGCTCGAGGAAAAGGCGTTTTAGAACTGTAGGAGGGGTAAAAGCTTTAGTGATACGAGTCAAGGATGTACAAAACCGCGGAAGAGGGACCCTCCACGGGGGCAAAGAAGGAACAACACGAGGAGAAACATCAGAAATACGAACGGAAAGAGAATCCTGCAGGCGAGATAACCGGACAGAAAGAGGGAGGTGGTGAAGAGGAACAGGAACCGCAGGAGGGGTAAAAGTTAAAGCACGACAGAGACGAGAGGAAGGATGTTGCAAGGACCGCGCAAGATAGCGAAGACAGTAGCGATCACGGCGGTCCTGGAGAGACAGGAAGCCAGTGTCAACATACAAGCTAAGGACGGGAGTCGAACGAAAGGCACCAGAACTGAGGCGCAACCCAGTATGGTGCAAAGCATCAAGACGGCGAAGAGTAGAAGGAGAAGCAGACGAGTAAGCAGGGCAACCATAATCGAGCTTAGACAGGACGAGAGAGGAATGTAGAGCAAGGAGAGTGCGCCTATCTGCCCCCCAAGAAGTATGGGACAAGACCCGAAGGAGGGTAAGGGACTTAGAGCACTCAACACGGAGGTAAGAGATATGGGGAGACCAAGACAAACGAGTGTCAAGGAATAACCCCAAAAGCTTCGCGGAATCTTTGTATTCAAGGGGATGACCATAAAGTGACAAAGAGGGACGAAGAACAACCCGTTTCCGCGTAAAAGTCATGGCACAAGTCTTAGAAGTAGAGAACTTGAAGCCATGACCTGTGGCCCAAGACGACACGGCATCAATCGCAAGTTGAAGCCGGCGTTGAAGGAGAGGCGAATCATCACCCTGACAACAAAGGGTAAGATCATCAACATAGAGAGCGGAGAAGACACCAGAAGGAAGAGAGGAAAGAAGACCATTGAGGGCAACCAGAAAAAGAGTAGTGCTCAGAACACTACCCTGGGGCACACCTTCGTATTGCTGAAAAGGGGGAGAGAGAGCGGTACCAAGGCGCACCCGAAAGGAACGACGAGAGAGGAAGCTGCGGAGAAAGAGAGGGAGATGACCACGAAGGCCAAAAGAATGAAGTTGAGATAGGATATGATAACGCCAAGTGGTGTCGTAAGCCTTCTCTAGGTCAAAAAGGACGGCAACAACGGAGGTCTTCGCAGCAAAAGCAGTACGTATATAGACCTCCAAGTTCACCAGGACATCTGTCGTGCTGCGGCACTTGCGGAAACCAAATTGAGAAGGGGAGAGGAGGTGATGGTGTTCCAGGAACCACATCAGACGAACGTTAACCATACGTTCAAAGAGTTTGCAGACACAACTTGTGAGAGCAATAGGGCGAAAGTCCTTAGGGGAAGTACCCAGAGACCCTGGTTTGCGAACAGGGAGGACAACGGCATCGAGCCAGTCCTCAGGGACTGACGACGACTCCCAGATCCGATTATACAGACTCAGTAAATACTGAGACGTGCTCGGAGGGAGAAGGCGAAGCATCTCATAATGAATACCATCGGAGCCCGCCGCCGTAGAACCGCAGAGGGCCAGGGCAGAACGAAGTTCAGAGAGAGAGAAGGGATCATTATAGGGAAGCTGAAGATGAGTGCAGAAATCTAAAGGACGAGACTCAAGGACAGGTTTACGAAGAAGGAAAGATTGGGGAAGATGAAGACCAGAGCTAACAGAAGAAAAGTGGGAACCCAGTTCGGAAGCGACCTGCAACGGGTCCGCCACAAGAGTATCATGGAGGTGAAGGACCGGTGAAACATCGGGAACGAACTTACCCGCTATCTTGCGGATACGCTTCCAGATCTGGGCCAGAGGGGTTTCGGACGTAATTGTCGAGACATAAGATGCCCAACATTCACGTTTAGCCGTACGGATGGCCCTACGGGCCACCGCACTCGCTTTCCGAAAGAAAAGAAAAGAATCGGTCGTCTGCCTACAGCGGTGCTTCTTCCAGGCTGCACGCTTACAGCGGACAGCCCGAGCGCAGTCCGCATTCCACCAGGGAACGCACTTCCGTGGACCCCGAGAGGAAGAGCGAGGAATAGAGCGGAGGGCAGCGTCGAAGACAGTGTCATGAAAAAGGAGGAGAGCGCGAGAGAGGGGCAGAAGGGAGAGGTCAGAGAGAGTAGCACTGAGGGAAAACAGGGTCCAGTCCGCCTTAGCAAACTGCCACCTAGGGAAAGAGAGGGAAGGGCGAAAAGAGAAAAAGGAAACAAGGATGGGGAAATGATCACTTCCATGGAGGTCATCAAGAACCTGCCATGTGAAATCTAAGTAAAGAGAAGAAGAGCAGAGAGAAAGATCAAGACAAGAAAGGGTGCGAGTTCGAGAGTCCAAATGAGTGGGCTCACCAGAATTCAGAAGAGACAGGGAAGAAGAGAGGAGAAACGGCTCAAGGAGGCGACCCCGGGTATTCGTCAGAACGTCACCCCAAAGAGAATGACGACAATTGAAGTCACCCAGCAGGAGCACAGGCTCCGGCAAGGAGTCTAGGAGGTGTTTCAAATCAGGAAGAGAGAGCGGGACACCCGGGGGGAGATAAATGGAACAAACTGTGTACCATTTCCCCACAAAGATACGAGCAGCAGAACAATGGAGAGGCGAAGGAAAAAGTAAAGGAACAAAGGGAACATCAGCCCGAATCAAGAGAGCAGAAGAATTAGAAGCCCCAGCAATGGCTGGGGGGGGGGAGAGAAAGGAATAGCCACGAAAACGACCAGGACGAGCACCAAGCATCGGCTCCTGGAGACAGACACAAAGGGGCGAAAACCGCGAAACCAGAAGTTGGAGTTCGAGGAAATTGGCGTAATAACCTCGAACGTTCCATTGAAGAATGGACAACGACGAGAAGAGAAAGGACAAAAACAGAGAACAAGGAAGAAACAAAGGCGAAAGACCAACAGAGCACGTTAAAGAATATCAGGGTCGGGATCAGGGTCAGCAAAGTCAGGGTTAGGGGGCATGGGTAAACTGAGCAAAGACGGAGGGAAGGAAACGGGAGAACAGATCAGAGGTGGGCGGGCAGGGTCCGGAGGAGGAGGAGGAGGAGGAGGAGGAGGAGGAGGAGGAGGAGACAACGGAGAGGAGCAGTCAAGGACAGCAGCAGGAAGAGGGGGAGTAGAAAGAGAGGAGCGCACCCCAGCAAGAGCAGCAACCGAAAGGGAAGCAGGGCCCAAAGAAACCTCCATAGCAGGAACAGGGGGCGCAAGCACTGAAACGGGAGTGGAAGGAGCAACAGAGCCAGAAGGAGGAGCTGAGGAAGAAAGCGAAGCCTTCTTACCCGCCGGGGAAGAGGAAGGAGAGGAGCCAGGCTTACGCTTCTGACTTAAAGAGACCGGTGTCCCAGCAACTACGTACCGGGCAACGGATTCCAGTGTCTCAACAGGAGAAGCCGAACGAGAGCACACACGACGGCCGTTAGGAGAGCGATGGACATCCGCCCGCACCGACAGGCGGCGGGGAGAGCCGATAGATGGAGGAAGAGGATGGGAAGGAGGATCGGAGGGGGACGAGGAAGGAGACACAGAAGACACGACAGACCGGGTAGAAGGAAGGGGAACCCCAGACAGAGGACCAGGAGGAGGATCCTTCGGGAGAGAACCCAAAGGGACAGAGGAGGGGGCAGTGGGCGCATCAGGGTCCAAGGCCTGGAAACGGTTGTGAGTCTGAGGAAGGCGGGAAGGACGAGGAGAGGAAGAGCGCAACACGCGAGCATAAGAGATATTAGCATAAGGCGGGAGCCGGCGAACCTGGCGCCTCGCCTCAGGAAAAGATAAACGCTCCCGGTGCTTCAAGTTGAGGACGGCTGCCTCAAGCTTGTAATGGACACACGCACGGGAGAAGGTAGGATGGGCCTCACCGCAGTTGAGGCAACGAGCCTGGGGAGAAGCGCACTCCGACTTAGAGTGACCTTCGCCACCACACAAAGGACAGAGAAAGACAGTCCCGGAGCAGCGGAGGGCACCATGCCCAAACCTCCAGCACTTGTTGCAGAGCCGAGGAGAAGGAATGTACTCCTGGACAGAGCACCTGGCACCAGCAAGAATGACAGAGGGTGGAAGGGTCCTACCATCAAAGGTAATCTTCACAACCCGGAGGGGTTGACGGCGACTACCACGAGGGGGACGAGTAAACGTGTCCACCTGGAGAATAGAATGGCCCTGGGCAGCGAGGATATGTCGAATATCGTCGTGGCAGTCGCGTAGGTCCCGAACACCGGTCGCAACATGGGGCGGGAGCAAAATAGTGCCAACACTGGCATTCAACTGGACGTTCTTCGAGACCCGAACGGAGGTCTCGCCAAGGCAGGATAAGGCAGCCAAGCGGGAAGCAGCATCCTGAGAAGGAGCAGCAACGACACGCGTACCGAGACGAGTGGGGTTAAAAGTAATGGAGGCATCCACGGAATCAATGAGATGTCGATGAAGGGAGAAATCGTCAGGAGGCGCAGAATCAAGAGGGAGGAGATCAAAATATTTGGCCCACGAAGCGGGACCAAACAAGGCTTGATAGGTAGCAGAACTGGAAGGAATCGAGCGAGGGCGGCCGTGACGAGAACGGCGGTGAGAACCCCCAGAGAGAGAGGGGTTAAAAGGCGCAGTAGTAACAACTAGAGAAGGAGCCGCGCCAGGGGACGAGGTAGTCACCACTGGGGGCTCGGGGCTCGACCCAACCACAGAGGAGGGAGGGGAGCCAGGGGAAGGAGTCAGAGAGGCCAAAGGAGGAGCAAGGTCGGGGCCCAATGCAGCGGAGGCTACAGAGCCCGGTCTTCCAATACGGACCGACTCGGGGGCTTGGTCGCCCACCCCACGAGCCTGAAAAGGTAAGCCAGAAGCAGCCGAAACAGGGGTTATCATCTTGACGAAATTACGAATTCACTCACGAATGTGCCCCCACACCCACCATGGAGCCACAATTAGAGGCAGGACACCCAACAAGAAGCTATCTCCGATCTTGTCGGGGCCTCCTAGGGGTGCGTCGTGAGTATACGCCCCACAAACGCCACCTTAAGAAACCGACAGTCCGTCGAGATCGGGTTCAGTGACGAAGTGGGGATTGACAATAAAAGGTTCCCCTCGCTCTCGACGTCGGGTACTGCAGTTCTACGGGTGCAAGAGTATGCCTCCTCAAGCACCCGGGCGTCAAAGTAGAAGAAGTCCAAGGGAAGAACCAGAACGAGCAAAAGGTCGGCAGGAAACGGCAAGCAGATAGGAGAAGAGGGGGGAGAAAAACGAAACAGAAGGAAAAGGAAAAGATGCCCAGCAGAATTGGAGAGGACGGCAGCAGGAGCACAAGGCTAGAAAAGGACAGAGGACTGTCCCAAGGAGCATCACACTCCGGCAGCCGCCCACTAAGCCCCCAGACGGCGACAACGAGCTGAGCGGGGAGGGGGCATTCAACAGCAAGGTAAGTAATAACTTGAACATAGTTTTGTAGGTTTATTTAGATGAATTAGGTATAAAAATTTAGTTTGATGTGGGTTTTTTGGGGTAGTCAGGAACGGATTAATTCATTTCCCTTTATTTCTTATGGGGAAATTAGCTTCGGAATGCGAGTTTTCGGAATACGAGGCGTCTCCAGGAACCAATTAAACTCTTAAACTGAGGTATGCCTGTACTTGATGTATGCAACATTTATTGACAATAACTGTGAAGTAACATTATGTGCAACACAATTAGTGACTAATATTGCAAAGAATACAGGCCTAGACACTGTAAATAATGACGCGAAAATAAATTCGTGGCAACTGTGGCTGCTTGAAGACCGCGCGCGACGCCTCCGGGACCTTTGAAGATCACCCTAAACGGTGCCAAACAGATGGAAGAAGTACTAAGGAATGCTAGAAAATTGCAAAGGGATGAGGATGGGAAAGGGTGGTCGTTAAGACGAGATCTTTCAAAAGAAGATAGAGAGAAGCTGAAACTGAACCTCGCCGAGGCAAAACATTTAAATGAGAGCAGGAATGAAGAAGAAATAAATTCTTTTTTCTACAAAGTGATAGGGGTAGGCAAACCAGTAAAGTGGTACATAAAGGCAAACCAACAAAATCAATAGAGAGAGGGGGAGTGAAGAATAAGGAGAGGGGGAACAAGTTCCTGAAGATTGCATACACCAACATAGATGGAGTGAGATCGAAGATACTGGAGTTAAGTGATGTAATACAGCTGCAGACACCAGACATTGTTGCACTCACGGAGACAAAACTTGAAGATGTAATTTTAAATGAGGTCATATTCCCAAGGGGCTACTCAATTTGGAGACGGGACAGAAAAATTAGGAAAGGCGGTGGCGTTGCTGTGCTGGTAAAAGAACACCTAAAGGTGAAGGAAATAAGGACTGCCAATCCACAAGAAGTTGACATAATAGCACTAGAGATCTGCTATGAGGATGATAAACTAATGATGATAAATGCATATAGTCCACCGCCAAGCAGCACATGGTCAAAGGAGGAGCTAGATAGTAAACGTGAAGGTCTTATAACAATAATGAGAGAGATTATAGCGAGAGCGGATAACGATAGATCACGACTGTTGATAGTCGGTGACTTCAACTTGAAATCCATAGACTGGGAAGCATATGAAGCTAAAACAGAAGATTTTTGGACCTGTAAATTTGTAGACCTCATCCTGGAAACATTCTTGTATCAACATGTTAAACAAGCTACGAGGATGAGGGAAGGGGACGTTCCCTCCATGCTAGATTTGATATTTACCAGGAAGGAGGAAGAGATATTTGACATTCAGTACCTTCCTCCCTTGGGTAAAAGTGACCATGTCTTTTTGGGAATAAAGTATGCAATGCGTTATAAGCTGGAAGAAAATAAGGAGGTTGAAGCAGTTGAAAAACCAGACTTCAGGAGAGGACATTATGGTGACCTTAGAAATTTTTTTAGTGAGTATAATTGGACAGACTTGATGCTAGGCAAGGAAGTGAATGAGATGTATGGCAAGTTTTGTGAAATATATGATAAAGGCACAAAAAAATTTATACCAAAACAGAGATGCAGAACTAGGAAACAGGATTGGTTCAATAGAAATTGCGAGAGGGCTAGAGACCGAAAGACACAAAAATGGAATCAATACAGGAAGAGGCCGAACCCCCAAACATACCAGCGATACAAAGATGCGAGAAACAACTACACGGCAGTGAGGAGAGAGGCAGAAAGAAATTTTGAAAAAGGGATTGCGGACAAATGTAAAACAGAACCAGGTCTATTCTATAAATTCATAAACAACAAATTGCAGGTAAAGGATAATATTCAGAGGTTGAAAATGGGAAATAGATTCACGGAAGATGAAAAGGAAATGTGTGAAACACTAAACGAAAAGTTCCAAAGTGTGTTTGTACAAAATGAAATCTTTAGGGAACCAGATACAATAAGAATTCCAGAGAACAACATAGAACACATAGAGGTGTCTAGAGACGAAGTGGAAAAAATGCTCAAGGAGCTCGGTAAGAACAAAGCAGCTGGCCCAGATGGCGTTTCACCATGGGTTCTGAGAGAATGTGCATCTGAGCTCAGCATTCCACTTCACCTGATCTTTCAGGCATCCCTGTGTACAGGAATCGTAGCAGACGGGTGGAAACAGGCTAACATAGTTCCAATCTACAAAAGTGGCAGCAGGGAAGACCCCCTCAATTATAGACCTGTATCATTGACAAGTGTAATAGTGAAAGTATTGGAAAAACTAATCAAAACTAAATGGGTAGAACACCTAGAGAGAAATGATATAATATCAGACAGACAGTATGGTTTTCGATCTGGAAGATCCTGTGTATCGAATTTACTCAGTTTCTATGATCGAGCCACAGAGATATTACAGGAAAGAGATGGTTGGGTTGACTGCATCTATCTGGACCTAAAAAAGGCTTTCGACAGAGTTCCACATAAGAGGTTGTTCTGGAAACTGGAAAATATTGGAGGGGTGACAGGTAAGCTTCTATCATGGATGAAAAATTTTCTGACTGATAGAAAAATGAGGGCAGTAATCAGAGGCAATGTATCAGAATGGAGAAATGTCACAAGTGGAGTACCACAGGGTTCAGTTCTTGCACCAGTGATGTTTATTGTGTACATAAATGATCTACCAGTTGGTATACAGAATTATATGAACATGTTTGCTGATGATGCTAAGATAATAGGAAGGATAAGAAATTTAGATGACTGTCATGCCCTTCAAGAAGACCTGGACAAAATAAGTATATGGAGCACCACTTGGCAAATGGAATTTAATGTTAATAAATGTCATGTTATGGAATGTGGAATAGGAGAACATAGACCCCACACAACCTATATATTATGTGAGAAATCTTTAAAGAATTCTGATAAAGAAAGAGATCTAGGAGTGGTTCTAGATAGAAAACTATCACCTGAGGACCACATAAAGAATATTGTGCAAGGAGCCTATGCTATGCTTTCTAACTTCAGAATTGCATTTAAATACATGGATGGCGATATACTAAAGAAATTGTTCATGACTTTTGTTAGGCCAAAGCTAGAATATGCAGCTGTTGTGTGGTGCCCATATCTTAAGAAGCACATCAACAAACTGGAAAAGGTGCAAAGACATGCTACTAAGTGGCTCCCAGAACTGAAGGGCAAGAGCTATGAGGAGAGGTTAGAAGCATTAAATATGCCAAAACTAGAAGACAGAAGAAAAAGAGGTGATATGATCACTACATACAAAATAGTTACAGGAATTGATAAAATCGACAGGGAAGACTTCCTGAGACCTGGAATTTCAAGAACAAGAGGTCATAGATTTAAACTAGCTAAACACAGATGCCGAAGAAATATAAGAAAATTCACCTTCGCAAATAGAGTGGTAGACGGTTGGAACAAGTTAAGTGAGAAGGTGGTGGAGGCCAAGACCGTCAGTAGTTTCAAAGCGTTATATGACAAAGAGTGCTGGGAAGACGGGACACCACGAGCGTAGCTCTCATCCTGTAACTACACTTAGGTAATTACACTTAGGTAATTACACCATGCATGAGCGAACATGCAAACTGTGACGTCATCACCCATCTTGTCGGCACAATTACGTCGCCGGTAAGTGCAATTGATTTTTTTTTTTATTTTTCCTGTGATCGGGAAACACGACTTAACAGGTTAGGAAGAATTTTTTTTTTTTTTTTTTTTATACGCCTGTGGGTGTCAAATGGTATATAGCCATGCGCCATTTAAGGGTTAAGGCAAGCAGGGGATGGTTCGAAAAATTTAGAAAAAGAAGTGGTATTCATAGTGTTGCGAGGCATGGGGAGTCTGCCAGCTCAGACAAACCAGTGGCTGAAAGATTTATTGAAGAATTTAAAGAGTTTGCAGAGGCTGAGGGATACCTACCGCAACAGGTGTTTAATTGTGATGAGACAGGACTGTTCTGGAAAAGATTGCCTAAGAGGACATACATTACCAAGGAGGAAAAATCATTGCCCAGACACAAGCCTATGAAAGATAGGTTAACAGTTGTGCTGTGTTCAAATGTGAGTGGCGATTTGGAAAATTAAACCCTTCCTAGTGTATCATTCTGAAAATTCAAGGTTTTCAAACAGTATAAAGTGCAGAAAAACCAAGTGTGTGTGATGTGAAGGGCTAATAATAAGGCATGGGCGACTAAGATTTTTTTTCGGAGTGGGTGAATGAAGTGGTGTGCCTTGCCATAGAAAAATGTCTGTAGGAGAAACATTTGCCATTCAAGGCCCTGCTTCTCCTCGACAATGCTCCTGCTCATTCTCCAGGCTTGGAAGATGAATTGTTGCACAGATACAGTAATTTTCTCACAGTGAAGTTCCTTCCTCCTAACACCACTCCTCTAATTTAGCCTATGGACCAGAAAATCATAGCGAATTTTAAGAAACTTTATGAAAGGGCACTTTTCCGGAAATATTTTGAAGTGACTGAAGCCACAAAACTCACCCTTAAAGAGTTCTGGAAACACCATTTTTTAACATTTGTAGTGCTTTAAAACATGACAAAGCCTGGCAAGAAGTGACTCAAAGAACCCTGATCTCTGGCTGGAGAAAATTGTGGCCTGAATTTGTGACAGAACTAGACTTTGAGGGGTTTGAGCCTGTAAATGATGTGCCTATTGTTGAGGAAATTGTTACTCTGGGCCGGCAAATGGGCTTGGAATTTGATGGTGATGATGTGGAGGAGTTGGTGGAAGATGACAACGAAGAACTAACCACCGAAGATCTCCAAGCCCTTCAAAAGGAACAGCAAGAAGACAGCTCAGGATGTTTCTCCAGTGGTGGAGGATGAGGCAGCAGCGAATGTCCCTTCCACAACAATTAGGAAGTGGTGTCAGATGTGGGAAGAAATGCAAACTTTTATTGAAACGACGCGCCCAGAGAAAGCTGTAGTAGGCCATTGCATTAATCTTTTCAATGACAATGTGATGCCTCACTACAGAGACATCTTGCAAAGAAGGGAAAAACAATCTTCCATGGACAGATTTGTTGTGAGAAAATCGAGCAGTGAGCCACAACCAGGACCTAGTGGTATGCAGGCAAAACATGCCAGAGAATGCACCCCAGAGAGGTCCTCACTGCCTGATGTTATAATGGAAGAGGACTCCCCTTCCAAACAGTAACTCCTCTCCTCCTTCCCTGTCCTCACCATCTTCCATACACCAACAGCAGTCATCAGCAATGGTAAGTAATAACTTGAACATAGTTTTGTAGTGTAGATGTCAATGAATTAGGTACAAAACTAGTTTCAAGTGAGGTTTTTGGGTAGTCGGGAACGGATTAATTCATTTCCTATTATTTCTTATGGGGAAATTAGCTTCGGTTTACGAGTTTTCGGGTTACGAGGCGTCTCCAGGAACGGATTAAACTCTTAAATCGAGGTACCCCTGTATATATATTTATATATACCTGTGTACATACAGTGGTACCTACATTTACGAATGTAATCCGTTCCCAGAGACGATTTGTAAACCAAAACTAATTTTCCCATAAGAAATAATGTAAACTGAATTAATCCGTTCCACACATAAAAAGTATTAACTTAAAAAACATTTCATACATAATACTACAAATATTTTGTACTACACTATGTACAAGATATATCTTGCCTTTATTAATAACTTTTGTTGACATATGGAAGACAGTGAGGAGGGGGAAGGAGGAGAGGTGTTAGTGATTAGAAGTAGAGTCCCCCTTCCATTATAACATCAGATAGTGATGACTTCTCTGGGGTACTCTCTCTCTTTTATGTTTTGCAGGCATACCACAAGGACCTGGTTGTAGTTCACTGCTTGTTTGACTAACTAAGAACCTTTCCATTGAGACTTGTTTTTTCCTACGTCTTAACACTTGTCTGTAGTGAGGCATCACAGTCATTAAAAAACCAGCGTTGAATGTAATGAAACGCCATTTTCTGGGTGAGACCCGGAGGCTCCCCAGAGCTTTACCAGGCTGATATGCTAATGTCAAACTTCGGCATCAGTCATGTGTATGGAGTTCTAAGGCCTACTGGGGACCACGGCCAGAACCTGGCCCCCTCAGAGAGGCAAGGGTAGCAATGGCCTATAGAAACCCCCGTGGGGTTGGAAGCATTCTATGTCTGCCATCGACCGGGTCAAACATCCAGAAAGGTAAGCATTCCAAAACAAACCCCTATTCTGGTGAAAATTGCTACCTAAATCCGAAGTAGTGGACAGAACTCCTCAACAGAAAACAAGCAAACTAGTATGACGTCACACGTCACCGTACCGCTGTCTGCGCAGCTCCCCCCTCCCCGGGAGCCCCAGACCTCCCATGCTGGCTATCTACCCATCAGTTCTGAGGCTGGATGTCAAAACACGTGAAAAACCGCCGACCGGAGGGAGGGAGGGTTGCCGGGGAGCCTCCGAGTCTCACCCAGAAAATGAGTGTTTCATTACATTCAACGCTGGTTTTCTGGGGGGAGCCCTGTCGGCTCCCCGGAGCTAACTACCCACAGAGGAAGGTCAAAGGGACAGAATGGGGAGGCGGACACCATGCACCCCCCACGAAAGCGAGACAACCGGCAGCAAACGCCAACCCAAGGCGCCACAGCCCCGAAAAGTCCCGGGAACAAAATGAGAACAATGAGCAGCAAGGCCCCCGTACGAACACCAAAGATCCATGCCCGAAAGACTGCTAGGACATGTCGCCCAGACGGCAGCAAGAGCAGCGAAGCCACGAACGCTACGGGCATGAGGGAAGAACACAGGCAGCTGAGCCGCAAGAACACGGCTGACAACCCGAGACACCATCACCCACGAACCGGGAAGAACAGAACCGGATCAACGCAAAACGCGCTCCGGACACAGACGCCGTGGCACGCAAACAACAGCGGAGGGCCGCCACTGAACACAAAACACGACACACCCCCAGTCCGACCAACGAAGCACCACCATGGACCCCTCCAGAACGCAGCAGCTCCACCCCGCGCCAGAAAAGATGGAGACTGCTGCCACCAAACAACCAAAACGTTATAACTGAAGGAACAAGAAAACTCAGCGACACAACCCCCAGAGGCAAATGCCAAAAGGAAAAAGAGCCGACGAAAAACAAACCGGAACCGAAGGGGCACTACCAACAGAGAAGACAGCACGCTGACCAGAGACCAGGATGGTGCAAGGGGTGCACAAACAGGCCGGAGGTGAAACTACAAAACTACATACAAGACAGCTTACTAACGGCGCAGAAGCAACATCAAGACCGAAAGCAAGCCGAAGCGGCTCCACCAGCGCCGCACGAAAAGAGGCGACAGTATGTGGCAAGACGACGGCCACCAACCCCCACCATAAAACCAAGCCGACGCTAACTAGAGTAACCACCTAAGAAGGTACAGGAAAAGGAAGGACCACCAAAATACCCTATACTGCCGCCAAGAGAAGTACGCAGGTGGGACACCTACCACGAAGCCACCCGACCACCAACCGGAGGCGAGACTGCAAGGCAGAACGTAAGCAGCCCCGACAAGGCCTCTCCAAGCTCAGGAAAAGGCGGAGCTGCGGGAAGATCTCGGGCGCGACCACCGAAACCCATGCGGCACAAGGAGATGGAACGTCTGCCGAACAGAAAAATTCCCCAAAGCAAGCAAGCCCGCCAGGAGTTCAGAAACGACGGGTCCGACGTGAGACATCGCAAGACCCCGAAAAACCAACCGGCAGGGCAAGCTAGGAAACCAAAGAAGGCGAAGAGTTTCCGCCAGAAAACAGTACCCGAACCAAAGGGTACGAGCAACAGCAACAGACCGAGACAAAGAAGCGCACCACAGGATACAGGCTGAAAAATGCCCAAGAAGCTAAGGAACACACGCAGAACACCCCAGCGGCAGAGGAGGAAACAAGGGAACGCACAAGAAAATGAAGCGGTGGAAACCGACCACGCCCCCCAACATAGCAGCAAGTGCAGGCAAAACCGACCAAAGGAGATGCCAAGAAAACGACTGGAGAGAGACAGGACGAAAGAGCAGACGCACAAAAATCCCAGGAAAACAACCAGGGGTTGACAATTAGGCAGGGACAGAAAAACCCCACGCACATGAGAGGGCCAAACCAGGGACCCGAAGACCACGAAAAACTACAAGCAAACCCCCATACGCAAACCTTAGGCACAAAACAGCAGCAAAGTGCCACACCACAACCGGACACAGGAATAAGGACACGCCACCACGAAAGACGGTACCAATGCACACGTGCAGTAGCAGCAACAGGCACCACCGCAACATGCAACACGTAAATAGCAACTCACTTCTGCAAAGGCAGAACAGAGCAGGAAGACCCCAGACAGGCCCAACGGAGACACAACAGAACCCAGCAGGCCCAGAAACCTGCACACCAGGCGACCGACGTCGGAGAAACTTCGCCCGATACCCGTTGGATGGGGTACTGGGAGCTCATTTACACCCCAAGCCCGGCCCAAGGCCAGGCTAGACCGGCCAGAGGGAGGCCCACCAGGCAGCTGCTTGGAGCGGCCCGCAGGCCCACATACCCCCCACAACCAGAATAGGCCGGAACTTCTATTCGAAAACAGGCTAGTGTGCCCCGTAAGTCCACGGATGGACCAGCAATAAGGCGTATGCTCGCAAGTAGGCCGTGTAACAACCACAGACCTCTGACAGTTATACAGTATTCCCCTATTGTGCCTATAGCACCACTGCACTCCACTGGTACTATCCCGCAAGGTCTACCAGATAGGCGGGACCCAAGAGCCAGAGCTCAAACCCTGCAAGCACAGCCAGGAGCCTTAGCAGGTGAGTACAGAACCAACACCACATCCCCCACACACTTGAAGGTGAAGCCGGAGGAGGCAGAAGTCACACTGCAGCAAGCTCCTGGAAATATCGAATTACCCAAGTATTGGGAACAGGTTGAGGGCTACAGTGGTGTCCCAGGTTACATAAAGGTTCAGGGAAGAGTAAAAGCAAATAAAATACAATAAACAAGTAAAACTGAGTGAAAATAGTAGAGTGGAAAAGTTTGTTTTGGTCTAGAACAAAATCAAAGATGGCCGCCGCCACCACCCCCACTGAGAAGGTAGACACACCATCAGATGATGGTTTCAAAGGATTCTCAACACAAGATATAAGGAAAGGAGGTGTTCTTGGCAGGTTAGAGATAATTGAGGACATGCAAATGAAGTATGAAGAAAAAGTGCTTAAATTAGAAGAGGACAATGGAGCTCTTTGGAGTGAGCTTTGCACTCTAAAAGGGAGTATGCTGCAACAAGGTAAGATTATTACTGCATTAACAGACAAGGTAACAAATCAGGAGGAGCAAATCAAGGAACTAGTGAAAGAAAATGAGGCATGGAAAGTGAAGTGTGGTGACTTTGAAGAAATAAACAAGAAAATAGACTCATATGGTGAACAACTCCAAGCAAGCCTAAGGGCTAACATAGAGTTAGGTAAGGATCTCCAACTGGAAACTTCACTGACAACTCACATAGAGGAGGTGAATAAAGAACTAGAAAAGTATAAAGAAGAAATAAAAGCGACATATGCTCAAGTTGTAAAAGAGAAAGAGACTATCAAAGAAGTGTGTTCGGAAGTCAAAACCAGAAATGACCAACAAGAAGCAGAAATTAGGCAAGCAATTAGGAAAGAACTGGTTACCAACAGTAAACTGGTACAAAACACTGCAGATAGAACTAAGTCCATAATCATTTTTGGATGTTTAGAGAAGGAAATTTCATCTAGGGTGGACCGAGCGGCAGAAGAGATGAAAATCATAGAGAAAATAGTAGGTTTAGGAGAAGGCTCAAAGGAAAATGTCAGTGATTTTAGAAGAATAGGAAAATATGAGAAAGAAAAGAACCGCCCCTTAAGGGTGACCTTTAATGGAGTGAAAAACATGATGGAAGTGCTAAGAAATGCCAGGAAACTGCAGAGTGATGAGGTTGGCAAATCTTGGTCAATAAGACAAGACCTCTCCAAGGAAGACAGAGAAAAGCTGAAAATGAACTCAATTGAGGCAAAACGACTAAATGGGGATAGAAATGAAGAAGACAGAAATTCTTTTTTTTACAAAGTGACAGGGACTGGAAAGCTTGTGAAATGGTACATAAAAACAAAGCAACAAGATCAGTAGTGGAAGGGGGAGTAAAGAGCAAAGGAAAAGGGAACATGTTCCTGAAAATTGTATATACCAACATAGATGGAGTGAGGTCAAAAACTTTGGAGTTGCAAGATATAATCCAGCTTAGGGTCCCAGATATTGTTGCATTATCAGAAACGAAACTTGAAGGAAATATAATAAATGAAGTCATATTCCCAAGAGGCTACTCAGTTTGGAGACGTGACAGGAAAACTAGGAAGGGAGGAGGAGTGGCTGTACTGGTGAAAAAACACCTGAAGGTAAAAGAGTTAATATTTGAAAACCCTCGAGATATTGACATAATGGCATTGCAGGTCTGGAATCAGGATGATAACCTGATAATTGTAAATACCTACAGCCCACCAGCAAGCAACACGTGGACAAAGGAAGAACTGGATGACAAACGAGAGGGCCTCATAATGGTCATGAGAGATATTATTGTACAAGCAGATAAAGATAAATCACGACTGTTGATACTGGGGGACTTCAACTTTAGAGCAATAGACTGGGAGGCCTGTGAAGCAAGAACGGAGGACTTTTGGACATGCAGATTTGTGAACCTCATTCTGGAGACATTCTTGTATCAACACATAAAGCAAGCCACAAGAATGAGGGAAGGAGATATACCGTCAGTACTGGATCTAGTATTCACCAGGAAAGAAGAAGAGATTTTTGACATCCAGTACCTTCCTCCCTTGGGAAAGAGTGATCACGTCCTGTTAGACATTAAATATGCTTTAAGATATCATCTAGAAGAAAATGGGGACATTGAAACAGTTGATAAACTCGATTTAAAGAGAGGCAACTATGGGGAACTTCGAAATTTTTTTAATGAGTGTAATTGGACAGAATTGTTGCTAGGCAGGGAAGTAAATGAAATGTATGCCAAATTTTTAAAACTATACGAGGAAGGCACACAAACATTCATACCAAAACAGAGATGCAGGACCAGAAAACAGGATTGGTTCGACAGAAATTGTGAGAGGGCAAGAGACCAAAAGACACAAAAATGGAATCAGTATAGGAAGAGGCCAAACCCCCAAACATACCAGCGATACAAAGATGCGAGAAACAATTATACAGCAGTAAGGAGAGAGGCAGAAAGAAATTTTGAAAAAGGGATAGCAGATAAATGTAAAACAGAACCGGGCCTATTCTACAAATTCATAAACAACAAATTGCAGGTAAAGGATAATATCCAGAGGTTGAAAATGGGAAACAGATTCACGGAAAATGAAAGGGAAATGTGTGAAACATTAAATGAAAAGTTCCAAAGTGTGTTTGTACAAAATGAAATCTTCAGAGAACCAGACACAATAAGAATTCCAGAGAACAACATAGAGCGGATAGAGGTGTCTAGAGATGAAGTGGAAAATATGCTAAAGGAGCTCGGGAGGAACAAAGCAGCTGGCCCAGATGGCGTTTCACCATGGGTTCTGAGAGAATGTGCATCTGAGCTCAGCATTCCACTTCACCTGATCTTTCAGGCATCCCTGTGTACAGGAATCGTAGCAGACGTGTGGAAACAGGCTAACATAGTTCCAATCTACAAAAGTGGCAGCAGGGAAGACCCCCTCAATTATAGACCTGTATCATTGACAAGTGTAATAGTGAAAGTATTGGAAAAGCTAATCAAAACTAAATGGGTAGAACACCTGGAGAGAAATGATATAATATCAGACAGACAGTATGGTTTTCGATCAGGAAGATCCTGTGTATCGAATTTACTCAGTTTCTATGATTGGGCCACAGAGATATTACAGGAAAGAGATGGCTGGGTTGACTGCATCTATCTGGACCTAAAAAAGGCTTTCGACAGAGTTCCACATAAAAGGTTGTTCTGGAAACTGGAAAATATTGGAGGGGTGACAGGTAAGCTTCTATCATGGATGAAAAATTTTCTGACTGATAGAAAAATGAGGGCAGTAATCAGAGGCAATGTATCGGAATGGAGAAATGTCACAAGTGGAGTACCACAGGGTTCAGTTCTTGCACCAGTGATGTTTATTGTGTACATAAATGATCTACCAGTTGGTATACAGAATTATATGAACATGTTTGCTGATGATGCTAAGATAATAGGAAGGATAAGAAATTTAGATGATTGTCATGCCCTTCAAGAAGACCTGGACAAAATAAGTATATGGAGCACCACTTGGCAAATGGAATTTAATGTTAATAAATGTCATGTTATGGAATGTGGAATAGGAGAACATAGACCCCACACAACCTATATATTATGTGAGAAATATTTAAAGAATTCTGATAAAGAAAGAGATCTAGGAGTGGTTCTAGATAGAAAACTATCACCTGAGGACCACATTAAGAATATTGTGCAAGGAGCCTATGCAATGCTTTCTAACTTCAGAATTGCATTTAAATACATGGATGGCGATATACTAAAGAAATTGTTCATGACTTTTGTTAGGCCAAAGCTAGAATATGCAGCTGTTGTGTGGTGCCCATATCTTAAGAAGCACATCAACAAACTGGAAAAGGTGCAAAGACATGCTACTAAGTGGCTCCCAGAATTGAAGGGCAAGAGCTACGAGGAGAGGTTAGAAGCATTAAATATGCCAAAACTAGAAGACAGAAGAAAAAGAGGTGATATGATCACTACGTACAAAATAGTAACAGGAATTGATAAAATCGACAGGGAAGACTTCCTGAGACCTGGAACTTCAAGAACAAGAAGCCATAGATTTAAACTAGCTAAACACAGATGCCGAAGAAATATAAGAAAATTCACCTTCGCAAATAGAGTGGTAGACGGTTGGAACAAGTTAAGTGAGAAGGTGGTGGAGGCCAAGGCCGTCAGTAGTTTCAAAGCGTTATATGACAAAGAGTGCTGGGAAGACGGGACACCACGAGCGTAGCTCTCATCCTGTAACTACACTTAGGTAATTACACTTAGGTAATTACCTCATAACACGAAAAAGGGTGGGTGGAATGACTCTAGCATGGGTTGGACATGCACATGAGTGGGACAGGAAGGGTTGAATAAAGGGACAGTCACTGGTGTGCGAACGGTCTCAGTCGTACAAAATATACCTAAATAAAGACAGGTATATAAACAACACTGCATCCAGCGCCCGGCCAAAAGACGCCAGACCTCAGAAACTCACCTGGCGAACTGTGGCACAAACGTGACACGACTCAACCATGCCCAGAAGAACCTGGGAGCACCGCCAGGTGAAGACGCCAGAGCCAGACCCGCAGGAGCGCGGGGTAGAGGCGAAGGAGGTGACCCACACCCATGACACAGGGAAAACCTCGGCGGCCTCCCCACAACTGGAAACCAGGACACCCCAGGAGCGAAGGGGCACATACCGCAGCAAGGGAGAAGAGCGAGAGGTGAAGCACTTGAGCAAAAAGGGGCGCCAAACACCAGCACTGAAACACAATGCCCAAACCAAAACAAACTCCACGGCGCATGCGCATGACACGCTGGTTGAACTGCACAACCCTCTCTGCGGGAAGGCGCCAACCAGGACTACTGCACTACAAAAGTAGCCAAAAGAGGAAGCAGGAACAATAAAACCGGCCAACGAAGCGAAGACAGAGCCAAAAAAGGTGCCCAACCGGGCCACGAGCAGCCCAACAGGGCTACAAGTAGCCCAACAGGGCCACAAGCAGCCCAACAGGACTACAAGTAGCTCAACCGGCCCACAAGTAGCCCAACCGGGCCACTGGCCACAAGCAGCCAAACCGCAAGTAGCCCAAAATGGCAACAAGGATGAGGAGCCGACAGACGTTCCAATAACGCGGGAAATAGCAAAAACCTTCCTGAACCCTCGAGAACACAGAAGCCAACACTAGTCCCGAAGGCACACAAAGGCGCAGGCGCACCCGAGACCAGAAGTCACATAGAACCCCAGAACGAGGAAACATGACGAAAACACTGTCCCAAAAAGGGTGGGAGGAAACATCCACCCACAGGACGGAACCAACCGACTCGAAGGCCAAGGAACTGAACCCGGGGAGGGGCCGATGCCCAACAGATCGTACTGCGAGTGGGGAGGAAAGACCCCACACCTCGTAACCACATGCCCCGTCTAGAGGGGGATAAAAAAAACCCACGGGGTCCTATGGGGCCAAGGCCCTCCAAGTCAGCCCCTCCCCAGCCCCACCCACTGGCAGACTCTTACCACACGGCTAGAGGAACAGGCTCAAATGCCTCCGTCACTACCCTGGAAGGGGAATTCCCCGAGACTGCCCGAGTCTCAACACCATCAAACCCCGCCCCGAACCTACAGACGGTAAGGAACCGGATGCAGGCAGAAAGGGGGATCCAGGGGAAAGACAAAGGGGCATGGAAGGAACCGAAGCAACCAACACCCCCAAGTCCCAACACGAACCAAAACGGGGCAGCCCCGGGGCTCCCGGGGAGTAAACCACGAGAGCGTTGCCACCACCAAGGCTCAAAGTGCAACGCCCCTGCTGCCCGCACCCACTTAGTCAGCACAACTGGGCAACCGAGCCACAACGAGGAACCAAACTCGCAGGACTCCGGGTCGAAGGTGTCACCGACCCCACAGGCAGCAGACGGAGGCAAAACAGAGAGTCACCCAGAGACAAAGGGTGAGAGCAACCCTCAAACTCGCTGGAAGCGAGGGGGGACTTTGGGGTCACATCCATCGGACCCACGCGCCCCCAGGGGGTTTCCCAGGGTCCTGAGCGTTTACTATAAGAGAACTCGGGTAATCCCAGGCAGGGTACTGCTAACCGGCCCCCAAAGCTACCAAACAACTTTCTAAGAGCTGAACCCCCGGGACGTGTACACTCACGGGGATCTAGCAGGGGGTACCCCCAGAAAATACTCAAAACACAAGGGACAGAAGGGGCAAGAACGAAGGCAGACACCCCCCCCCCCCCACCAGGCAGATAAACAAAAAGAAAAAGAAAACCCCGCAAGAGGACAGCGTACCCAAGCGGAACAGAGCCGGCCGCCATGATTGGTAAAGGACAAGCTGCACAGTACCCTGCGCCCCACCAGTGCAAAACTGCCCCTTACTCTAAGGCGAACAAGGGAAACAGAACACCCAAGCACACAAAGAGCAGCCGAAAACCAAGCAGTAAATAGCCTAGCAGGGGCAGGACCCAAAGAACTTGTGGAAGGTGGTCCCAAGCCCCAAGGGCAGTACTTACAGGGCACCTAGGGAAGGGATCCCTAGGTGCATGCAGCCCGAGTACTGGAGAATCACTCCCGGCTCACACACCACCTAGAAAACAAGACACCACACTCTAGGTACAGTGCTGAAACAACCACTTGAGCCGGAGCACATAACCGGTGCCTATAGCACCAGCCGAAGAACTGATGAGTGGATAGCCGGCGTGGGAGGTCTGGGGCTCCCCCTTCCCCCTCCCGGGGAGAGGGGAGCTGCGCAGACAGCGGCGCGGTGACGTGTGACGTCATACTAGTTTGCTTGTTTTCTGTTGAGTTCTGTCCACTAGTTCGGCTTTAGGTAGCAATTTTCACCAGAATAGGAGTTTGTTTTGGAATGCTTACCTTTCTGGATGCTTGACCCGGTCGATGGCAGACATAGAATGCTTTCAACCACACGGGGGTTTCTATAGGCCATTGCTCCCCTTGCCTCTCTGAGGGGGCCAGGTTCTGGCTGTGGTCCCCGGTAGGCCTTAGAACTCCATACACATGACTGATGCCAAAGTCTGACATTAGCATATAAGCCTGGTAAAGCTCCGGGGAGCCAACGGGGCTCCCCCCAGAAAGGTTAAGGCAACAGCCTACTGCAGCTTGATTTGGGCAAGTCAATTTAGCAAACATTTACAGTTTTTCCCCATGTTTCACACATTTTCTTAATTAATGAGGAAGGGACATTCTGTACTGCCTCCTCCTCTGAAGAAGAAATTGTATCAACTGCCTCTTGTTACTGCTCCTTGTTAAGGGCTAGGAGTTCATCGGCGGTCAGTTCTTCACTGTGTTCCTCTACCAACTCCTTCACATCAGCACCATCCAACTCCAAACCCAATTTCTGGCCCAGAGAAACAATTTCTTCAACAAGAGGCACTTCATGTTCAGGCTCAAACCCCCTCAAAGTCTCGTTTTGGAGCACATTCAGGCCACAATATTCTCCAGCCAGAGATCATGGTTCTTAGTCACTTCTTGCCAGGCTTTATCTTTGGGTTTTAAAGCACTAAAAATATTAAAATGGTTATTCCAGAACTCTTTGAGGGTGAGGTCTGAGGCATCAGTCACTTAAACACATATCCCAAAAACTACCTTTCATAAAGTTTCTTAAAATTGGAAATGATTTTCTGGTCCATAGGCTGAATTAGAATGGTGGTGCTGGGAGGGAGGAACTTTATTGTAACAAAACTAAATTCCTCGAACAATGACTCCACCAAGCCTGGAAGATGAGCAGGAGCATTATCAAGGAGAAGCACGGCCTTGCCTCACCATAGACAAGATGAAGATTTTCCATGTAGGGAAAAACAAGTCTCTATGGAAAGGTTTTTAGTGAAAAAAACAAACAGCAAGCCACAAGGAGGCCCTAGTGACAGGCAGGTAGATGACCCCAGAAAAGTCATTACTGCATGATGTTGTAACGGGAGGGGGACTCCCCTTCCAAATACTAACACCTCTCCTCCTCACCATCTCCTCAACAAGTCATCAATAAAGGTAAGCTATAACAGCTTCCATCACCCAAGCAAGGCAGTGTAAACCAATGGTTTACAAATGCCTACCTGTAGCAGGCTAAATTTACCTGTACACTAATAACTTTAGCATAACATGTACATACTATTGTACCAAGTATTTGTGTGAATTAGGTATGAAATTTATTTTTAAGTTAATATTTTTGGGAGTGTGGGACGGATTAATTCCATTTATATTATTTTTTATGGGAAAATTCGTTTCTGGTTACGAATTTTCGGCTTATGAACCGTCTGGTTGATACCTGGTTGAGCTCCGTTATGTGGTGTTACTACACTATACCTGGTTGACGTATCTGGGAACGGATTAAATTCGTAAACTGAGGGCCACTGAATATAAACTGTACATGTCCCAGTGGTCAGCTGGTATTAACTACCATGCCACAACTACCAAATCAATGCCATTACATTACAGCAGACTGATGAAAGAAAGGACCTGGGAGTCAAAATCCACCATTCATAAAACTATTGTACAACAGGTTGGAGCAGTAGTCAGAAAAGCTAACCAAACCCTCAGAATAATCACACATACCTTTGACTTTAACCACTGCACTGCTCTGCATTAAAATACAACACATCTGTGGTGCACCGAAAATAAAGTCTTTCCAAAAAACCAGCGTTGAATGTAATGAAACGCCATTTTCTGGGTGAGACCCGGAGGCTCCCCGGAGCTTTACCGGCTGATATGCTAATGTCAGACTTTGGCATCAGTCATGTGTATGGAGTTCTAGGGCCTACCGGGGACCACGAGCCAGAACCTGGCCCCCTCAGAGAGGCAAGGGGAGCAATGGCCTATAGAAACCCCCGTGTGGTTGGAAGCATTCTATGTCTGCCATCGACCGGGTCAAGCATCCAGAAAGGTAAGCATTCCAAAACAAACCCCTATTCTGGTGAAAATTGCTACCTAAGCCGAACTAGTGGATAGAACTCTTCAACAGAAAACAAGGAAACTAGTATGACGTCATACGTCACCGCGCCGTTGTCTGCGCAGCTCCCCCCTCCCCAGGAGGGGGAAGGGGGAGCCCCAGACCTCCCACGCCGGCTATCCACCCACCAGTTCTGAGGCTGGATGTCAAAACACGCGAAAAACGCCGACCGGAGGGAGGGAGGGTTGCCGGGGAGCCTCCGGGTCTCACCCAGAAAATGGCGTTTCATTACATTCAACGCTGGTTTTCTGGGGGGAGCCCCGTCGGCTCCCCGGAGCTAACTACCCACAGAGGAAGGTCAAAGGGACAAAACCGGGAGGCGGACACCACGCACCCCCCAAGGAGGCGAGACAACTGGCAGCAAATGCCAACCCAAGGCGCCACAGCCCCGAAAATCCTGGGAACAACTCGAGAACCACGAGCAGCAAGGCCCCTGCACGAACACCAAAAATCCATGCCCGAAAGACTGCAAGGCCACGTCGCCCAGACGGCAGCGAGAGCAGCGAAGCCACGAACGCCACAGGCATGAGGGAAGAACACAGGCAGCTTAGCCGCAAGAACACGGCTGACCACCTGGGACACCATCACCCGCGAACCGGGAAGAACAGAACCGGATCAACGCAAAACGCGCTCCGGACCCAAACGCCGTGGCACGCAAACAACAGCGGAGGGCCGCCACTGAACACACAAACGACACCCCCGGCCCGACCAACGAAGCACCAACAAACCCTGGACCCCTCCAGAATGCAGCAGCCCCACCCCGCGCCAGAAAAGATGGAGACTGCTGCCATCAAACAACCAAAACGCTAAAACCGAAGGAGCAAGAAAACTCAGCGAACCGACCCCCAGAGACAAAGGCCCAAAGGAAAGAGCCGACGAAAAAACACACCGGAACCGAAGGGGCACTACCAACCGAGGAGAAGACAGAGCACGCTGACCAGAGACCAGGATGGTGCAAGCGGCGCACGAACAGGCCGGAGGTGAAACGACACACAAGACAGCTGACTAACGGTGCAGAAGCAACACCAAGACCGAAAGCAAGCTGAAGCGGCTCCGCCTGCGCCGCACGAAAAGAGGCGACAGTATGTGGCAAGACGACGGCCCCCAACCCCCACTAGAAAACCAAGCCGAGAGTAAACCAAGCCAACAAGAGTAACCACCTAAGAAGGGACAGGAAAAGGAAGGACCGCCAAAATACCCCATACTGCCGCCAAGAGAAGCACGCAGGTGGGACACCTACCACGAAGCCACCCGACCACCAACCGGAGGCAAGACCACAAGGCAGAACATAAGCAGCCCTGACAAGGCCCCCCCGAGCCCAGGAAAAAGGCGGAGCCGCGAGAAGATCTCGGGCGCGACCACCGAAACCCAGGCGGCACAAGGAGATGGAACGTCTGCCGAACAGAAAAACTCCCCAAAGCATGCAAGCCCGCCAGGAGTTCAGAAACGACGGGTCCGACGCGAGACATCGCAAGAACCCCCCCCCCCCAAAAAAAAAAAAAACAACCGGCAGGGCAGGAAAACCAAAGAAGGCGGAAGGGTCGCCGCCAGAACAGGACCCGAACCAAGGGGCACGAACAACTGCAATAGACCGAGACAAATAAGCACATCACAGGACACAGGCTGACCAACGCCTAAGAATACACGCAGAACATCCCTGCTGCAGAGGAGGCAGGAAGAAAGAGCAGAAGCACAAAAAACCCCAGGAGAACAACCAGGGGTGGACAATCAGGCAGGGACAAAAACCGCACGCAATCCCCAGGCACAAAACAGCAGCAAAGTGCCACTCCACAACCGGACACAGGAACAAGGACACGCCACCGTGAAACACGGTACCAATGCACACGTGCAGCAGCAACAGCAACTTGTAAATAGCAACTCCCCTCTGCAAAGGCAGAGAACGGAGCAGGCAGACCCCAGACAGGGCCAACGGAGACACGACAAAAACCTTGCAGGCCCAGAAACCTGCACCAGGCGACCGACGGCGGAGAAACCCCGCTCGATACCTGCTGGATGAGGTACTGGGAGCTCTTTTACACCTGAAGCCCGGTCCAAGGCTAGGCCAGACCGGCCAGAGGATGGCCCACCAGGCAGCTGCTAGGAGCAGTCCACCGGCCCACATACCCCCACAACCAGGACGGGCCGGAACTGCCATACGAAAACAGGCCAGTGCGCTCTGGAAGTCCACGGACGAACCAGCAGGCTTATGCTCGCAAGTAGGTCGTGTAACAAGCACAGACCACTGATGGTAATACAGTGTCCCCCAAAAGTGCCAATAGCACCACTGCACTCCACTGGTACTATCCCGCAAGTTCTACCAGATAGGCGGGACCCAAGAGCCAGAGCTCAAATCCTGCAAGCACAGCCAGGAGCCTCACCAGGTGAGTACAGAACCAACCCTACAACCCCCACACCTCACAACATTAAAAAGGGAGGGTCCCCTGAATGACACCAGCATGGGTTGGACATGCACATGAGGGGGGACAGGAAGGGGCGATAAGGGACAGTCACTGGTGTGCGAACGGTCGCAGTCGTACAAAATATACCTAAATAAAGACAGGTATAGAAACACCGCCGCATCCAGCGCCCGGCCAAAAGACGCCAGACTGCAGAAACTCACCTGGCGAATGGTGGCACGAACTGGACACGACTCAACCGTGCCCAGAAGAACTTGAGAGCACCGCCAGGTGAAGACGCCAGAGCCGGACCCTGCCGGACCCGCAGGAGAACAGGGAGAGGCGAAGGAGGCGGTCCACACCCATGACAGGGAAAACCGCGGTGTCCTCCCCACAACAGGGAACCAGGACACCCCCGGCGCGAAGGGGCACATACCGCAGCCAGGGAGAAGAACGAGAGGCGAAGCACTGAAGCAAAAAAGGGCGCAAAACCCCAGCACTGAAACACCGCCCAGACCAAAACAAACTCCACGGCGCATGCGCAGAACACGCCGGCCGAACCGCACACCCTCCCTGCGGGAAGGCGCCAGCCAGGACTACTGCACGAGAAAAGGAGCCAAAAGAGGAAGCAGGAACAAGAAAACCGGCCAAAGAAGCAAAGAGCCCAAAAAGGAATCCAACCGGGCGACAAGCAGCCCAACCGGGCGACAAGCAGCCCAACCGGGCGACAAGCAGCCCAACCGGGCGACAAGCAGCCCAACCGGGCGACAAGCAGCCCAACCGGGCGACAAGCAGCCCAACCGGGCGACAAGCAGCCCAACCGGGCGACAAGCAGCCCAACCGGGCGACAAGCAGCCCAACCGGGCGACAAGCAGCCCAACCGGGCGACAAGCAGCCCAACCGGGCGACAAGCAGCCCAACCGGGCGACAAGCAGCCCAACCGGGCGACAAGTAGCCCAACCGGGCGACAAGTAGCCCAACCGGGCGACAAGTAGCCCAACAGGGCGACAAGTACGAGGAGCCGACAGACGTTCCAATAATGCGGGAAGTAGCGAAAAAACCTTCCCGTACCCTCGAGAACACAGAAGCCAACACTAGTCCCGAAGGCACACGAAGGCGCAGGCGCACCCGAGATCAGAAGTCACGCAGAACCCCACCGAACGGGGAAACATGACAAAAACACCGTCCCAAAAAGGGGGGGGGAGGAAACATCCACCCACAGGACGGAACCAACCGACTCAATGGCCAAGGAACCGAGCCCGGGGAGGGGCCGACATCCAACAGCACGTACGGCGAGTGGGGAGGAAAGACCCCACTCCGCGTAACCACAAGCCCCGCCTAGAGGGGGATAAAAACCCCCACGGGGTCTAACGGGGCCAAGGCCCCCCCAAGTCAGCCCCTCCCCAGCCCCGGGAACCTACACGACAGGCCCCGGGGCCGAGCCGTTCCCCCAAAGCCCCGGCCGTACCAGAAAACCGGGGCAGCCGCGAAAACACTAAGGAAGAGAGCCCACTGGCAGACTCATACAACACGGCTGGAGGAACAGGCCCAAATGCCCCCGTCACTACCCCGGAAGGGGAATTCCCCGAGACTGCCCGAGTCTCAACACCACCAAAAACCCCGCCCCGAACCTACAGACCGTAAGGAACCGGATGCAGGCAGGGTGAACCAGGGGAAAAGACAAGGGGGCGTGGATGGAACCGAAGCAGCCAACACCCCCAAGTCCCAAAACGAACTACAACGGGGCAGCCCCGGGGCTCCCGGGGAGGAAACCACGAGAATGTTGCCACCACCAAGGCTCAAGTGCAACGCCCCTGCTGCCCGCACCCGCTGTGTTAGCACAACTGGGTAACCGAGCCACAACGAGCAACCAAACTCGCAGGACTCCGGGTCGAAGGTGTCACCGACCCCACAGGCAACAGACGGAGGCAAAACAGAGAGTCACCCAGAGACAAAAGGTGAGAGCAACCCTCAAACTCGCTGGAAGCGAGGGGGGGGCTCTGGGGTCACATCCATCGGACCCGCGCGCCCCCAGGGGTTTCCCAGGGTCCCGAGCGTTTACTTTAAGAGGACTCGCGCTCAGGTAGTCCCAGGCAGGGTACTGCTAACCGGCACCCAAAGCTACCAAACAACTTTCTAAGAGCTGAACCCCCGGGACGTGTACACTCACGGGGACCTAGCAGGGGGCACCACCAGAAAATACTCAGAACACAAGGGACACAAGGGGCAAGAACGAAGGCAGACCCCCCCACCAGGTAGATAAACAAAAAGAAAAAGAAAACCCCGCAAGAGGACAGCGTACCCAAGCGGAACAGAGCCGGCCGCTATGATTGGTAAAGACAAGCTGCACAGTACCCCGCGCCCCACCAGTGCAAACACTGCCCCTTACTCTAAGGCGAACAAGGGAGACAGAACCCCCGAGCACACAAAGAGCGGCCGAAAACCAAGCAGTAAACGGCCAAGCAGGGGCAGGACCCAAGGAACTTGTGGAAGGTGGCCCCAAGCCCCAAGGGCAGTACTTACAGGGCACCTAGGGAAGGGAACCCTAGACGCATGCAGCCCGAGTACTGAAGAATCACTCCCGGCTCACGCACCACCTAGAAAAACAGACACCACACTCTAGGTACAGTGCTGAAACAACCACTGGAGCCGGAGCACATAACCATTGCCTATAGCATCAGCCGAAGAACTGGTGGGTGGATAGCCGGCGTGGGAGGTCTGGGGCTCCCCCTTCCCCCTCCTGGGGAGGGGGGAGCTGCGCAGACAGCGGCGCGGTGACGTATGACGTCATACTAGTTTCCTTGTTTTCTGTTGAAGAGTTCTATCCACTAGTTCGGCTTAGGTAGCAATTTTCACCAGAATAGGGGTTTGTTTTGGAATGCTTACCTTTCTGGATGCTTGACCCGGTCGATGGCAGACATAGAATGCTTCCAACCACACGGGGGTTTCTATAGGCCATTGCTCCCCTTGCCTCTCTGAGGGGGCCAGGTTCTGGCTCGTGGTCCCCGGTAGGCCCTAGAACTCCATACACATGACTGATGCCAAAGTCTGACATTAGCATATCAGCCGGTAAAGCTCCGGGGAGCCGACGGGGCTCCCCCCAGAAAAATATTTTTTCTTCTTATATTGTTAAAATGCAGTCTCTGATCACGGAAAACTAAAAAAAAAAAAAAAAAAAAATATTGCATGTGACATACTTTAGCCGCGATGGAGCTGGAAAGTTGTGCATATTACGGGCACTGAGTGATGGAGCACTTGAGGTCACTAGGCCCCGCTACCCTGTGGGGCAGCAGTTGCCGCGAATATAATGTTTCACAATTATTTTGACGTTTCTCATTTATTTCTTCTCTGGTTTTATGCTGTAATATTATTCAAAAGTATGTAATTTGTAGAATTTATAGAGTACAATGTGTGGAACATCACTATGCTCAAAATTATGGGGCTCATGTATGTGACATGTATATTATATTCTACCATCAAACAGTGTTTTTGCTGTTATTACACTATATACATATTGTATATACCTATCTACATATATGTTCACCATAGCAAACCACTAAGTTGGTATGGTGAGCCAAAAAAACCAGCGTTGAGTGTAATGAAACACCATTTTCTCAGCGAGACCCGGAGGCTCCCCAGAGCTTTACCAGGCTGATATGCTAATCTCAGACTTTAACATCAGTCATGTGTATGGAGTTCTAGGGCCTACCGGGGACCACAGCCAGGACCTGGCCCCCTCAGAGAGGCAAGGGGAGCAATGGCCCATAGAAACCCCCGTGTGGTAGGAAGCATTCCGTGTCTGCCATCGACCGGGTCAAGCATCCAGAAAGGTAAGCATTCCAAAACAAACCCCTATTCTGGTTAAAATTGCTATCAAAAGCCAAAGTAGTGGATAGAACTCCCCAACAGAAAACAAGCAAACTAGTATGACGTCACACGTCACCACGCCGCTGTCTGCGCAGCTCCCCCTTCCCCGGGAGGGGGGGAGCTGCGTTCTGAGGCTGGATGTCAGTTCATCTGGATGTCCCATCAGTTCTGAGGCTGGATGTCAAAACACGCGAAAAACTGCCGACCGGAGGGAGGGAGGGTTACCGGGGAGCCTCCGGGTCTCACCCAGAAAATGGTGTTTCATTACATTCAACGTTTGTCTTCTGGGGGAAGCCCCGTCGGCTCCCCGGAGCTAACTACCCACAGAGGAAGGTCAAAGGGACGGAACCGGGAGGCGGACACCAGGCATCCCCCACGGAAGCGAGACAACCGGCAGCAAAATGCCAACCCAAGGCGTCACAGCCCCGAAAGGGCCCGGGAACAACACGAGACAACGAGCAGCAAGGCCCCTGTACAAACACCAAAGATCCGTGCCCGAATGACAGCAAGGACATGTCGCTAAGACGGCAGCGAGAACAGCGAAGCCACGAACGCCACGGGTATGGGGGAAGAACACAGGCAGGTTAGCCGCAAGAACACGGGTGACAACCCGGGACACCGTCACTCGCGAACCCGGAAGAACGGAACCGGATCAATGCAAAACGCA
Source organism: Procambarus clarkii (assembly GCF_040958095.1). NCBI lineage: Eukaryota > Metazoa > Arthropoda > Malacostraca > Decapoda > Cambaridae > Procambarus > Procambarus clarkii. The sequence goes on from NC_091201.1 coordinate 8,065,358, forward strand.
CCCCAGACACAGATGCCGTGGCACGCAAATAACAGCGGAGGGCCGCCACTGAACACAAAGACACAACACACCCCCAGCTCGACCAGCCAAGCACCAACAAACCAAGGAACCCTCCAGAACGCAGCAGCCCCATCCCGTGCCAGAAAAGATGGAGACTGCTGCCACCGAACAACCAAAACGCTAAAAACCGAAGGAGCAGAAAATTCCTGCGGAGGAGCAAGAAGCCCAGCGATCCGACCCCCAGAGGCAAATGCCAACAGGAAAAAGAGCCGACAAAAAAACAAACCGGAACCGAAGGGGCACTACCAACCAAGAAGAAGACAGAGCACGCTGACCAGAGACCAGGACGGTGCAAGTGGCACACGAACACACCAGAGGTGAAAACGCACGAGACAGCTTACTGACGGTGCATAACACCACCAACACCGAAAGCAAGCCGAAGCGGCTCCGCCAGCGCCGCACGAAAAGAGCGAAGTATCCACTCAATTTAACAACCTCTTTTATACCGATCTGCCGGTAATAACGACCGATTTGAGAGATTGGTATCTGGAGCCTCATATACCGGTCTGGTGGTCGATATTGCCGACGGTCAGTACTGGGCTTGTTTTGGCATCAGCAGCCCCTCACATGGCGACCAGGCCACCGACCTCGATCATCCAGAGTGGTATGTTAAATCTTAACTTTCTTTTAAAATGATTCAGTTTTATGAAGAAAATTCTAAATTATTATTAATAAAATATTTTAAAACAATTGTTATTAAGCAAAATTCTTTGTTTTCTTATTAAATACCTTTTATAGTATAGGCAATAGGTATTTTTTTTCCCATGGACCTAGAATGTACTGCGCATAGCCATGTAACCGCATTGTTTACTGTGAACTCGCGCGGCTGAGAGTAATGTCTCAGAATATTAGCCAGAGAAAATCAGATTCAGACAAAAATAGATAAATTCATGATTTCAATGGTTCGTGAAAGCACCCACTGGGAATTCAACAAATCATGCAGCATCCGCTGGCAACAAGAGCCCTACAAGCCATGCTGCACCCGCCGATGCTGAATTCCCATCAACAAGTCGTGCAGTCTCCGCCGGCAACGAATTCTCTGCAAGATATGCTGCACCCGCCGATGCTGAATTCTCATCGACAAGTTGTGCAGCCTCCGATGGCAACGAATGCTCTGCAAGCTATGCTGCACCCGCCGATGCTGAATTCCCATCAACAAGTCGTGCAGCCCCCGCTGGCAATAAACGCTCTGCAAGCTATGCTGCACCCGCTGATGCTGAATTCCCATCGACAAGTCATGGAGCATCCGCCGGCAACGAATGCTCTGCAAGCCATGTTGCACCCGCCAATGTTGAATTCCCATCAAAAGTCATGTAGCCTCCACTAACGATATAAAATATGATTTTACACTAATTTATATGCGTTTCAAAGAGTTGATAGAGTATAGTATTGTAAGTGTTAATGATTATTTAAGCCTTGACAAAAAGATACTGTACAGTGTAAATATACAGTAGAAATAATTTTCAATTGTGAATTAGAATTAGAACTCATGTGAATTAGTAATAAGGCTAGCTGTTGTGTGAAGTGAATGCCCGAAAATAAGTGTACATACTGTATGTACCCTGTATACAGTACTGAACAATATAAAACAAACGCTGCAGAGGATGACGTAATCTTCACAGCTTCGTAATCTTCAGTTTCCTTAGAAGTAAGTCAATTTACCAATTTTATTATACAGTAGTATTACAACATATAAATTGTTTTTTTTTCAAAAAAAGCTACATATTAATCTCTGTAAATGTATATTCTATCATTAGCGGAGAAAAGGTCAGCTCAAAATATTTTGTCTTGGCTAGCTCTCGGTGACAAGGCTCGATCGTCATTGTATGGCCTGGCCGCCACAGCCTGTGTCATAACATTAAAAATACGTTACCTGCACTGTTCAGGATAAAACAAAACACATCTCTAAACTTTTATTGAGAAAATATTAACAATCACTGATTGATACATGAAATATTTTGCAATACAAAGGAATGAACCAATTTTTCCCACCCATCTGGACTTGATCAGACTGTGTTCACACATCATCCATGCAGCAGCCACCAGCTGGCTTAATCCTCGGCGTGGCACTAAATTAGAACGCAATTACACAATGAACTTTATTTAATTTTAGTTATATAGTATAAAATATATCCTACCTGAATGTTACTTGAAAAATTACCCGATCCGACTTAACTTCGGAAATAACGGAGCTCCAGAAATAACGACCAGGATACAGCCCCATATAGGCCATTAAATAGAGTGTATACTGTATGTGACAAGACGACGGCCCCCAACCCCTACCAGAAAAACCAAGCCGACGCTAACAACTGCAGCCACCTAAGAAGGGACAGGAGGAAAAGGAAGGGCCGCCAAAATACCCCATACTGCCGCCAAGAAGAAGCACGCAGGTGGGACACCTACCACGAAGCCACCCGACCACCAACCGGAGGAGAGACTGCGAGGCAGAATGGAAGCAGCCCCGACAAGGCCCCTCCGAGCCCAGGAAAAGGCGGAGCCGCGGGAAGATCCCGGGCGTGACCACCGAAACCCAGGCAGCACAAGGAGAAGGAACGTCTGCCGAACAGTAAACTCCCCAAAGTAAGCAAGCCCGCCAGGAGAGCAGAAACGACTGGTCCAACGCGAGACATCGCAAGACCCCGAAAGCCAACCGGCAGGGCAAGCCAGGAAAACCAAAGGTGGCGTAAGGGTTGCCTCCAGAAACAATACCCGAACCAAGGGGTACGAACTACTGCAACAGACCGAGACAAAGAAGTGCGCACCATAAGACACAGGCTGAAAGAACGCCCAAGAAGCCAAGGATCGCACGCAGAACACCCCTGCGGCAGAGGAGGAAACAAATGGAACACACAAGGAAGGGAAGCGGTAGAAACCCGACCCCCCCCCCCCCCCCACAGCAGCAAGTGCAGGCAAAACCGACCGAAGGAGATGCCAGGGAAACGACTGGGGAGAGGCAGGACGAAAAAGCGGAAGCACAAACTCCAGGAAACAACCAGGGGTGGACAATCAGGCAGGGACAGAAACCCCACACACATGAGATGGCCAAGCCAGGGACTTGAAGACCACGAAAAACAACAAGCAAACCCCCATACGCAAACCCTAGGCACAAAACAGCAGCAAAGTGCCACACCACAACCGGATACAGGAACAAGGACAGGCCACCGCGAAACACGTTACCAATGCACACGTGCAGTAGCAGCTACAGGCACCACCGTAACATGTAAATAGCAACTCACTTCTGCAAAGGCAGAGAACGGTACAGGCAGACCCCAGACAGGGCCAACGGAGACACGACAGAACCCAGCAGGCCCAGGAACCTGCACACCAGGCGACCGACGGCGGAGAAACCCGCTCGATACCTGCTGGATGGGGTTCTGGGAGTTCATTTACACCCCAAGCCCGGCCCGAGGCTAGGCTAGACTGGTCAGAGGGTGGCCCACCAGGCAGCTACGTGGAGCGGCCCGCAGGCCCACATACCCATCACAACCAGGATGGGCCGGAACTTCAATTCGAAAATAGGCTAGTATGCCCTGAAAGTTCTTGGATGTACCGGCAATCTGGCGTATGCTCACAGGTAGGACGTGTAACAACCGCTGACCTCTGATGGTTATACAGTGTTTCCCAATAGTCGATTGTGCCTATTGCACCACTGCACTCCACTGGTACTAACCCGCAAGGTCTTCCATAGAGGCGGGACCTAAGAGCCAGAGCTCAAAAACCCCGCAAGCACAACCAGGAGAGCCCTACCAGGTGAGTACATAACCAGCACCACAACCCACACACCTCATAACACGAAAGAGGTGGGTCCCCTGAATGACTCTAGCATGGGCTGGACATGCACATGAGTGGGACAGGAAGGGTTGAAAAGGGACAGTCATTGGTGTGCAAACGGTCTTAGTCGTACAAAGATATACCTAAAGAAAGACAGGTATATAAACATCCTCGCATCCAGCGCCCGGCCAAAAGACGCCAGACCGCAGAAACTCGCCTGTCGAACGGAGGCACGAATGTGACACGACCCAACAGTGCCCAGATCCTGGGAACACCGGCAGGTGAAGAAGCCAGAGCCAGACACACAGGAGAGCAGGGTGAAGGAGGTGACCCACACCCATGACACAGGGAAAACCTCGGCGTCCACACCACAGCTGGAAACCAGGACACCCCCGGAGCGAAGGGGCACACACCGGAGCAAGGGAGAAGAGCGAGAGGCGAAGCTCCCGAGAAAAAAGGGCGCAAAACACCAGCACTGAAACACGCCGCCCAGACCAAAACAAACTCCACGGCGCATTGCGCATGACACTCTGGCCGAACCGCACAACCCGCTCTGCGGGAAGGCGCCAACCAGGACTACTGCACTAGAAAAGTAGCCAACAGAGGTAGCAGGAACAACAAAACCGGCCAACTAAGCGAAGACAAAGAGCCCAAAGGGAACCCAACCGGGCCACGAGCAGCCCAACCGGGCTACAAGGAGCCCAACCGGGCTACAAGGAGCCCAACCGGGCTACAAGGAGCCCAACCGGGCTACAAGGAGCCCAACCGGGCTAACCGCCTACAACCTACAAGTGGCTCAAAACGGCGATCCGGACTAGGAGCCGACAGACATTCCAATAATACAGGAAGTAGCGAAAACCTTCCCGACCCCTCGAGAACACAGAAGCAAACACCATTCCCGAAGGAACACAAAGGCACAGGCGCACCCGAGACCAGAAGTCACGTAGAACCCCAAGAACAGGGTTAACATGATGAAGACACCATCCCAAAAAGGGGGATGCATCCACCCACAGGATGGAACCAACCAACTCAAAGGCCAAGGAACCGAGCCCGGGGAGGGGCCGACACCCAAAAGAACATACGGCGAGTGGGAAGGAAAAACCCCACTCCACGTAACCACAAGCCCCGCCTAGAGGGGGGGAAAAACCCCCACAGGGTCCTACGGGGCCATGCCTCCCCAAGTCAGCCGCTCCCCAGACCCGGGAACCTACACGACAGGCCCCATGGCCAAGCCGTGGCCATGGGGCCCCAGCCGTACCAGAAAATCGGGGCAGCCGCGAAAACAGTAACGAAGGGAGCCCACTGGCAGACTCTTACAACACAGCTGGAGGTACAGGCTCAAATGCCCCCGTCACTACCCCGGAAAGGGAGTTCCCCGAGACTGCCCGAGTCTCAACACCATCAAAACCCGCCCCAAACCCACAGACGGTAAGAAACTGGATGCAAGCAGGAAGGGGGGATCCAGGGGAAAGACACAGGGGTGTGGAAGGAACCGAAGCAACCAACACCCCCATGTCCCAACACGAACCAAAAATGGGGCAGCCCCGGGGCTCCCAGGGAGCAAACAAACTAAAGCGTTGCCACCACCAAGGCTCAAGTGCAACGCCCCTGCTGCCCGCACCCGCTTAGTCAGCACAACTGGGCAACCAATCCACAACGAGCAACAAAACTCGCAGGACTCTGGGTCGAAGGTGTCACCGACCCCACAGGCAGCAGACGGAGGCAAAACAGTCACCCAGAGACAAGGGGTGAGAGCAACCCTCAAACTCGCTGGAAGCGAGGGGGGACTCTGGGGTCACATCCATCAGACCCACGCGTCCCCAGGGGTTTCCCAGGGTCCCGAGCGTTTACTATAAGAGGACTCGTGCTTAGGTAATCCCAGGCAGGGTACTGCTAACCAGCGCCCAAAGCTACCAAACAACTTTCTAAAAGCTGAACCCCCGGGACGTGTACACTCACGGGGACCTAGCAGGAGGTACCACCTGAAAAACACTCAGAACACAAGGGATACAAGGGGCAAGAACGAAGGCAGACCCCCCCCCACCAGGTAGATAAGCAAAAAGAAAAAGAAAACCCCGCAAGAGGACAGTGTACCCAAGCGGAACAGAGCCGCCCGCCATGATTGGTAAAGACAAGCTGCACAGTACCCTGCGCCCCACCAGTGCAAAACTGCCCCTTACCCCTTCCCCTCCCGGGGAGGGAGGGAGCTGCGCAAACAACGGCACGGTGATGTGTGATGTCATACTAGTTTGCTTGTTTTCTGTTGGGGAGTTCTATCCACTAGTTCGGCTTTTGGTAGCAATTTTAACCAGAATAGGGGGTTTGTTTTGGAATGACTTACCTTTCTGCACGCTTGACCTGGTCGATGGCAGACATAGAATGCTTCCAACCCCACGGGGGTTTCTATAGGCCATTGCTCCCCTTGCCTCTCTGAGGGGGCCAGGTTCTGGCTGTGGTCCCCGGTAGGCCCTAGAACTCCATACACATGACTGATGCCAAAGTCTGAGATTAGTATATCAGCCTGGTAAAGCTCCGGGGAGCCGACGGGGCTCCCTCCAGAGAACAAGAGTAAGCTACCACACCCAGCCAGCCCTCCCTCACTCCTCCAACACCTAACTTGCCAACATTACTCCTCCCACAATACCGTTTGTGGTGTTATTACACTATATGCACATATTATATATAACTATTGTTGTGACCCCGTGTAGCTTGGGTGGAACAAGTCTACCCCAGTGTGAGTTATTTTGCTTTCTGGACCTGACTGAGAGGTCAGAGGAAAGATGTACATATTAAATATATAATAAACGTCGGTGAATAATTTAAAAATATGAGCAGAGGATGAACATTTAAATTAGTGACATGAAATGAGATGTCGATACTTTGATGACATGATGTGAAGCTAGCAGGACGTCGTGACTTTACTTGAATCAGAGCAGTCATCAGAGAGGGTTGTACTTTGTTGATCTCCTGGCAGTAGGAAAAACCCTTACGATGTGCTCCTTCAAGAGGAGAGAATCAAGCAGGCATTTATGTGTGAAGCCTGTTGGACGACTTAATGTACTCCCCGTCAGGAGCAGAAGAGCTGTGAGGCTGTAATAAAGAAACTTCCTTGTAGGTTTTAGAGAACGACATCTGGGAGCACCGCAGCCGAGTGCCCTCGAGATACAGATTCTGTGGTATGTGTGGGAGAATTGCAATGTTTGTGTGGGAGAAGTTAGAGAGAACTTCATACCAGAGGAGTGTATGCTGAACTCCAAGTGTGAGCTGAAACTCATAGTGGGAGCTGAACTGCAAGGTGGTGCAGGACTTCAAGTTGAGGAGTGAAACTCAAGAAACAGTGAATCTTCAAGTAGTGTAGGGAGCTACACTTCATTTGTGTGAAGCGTTTGGAGAGAGCTTCACTGACATTTAAGGAGGACTTCAGGTGCAGCTGATTGGAGGAACTGCAGAAGTACCATACAGGATATTTTGAGGACCCAGATGATGATTGTAGTAGGGGACCTCGAGTAATGGAACAGGATCATATGGACTTGATGTTTAAGGGAGTGCTTGATTGCGTTTTGGCATGAAAGGCGCAGTGCAAGGTGAGAGATTGATTTTTTGTAATATAGGAAATATGTGAATCTTTTTTATTGTGCCATGTATTGCAGTCTATAGCAGTGAAGGGAGCAGAAGGTTGTAGGCTGAAGTTTAAGCAGCAGCCTGGTACAGTTATAGGTTGGAGACATAAGGCGATATTGGAGAGTTATCAGTTGGTAGCAGCCTAAGAGGTTGTATTGTTTTAGAACTATTCCTGCATGTATATTGTGTATGTTCTATTGTATTAAATATTATATTTGTTAGCTGGTTTTTGCTCTTGTCCTGGTGAGGCTTCCTGGCTAGAGAGAAAGACACGGCTATAACTTGGGTGATAGTAGACTGTAACTAATTAATGGGATTGAGAGATCATCCCAAAATAAGGAGTGTGGGGGAAGTCACAGTGGCTCACAAGAGCCGGTGTATACACATGACAACTAGGCAGTGTGAGCCGTACCCCTGAATAAAGATGACACTGAACCCCTCTCCCAGAACTAGACGCTTACCAGGGTGATCTAAATAATTGCAAGCACTCCAGTGACCATTGCTGGTCGAGCAACGGTAGTGGGAGTGTGGTTGTTGAGGTTGACTGTATGTTTTGTCAGGGAGCGGTTGGGGTCTCTGTTCGATGGTAAGCTAATAATATCAGGTTGGTTCTAATAACCAAGTTTCACTGTACAGTATATATAAAGAAACTCTCCAAACCCCCTCCACCCCTGATACTATATACATGTTTTATTCATCACACCTGCACAACTAAGCTAGTATGGTGTCCAAACAGCATAGTAGCCACTACATGACAAGTCACACAGCAGATGACAGCCTCACTCACTCCCTCACCTAAATGGCTCCTCCCAACATAAGCCTTTTGCTGTTATTACACTCTATACACACGTCATATATAAGTATCTACATTTGTGTTCACCACAGCGAACCACTAAGTTGGTATGGCGAGTCCAGACAATAACATGTTGCCACATGCACACACACACACACATAAGAAAATTCACCTTCGCAAATAGAGTGGTAGACGGTTGGAACAAGTTAAGTGAGAAGGTGGTGGAGGCCAAGACTGTCAGTAGTTTCAAAGCGTTATATGACAAAGAGTGCTGGGAAGACGGGACACCACGAGCGTAGCTCTCATCCTGTAACTACACTTAGGTAATTACCCCTGTGTGTGACACACAGGTGACACCCCTAGGGTCAACACTTGCAGCAGAGGAGCTCCAGCATATTTCAACAATCCTAAGTATTGTAGTACAGGTTGATGGTAGCGAGTGGTGTCCCAGAGAACATCAAGGTATAGCGCTCTTGAAAAATAGATGAGATAACAGGAAAGTGCTAAGGGAAGTGAAAAATCGGATGAGAAAAAGTTGCCCTAGTGTTTACAGTGCAGAGAAGAACATTTAAGATGGCCACTGGCAAGGGGAAAAACAAAACAGAGCTTGATTTTGAGGGATTCAATGAAGAAAGCATTGATATTAGCAGTCTACATAACAAGTTGGTAAATTTAGATACTATAGTGAACTCTCATGTAGAAATAATTAGTAAATTGAAAGAAAGTAATGACCATTTGAATAGCAAAGTTTTATGTCTTGAGGGTTTAGTGAAAGACTTGCGCAAGGATAAGAATCAATTGGAAACAAATTGCAAAGCCATGGAAGAAGAAAATAAACTCTTAAAAATAGCTTTGGAAGAAGTTAAAGTAAATTTAAACATAAATGACTACAATAGGTTAGGCAAGGAAATTCAACAGGAGAAACAGCTTTTGTCAGCACAGATGGAGGAAGTTACACAGGGAATAGAACAGTGCAAGAAAGATATGCAACTCACTTATGCACAAGTGGCCAAGGAGAAGGAAAAAATAGAAGCAGCAGTAAAGGAAGTCAAACACTGCAGCAACCAAGATAAAACAAACATTAGGCTGGAAGTGAGAAAAGAATTGGCATCTAACCCGAAGTTGGTGCAAAACACAGTTGATCGGAGTAAGTCCCTGATCATTTTTGGCTGCAAAGAAAAGGCGATAACTTCTAGGTCAGAAAGAGCTGTAGAAGAAGCTAAAGTAGTAGATAAAATTGTTGGCCTCGTGGAAGGTCTTACAACCATAGAGAATGTGTGCGACTACAGGAGAATAGGCAGGTACGTAAAAGGGAAAGATCGACCTTTGAGGATCACCCTAAACGGTGCCAAACAGATGGAAGAAGTACTAAGGAATGCTAGAAAATTGCAAAGTGATGAGGATGGGAAAGGGTGGTCATTAAGACGAGATCTTTCAAAAGAAGATAGAGAGAAGCTGAAACTGAACCTCGCCGAGGCAAAACATTTAAATGAGAGCAGGAATGAAGAAGAAATAAATTCTTTTTTCTACAAAGTGATAGGGGTAGGCAAACCAGTAAAGTGGTACATAAAGGCAAACCAACAAAATCAATAGAGAGAGGGGGGAGTGAAGAATAAGGAGAAGGGGAACAAGTTCCTGAAGATTGCATACACCAACATAGATGGAGTGAGATCAAAGATACTGGAGTTAAGTGATGTAATACAGCTGCAGACACCAGACATTGTTGCACTCACGGAGACAAAACTTGAAGATGTAATTTTAAATGAGGTCATATTCCCAAGGGGCTACTCAATTTGGAGACGGGACAGAAAAATTAGGAAAGGCGGTGGCGTTGCTGTGCTGGTAAAAGAACACCTAAAGGTGAACGAAATAATGACTGCCAATCCACAAGAAGTTGACATAATAGCACTAGAGATCTGCCATGAGGATGATAAACTAATGATAATAAATGCATATAGTCCACCGCCAAGCAGCATATGGTCAAAGGAGGAGCTAGATAGTAAACGTGAAGGTCTTATAACAATAATGAGAGAGATTATAGCGAGAGCGGATAACGATAGATCACGACTGTTGATAGTCGGTGACTTCAACTTGAAATCCATAGACTGGGAAGCATATGAAGCTAAAACAGAAGATTTTTGGACCTGTAAATTTGTAGACCTCATCCTGGAAACATTCTTGTATCAACATGTTAAACAAGCTACGAGGATGAGGGAAGGGGACGTTCCCTCCATGCTAGATTTGATATTTACCAGGAAGGAGGAAGAGATATTTGACATTCAGTACCTTCCTCCCTTGGGTAAAAGTGACCATGTCTTTTTGGGAATAAAGTATGCAATGCGTTATAAGCTGGAAGAAAATAAGGAGGTTGAAGCAGTTGAAAAACCAGACTTCAGGAGAGGACATTATGGTGACCTTAGAAATTTTTTTAGTGAGTATAATTGGACAGACTTGATGCTAGGCAAGGAAGTGAATGAGATGTATGTCAAGTTTTGTGAAATATATAATAAAGGCACAAAAAAATTTATACCAAAACAGAGATGCAGAACTAGGAAACAGGATTGGTTCAATAGAAATTGCGAGAGGGCTAGAGACCAAAAGACACAAAAATGGAATCAATACAGGAAGAGGCCGAATCCCCAAACATACCAGCGATACAAAGATGTGAGAAACAACTACACGGCAGTGAGGAGAGAGGTAGAAAGAAATTTTGAAAAAGGGATTGCAGACAAATGTAAAACAGAATCAGGTCTATTCTATAAATTCATAAACAACAAATTACAGGTAAAGGATAATATTCAGAGGTTGAAAATGGGAAATAGATTCACGGAAGATGAAAAGGAAATGTGTGAAACACTAAACGAAAAGTTCCAAAGTGTGTTTGTACAAAATGAAATCTTTAGGGAACCAGATACAATAAGAATTCCAGAGAACAACATAGAGCACATAGAGGTGACTAGAGACGAAGTGGAAAAAATGCTCAAGGAGCTCGATAAGAACAAAGCAGCTGGCCCAGATGGCGTTTCACCATGGGTTCTGAGAGAATGTGCATCTGAGCTCAGCATTTCCACTTCACCTGATCTTTCAGGCATCCCTGTGTACAGGAATCGTAGCAGACGTGTGGAAACAGGCTAACATAGTTCCAATCTACAAAAGTGGCAGCAGGGAAGACCCCCTCAATTATAGACCTGTATCATTGACAAGTGTAATAGTGAAAGTATTGGAAAAACTAATCAAAACTAAATGGGTAGAACACCTAGAGAGAAATGATATAATATCAGACAGACAGTATGGTTTTCGATCTGGAAGATCCTGTGTATCGAATTTACTCAGTTTCTATGATCGAGCCACAGAGATATTACAGGAAAGAGATGGTTGGGTTGACTGCATCTATCTGGACCTAAAAAAGGCTTTCGACAGAGTTCAACATAAGAGGTTGTTCTGGAAACTGGAAAATATTGGAGGGGTGACAGGTAAGCTTCTATCATGGATGAAAAATTTTCTGACTGATAGAAAATGAGGGCAGTAATCAGAGGCAATGTATCGGAATGGAGAAATGTCACAAGTGGAGTACCACAGGGTTCAGTTCTTGCACCAGTGATGTTTATTGTCTACATAAATGATCTACCAGTTGGTATACAGAATTATATGAACATGTTTGCTGATGATGCTAAGATAATAGGAAGGATAAGAAATTTAGATGATTGTCATGCCCTTCAAGAAGACCTGGACAAAATAAGTAGATGGAGCACCACTTGGCAAATGGAATTTAATGTTAATAAATGTCATGTTATGGAATGTGGAATAGGAGAACATAGACCCCACACAACCTATATATTATGTGAAAAATCTTTAAAGAATTCTGATAAAGAAAGAGATCTAGGGGTGGTTCTAGATAGAAAACTATCACCTGAGGACCACATAAAGAATATTGTGCAAGGAGCCAATGCTATGCTTTCTAACTTCAGAATTGCATTTAAATACATGGATGGCGATATACTAAAGAAATTGTTCATGACTTTTGTTACGCCAAAGCTAGAATATGCAGCTGTTGTGTGGTGCCCATATCTTAAGAAGCACATCAACAAACTGGAAAAGGTGCAAAGACATGCTACTAAGTGGCTCCCAGAACTGAAGGGTAAGAGCTACGAGGAGAGGTTAGAAGCATTAAACATGCCAAAACTAGAAGACAGAAGAAAAAGAGGTGATATGATCACTACATACAAAATAGTAACAGGAATTGATAAAATTGACAGGGAAGATTTCCTAAGACCTGGCACTTCAAGAACAAGAGGTCATAGATTTAAACTAGCTAAACACAGATGCCGAAAAAATATAAGAAAATTCACCTTCGCAAATAGGGTGGTAGACGGTTGGAACAAGTTAAGTGAGAAGGTGGTGGAGGCCAAGACCGTCAGTAGTTTCAAAGCGTTATATGACAAAGAGTGCTGGGAAGACGGGACACCACGAGCGTAGCTCTCATCCTGTAACTACACTTAGGTAATTACACTTAGGTAATTACACAAAAAAAAAGTCAAAAGGTGACATCCCTAGGGTCAACACTTGCATCAGAGGAGCTCCAGCATATTTCAACAATCCTAAGTATTGTAGTTCAGATTGATGACAGTGAGTGGTGTCCCAGAGAACATAAAGGTATAGTGCTCTTGAAAAATAGGTGAGATAACAGGAATGTGCTAAGGGAAGTGAAAAATCGGATGAGAAAAAGTTGCCCTAGTGTTTCCAGTGCAGAGAAGAACATTTAAGATGGCCGCCGACAAGAGGAAAAAACAAAACAGAGCTTGATTTTGCAGGATTCAATGAAGAAAGCATTGATATTTGCAGTCTACATAACAAGTTGGTAAAATTAGATACTATAGTGAACTCATGTAGAAATAATTAGTAAATTGAAAGAAAGTAATGACCATTTGAATAGCAAAGCTTTATGTCTTGAGGGTTTAGTGAAAGACTTGCGCAAGGAAAAGAAGAAATTGGAAACAAGTTGCAAAGCAATGGAAGAAGAAAATAAACTCTTAAAAATAGCTTTGGAAGAAGTTAAAGTAAATTTAAACAAATCAAAATAAATAAAAAATAAAAATAAAAATAAAAATGTTTATTTAGGTAAGGTACATACATAAAAGAGATTTTACAAAGAGTGATGGATTTATAGTTAGGGCTAGTACATACAATGCCTAAAGCCACTATTACACAAAGCGTTTCGGGCATAAAAAACTTAAATGACTAAAGCTTAATACTAATTGAGCATAAAGAGTAAAATGAAAACATGGAATGAAAACATAGCTGAAAAAGCAGCACAAATACAATTCTGTCGACAAACAGCGCTCTTTAAAAAAAAACAGACATTGGATGACAGAGGGGTAAGGTAGGTTACAGGGAATTTATTAGGTATAGCTTCGTTTTAATCTTAAACTGGTTGAGAGAGGTACAGTCTTTAACATGGTTGGGAAGGTCATTCCACAATCTGGGTCCCTTGATTTGTAGAGTATTTCTAGTTTGATTAAGTCGTACTCTAGGAATATCAAAACTGTATTTATTTCTGGTGTGGTGCTCATGGGTTCTGTTACAACCTTCAATGAAGCTTTTGAGGTCAGGATTGGCATTACAGTTTAGCGTTTTATATATGTATAATACACATGAGAGAATGTGCAGTGACTTAATGTCTAACATATTCAGAGATTTGAGTAGGGGTACCGAGTGATGTCTGGGGCCAGAGTTGGATATTGTCCTAATAGTAGCTTTGTGTTGAGTAATTAGAGGACGTAAATGATTTTGGGTAGTAGAACCCCAAGCACAAATACCATAGTTGAGATATGGATAGACGAGGGAGTAATAGAGAGTCACCAGGGCAGGGCGGGGTACATAATATCTGATCTTAGAAAGAATGCCAACAGTTTTTGAAACTTAACTAGTCTTAACTAGTCATTTACTGAACTTATTTAATTGAGTGCATTAATAGTTATTCAGGTCTTATTAATTATACAGTCATAACTGAACTATTTATAGTTAATAATCATTAGGTTAAATTTGCCTATGTTAATTATTCAACTTTTTCTTTGATTTCATTTATTACCTAGGTTGCCTAGCCTCGCCATGCTCCCTTACTCCATTGTACCCCTGTAAGCCCCTTGTAAGCTACCTCATTTTTTTCTTTTGTTGTTCATTTTGTTTGTTTTGTACTGTACTGTAATACTGTACTGTAATACTGTACAAAACAAACACAAAATGAACAACAAAAGAAAAATATGAGGTAGCTTACAAGGGGCTTACAGGGGTACAATGGAGTAAGGGAGTATGGCGAGGCTAGGCAATCTAGGTAATAAATGAGATTAAAGAAAAAACATATAAACATGGACTATACAAAACAAAAGATATAGAAATACAAAACAAAGATATAAACAAGACTATACAATACAAAAACAAATTGAGCAAAAAAAAAGAAAAAATGAGGTAGATTGCTTACAAGTACTCTCAGGAACACTGTAAGTAACAATTTGCAATTTGAGATACAGGCAAAGCCAAGTTAAAAATTAAGTCAAAAAATGAAACAAGGAGACTTAGGATACCTAGCCCCACTAGTTGACAATGGGGTTAATTAAGTTAATTCATTGAGAGTGATAATATGGTGAGACAAACCACATTGGGAGAGGAAAGTGTTGAGGTTCTCTTCATTAGCAATTGTAAACATTTTGCCCTCTGCGGTTTTTCTCACCTTTATCAATCCATCTCTAACGAAGCACTGATGAATCGCATCTGGGTTTTGTTGACGGATTTGACGCAGGCGGTAGAGGATTTGCTGTCTGTTCCTAGTCAAGCACTCGTTGATGTATAATCCCTTCCGTTGGGATGCAGCTGTCCGGACAAGATGGGATTTCATGAACTGGGAAGTCAGCTTCAGGCGAATTTTCCGCTGGTTTTGACCTGATGGATTCTTTTTGCCTACTCTGTAGGCAGCAATAACGTCAGTTTTGTTTAGAATGACCTGCAATTTGTTTTTTATGAGAGCCTGAGCTATTTCGACACACTTTTCACCTTCACGTTCCACAGGTATATCTTGGGACGACACAATAACAGAGTCTAGCAGCTTTTGTTGGTCTTGTTCTTCCTGGGAGACAGAATGTTGTGCAGATAATGTACTGATACATGCAGTCATTTTGCTGAGAGCTTCCTCCTGTTTTTTTATGGCTTCATCAGTTTTCAGAAGATTGTTTTCCTCACGGAGATCATTCAAGTCATGCTGTAGTTGGTCTTGGCTAGCCTTAAAGTTTCTAATATCCTGGCGGAGGAGGGTTATTTCTTGTTGTTGATGTTGGAGATTAGCGCGGTTCGCTAGATTCTCATTTAGAAGACTCAAGATGAGCACATTTTGAGACTCGAGGACTAGGCACAACTTTTTGAACCACTGATTCTCGGTCCAGTTAGGGAAATCCGGTGAGGGACCGGAAGCTCGCTTGAATTGCGTAAACTGGGATGTTAGCATGTTCATAGGAGAGGATTGAGTGGACACTGCTCCCTGGCTCAATGGGGAGGAGGGGAGGGCAGCACCGCCGCCACGGACCCCAGAGGTTCCAGACGGAGAAACACGAATGTTGATAGAGTTGGCCAGGATGGATGCCTTGTTAAGGGGTTTGTTGCCCTTATTTCCCTGCGCAGTCACATTTTTAGGAGACATGATTGGTTAGAATGGACTGGGGGTATATATTGTGAAGAAACTTGCGTCAGGCAGTGCGGTGGCGGGTAGCATGCACTGGTACTCACAGCCGTAGAGGATTGTTTTGAAATTTGTTTAAGATGGAATGAGTTGATTTTGGTTGGTTACTTTAGTTTTGTTATAACATGCTTGGACTCCATGTACTTAGCTGCCTGTGGGTGGCGGTCTACATCATCTCGCGATAGTTTAAGGGCTGAAATACAGCTTAGAGTGAGGAGTGTAGCGTGCACTCAACCGCGTCAGATGACACTTGACTAAATGACTACAATAGGTTAGGTAAGGAAATTCAACAGGAGAAACAGCTCTGATCAGCACAGATGGAGGAAGTTACACAGGGAATAGAACAGTGCAAGAAAGATATGCAACTCACCTATGCACAAGTGGCCAAGGAGAAGGAAAAAATTTAAGAAGCAGTAAAGGAAGCCAAACACTGCAGCAACCAAGATAAAACAAACATTAGGCTGGAAGTGAGAAAGGAATTGACATCTAATCGGAAATTGGTGCAAAACTAAGTTGATCGGAGTAAGTCCCTGATAATATTTGGTTGCAACGAAAAGGAGATAACATCTAGGTCAGAAAGAGCTGTAGAAGAAGCGAAAGTAGTAGATAAAATTGTTGGCCTCGTAGAAGGTCTTTCTACCATAGAGAATGTGTGCGACTACAGGAGAATAGGTAGATATGTAAAAGGGAAAGATCGACCTTTAAGGATCACCCTAAACGGTGCCAAACAGATGGAAGAAGTACTAAGGAATGCTAGAAAATTACATAGTGATGAGGATAGGAAAGTGTGGTTGTTAAGACAAGATTTTTCAAAAGAAGACAGAAAAGCTGAAACTGAACCTCGCCGAGGCAAAACATTTAAACGAGAGCAGAAATGAAGAAGAAATCAATTCTTTTTTCTACAAAGTGTTAGGGGTAGGCAGACCAGTAAAGTGGTACATAAAGGCAAACCAACAAAATCAATAGAGAGGGGGAGTGAAGAATAAGGAGAGGGGGAACAAGTTCCTGAAGATTGCATACACCAACGTAGATGGAGCGAGATCAAAGACACTGGAGTTAAGTGATGTAATACAGCTGCAGACACCAGACATTGTTGCACTCACGAAGTCAAAACTTGAAGGTGTTATTTTAAATGAGGTCATATTCCCAAGGGGCTACTCAATTTGGAGACGGGACAGAAAAATTAGGAAATGCGGTGGCGTTGCTGTGCTGGTAAAAGAACACCTAAAGGTGAACAAAATAATGACTGCCAATCCACAAGAAGTTGACATAATAGCACTAGAGATCTGCCATGAAGATGATAAACTAATGATCATAAATGCATATAGTCCACCGCCAAGCAGCACATGGTCAAAGGAGCAGCTAGATAGTAAACGAGAAGGTCTTATAACAATAATGAGAGATATTATAGTGAGAGCGGATAATGATAGATCACGACTGTTGATAGTCGGTGACTTCAACTTGAAATCCATAGACTGGGAAGCATATGAAGCTAAAACAGAAGATTTTTGGACCTGTAGATTTGTAGACCTCATCCTGGAAACATTCTTGTATCAACATGTTAAGCAAGTTACGGGGATGAGGGGAAGGGGACGTTCCCTCCATGCTAGATTTGATATTTACCAGGAAGGAGAAAGAGGTATTTGACATTCAGTACCTTCCTCCCTTGGGTAAAAGTGACTGTCTTTTTGGGAATAAAGTATGCAATGCATTATAATCTGGAAGAAAATAAGGAGGTTGAAGTAGTTGAAAAACCTGACTTCAGGAGAGGACATTATGGTGACCTTAGAAATTTTTTTAGTGAGTATAATTGGACAGACTTGTTGCTAGGCAAGGAAGTGAATGAGATGTATGTCAAGTTTTGTGAAATATATGATAAAGGCACAAAAACATTAATACCAAAACAGAGATGCAGAACTAGGAAACAGGATTGGTTCAATAGAAATTGCAAGAGGGCCAGAGACAGAGACACAAAAAAACCAGCATTGATTGTAATAAAACGCCATTTTCTGGGCGAGTCCCGGAGGCTCCCCGGAGCTATCCCAGGCTGATATGCTAATGTCAGACTTTGGCATCAGTCATGTGTATGGAGTTCTTAGGCCTTACCAGGGACCATGGCCAGAACGGGGCCCCGCAGAGAGGCAAGGGGAGCAATGGCCTCCGTGGTGTAGTGGTAAGACACTCGCCTGGCGTTCCGCGAGCGCTATGTCATGGGTTCGTATCCTGGCCGGGGAGGATTTACTGGGCGCAATTCCTTAACTGTAGCCTCTGTTTAACGCAACAGTAAAATGTGTACTTGGATGAAAAAACGATTCTTCGCGGCAGGGGATCGTATTCCAGGGACCTGCCCGAAACGCTACGCGTACTAGTGGATGTACAAGAATGTAACAACTCTTGTATATCTCCAAAAAGAAGCCCCTGTGTGGTTGGAAGCATTCTATGTCTGCCATCGACCGGAACAGGCACCCAGAAAGGTAAGCGCCTCAAAACAAACCCCTATTCTGGTTAAAATTACTACCAAAAGCCGAACTAGTGGATAGAACTCCCCAACAGAAAACAAGCAAACAAGTGTGACGTCACATGCCGCCACGCCGCTGTCTGCGCAGCTTTCCCCTCCCCAGGAGGGGGAAGGGGGAGCCCCAGACCCTCCATGCCAGCTACCCACACCTCAGTTCTTGAGGCTGAATGTCAAAAACGCGAAAAAAAAAAACGCCGACCTGAGGGAGGGAGGGATGCCGGGGAGCCTCCGGGACTCACCCAGAAAATGGCGTTTCATTACATTCAACGCTGGTTTTCTGGGAGGAGCCTCATCGGCTCCCCGGAGCTAACTACCCACAGATGGAAAAAGAGGGACTTACCCGGGAGGCGGTCGTCGCTCACTCCTCAACTCGAAGCCGAGACAACTGGCTGCAACCGCCAACCCAAAGCAACAGAGGCCCGACGAGGCCCAGGGACATCACAAGGTAACGAGCAGCCAGGACCCTGTTCGACCACCAAAAGCCCCGCGCCCGAATATCAGACCAAGACATATTCCCAAAGACGGCAGCAAGAGCCGCGAACTTACGAACATCATGGGCATGGGGATAGACCGCAGGCTGGCTGGACTTAATTACCCTGCGGATGACCTGGGAGACCTGAACCCGCGAACAGGGAAGAAGGGAAACTGAATCAACCCACAGTGCGTCCCCAGACACAGAAGCCGTGGCGCGCAAATAACGGCAAAGTGCCGCAACTGGACACAAAACATGATGCACCCCCGGCCTGACCAACCAAGTATCAACCACCCATGGACACCTCCAAGAACGCAGCAGTCTCATTCTTCGCCAGGAAAGAAAGACGGCTGCAAGCGAACAAAACAATCACCACGACCAAAAGAGCAGAAACCCCTGCGCCGGAGGAGAGCATGAAGCTCCCTGACCCGACCCCCCAGAGGCCAAAGCCAACAAGAAAAGTGCCTTGGAAAAACAATCCTGGACCGAAGGGGCCACAACGAAACGAGGAGACGAAAGGAAAGTGAGCACTCTGTCCAAATACCAGGACGGCTCAGTAGGCGCATGAGCAGGCCGGAGGTGAAACAATGCACGAGACAGCTTGCGAAACGCCACAGACGTAACATTGATACCGAAGGCAAGCTGAAGCGGCTCCGCCAGCGCTGCACGATACGAGGCGACAGTGTTAGGCATAAGATGACGGTCCTGAAACAACCACGAGAGGAAGGACAAGACCACCCAAACAGACAAGGAACTAACATGACGAAGACACAAAAAGAAACAGAAGGACCGCCAGGAAACTTCATATTGCCAGCGAGAAGAAGCCCTCAGGTGGGACACCAACAAGGAGGCCATCTGATCACCATAGAAACGATGATAAACCCGAGTCAAAAAACCCATACACGAAGACTCGAGGAGAAGATCGAACCAGCCAAGTGACGTACCGGCCCGATCTGCTGAAAGAGGCGGAGCCCCGGGAAAACCCTCGGGTTCGGACACCGAACAACCAGCGCCTGAAACCAAGGCTGAGCCGGCCACCAAGGGGCCAGAAGGACAACTCTCACCTGGTAAGTCTCTAAGCGAGTCAGGACCTGAAGCAACAGCAGAACTGGGGGAAAGAAGTACAGGAACCCCCACCTCGACCAGTCTAGCCGAAAGGCGTCGACCCTGACGGCCTCGCGATCAGGGAAGGGCGCCGCATAAACGGGAAGATGCCGCGACCACGCCGACGCGAAGAGGTCCACCTTGGGGCGCCCGAACGCATGGCAAAGCCAATGGAAAGACTCGTCATCGACCGTCCACTCCGTGGAGAGGGGAACGGTCGGTTTGGGCTCCCAGCTGACCGGCTGGGAGCCCAAACCAGCCAGTCGTCGAGGTAGGCCAACACCCGAACACCTAGGAGACGCAAACGAGCCACCACAACCCATGTAAGGCGCATGAAAACGCGAGGTGCCAGGTTCAACCCGAACGGGAGACAACGAAAGCGGTAGCTCAGATGCCCCACAACAAAACCGAGCCAGTCCCTGAACCGTGGATGAATCGGGACATGCCAATAAGCGTCCCGGAGGTCCAGGGACACCATCCAAGCGCCCGGTTCCAAGAGGAGCCGAACCTGAGACAGCGTAGTCATCCGAAAGGAGGGGCAATGAACCTAGGGGTTCAGACGGGACAAGTCCAGAATGAACCGCAGGTCCACGCAGTCCCGTTTCGGAACTGGAAACAGACGGGAAAACCATCTGAGGGACGACGTCGTTCGACGACACCCAAGCGTACCCACTCCAAAACGACTCGACAGAGCGCAGGGGAAGAAACCTGTCCTGCCAGCCTTCGCTCCCCCCCCCCCCCAAGGGGGGACGGGCCACCTAACGCCACCGCAGGCCGCCAGACACGACCCGAAAGGCCCACGAATCGTGGGACCAGGCGCGGGCGAACAGCGCAAGCCGCCCCCCCATCACCCCGTCAATGGGGCAAACCGCGAAAGGGCCGGCGACCCTTACGAGACCCAGAACCCCGCACAGAGCCAACACCGCGCCGACCAGACGAGGGAGGGTCCGCAGGAGGAGCCGAACCCAAACCTGACACCAGAGGCCTACCACGACAAGAGGAACCCCGAGCCCTGGCACGACCCTTCCAGGAAGACCCACCCCGGGACCCCCGGAAAACCAACAAGTCCGACATCGGACGACAAGCCGCCGACGCAGCCTGAATAAACTGCGCCACGGACGACTCCTCAAACAGAGGAGGACAAAAAGGTGAAGAACGCCTAAGAGCCAGAGCCCAAGCAGATTCCACGGAGGAACCCAGCACCGTCTGCCGACACGCGAGACAGGAAGCATAAAACAGGGAAACCGCATCCCGCAAAATCGGCGTGAACAGCTTCAACAAGGCAGCCGACGAACGCGCAGTTAAGGACAAGGTGCCGGACCCCGGGGCGGACCCAAGCGTCCTTACATCCTCCACGAGCCAATCCGAGGACAGCTCCAGGAAGGAAAAGAACCGCAAGGCCGAAGCCAAAAGGCCCCGGGCACGCAAGTCCTCCGCAACGAGCGCCGCCGAAAGGGTGGGAACCTGCACATGGAGCTGAATAACGCCCACATCGTTGGGAAGGGCTTGGGCAAACAAGCACTCATTCAGGTACTCAAGCTCGCCCCCCAGGAAAACCTGAAGCACCGTGGAAGCTTCCTGCCACTCCAGCATGCGGGAACGACAGAAGGAATGCCAGGAATCCAGAACAAACAAGGGGCAGTCCGCTAGCCAGGAAGACTCCGGAACCTCGTAACGGAGCCAGAAAGGGAACGAAGTCCCAAACCTGAACTCGGACGGATCCATTTCCGAGGCATAATCCGGGTCACGCAGGAGGTAAGCTGCAAAGGCCGCCCGCACCACACCAGGTTGGATGCGATAAGCTGAAAACCTCTGGAAAAACAGAACCGACGTACCTGGGGGAACACGGAACCGAACCCGGGAAGGGCCGACACCAAATCCAACTCGTACGCAGAGGGGGGAAAAGAAAACCCCACTCCTTGTAACAATAAGCCCCGCTCAGAGGGAAGAAAAGGTCAGGTCCAGCGGGGCCCAAGGCCCCTAAGTCAGCCCCTCCCCAGCCTTGAGGTCCTTCACCACAGGACCCGAGGCCGAGTCCTCTCCCCAAGCCCCGACCCCACAAGACAAGGACGGAGTAGCCGGAAAAGCTGGAGGAAGGGGGGCCCACTGGTCAGACCCAGAAGCTTCGGCCGGGAGACAAGTCTCGAATGCCTCTGTCGCCCCCCCGGAAGGGGCACAAGCAGCTACACTCACAGGACTCAGGATCAAAAGTATCACCGACCCAACAGGCAGCGTGGCAGAGGCAAAAACAAAGAGGGTCACCCTGAGACAAGGGGACCGAGTAACCCTCAAACTCGCACACAGCGAGTGGGGACTCCGGGGTCACATCCATCGGACCCACGCGCCCCCTAGGGGATTCCCAGGGTCCTGAGCATTTACTGTAAGAGGACTCGCGCTCAGGTAGTCCCAGGCAGGGCACTGCTAACCGGCGCCCAAAACTACCAAGCGAACTTCTATAGCTGTACCCCAGGGACGTGTACACTCACGGGGACCTAGCAGGGGGCGCCACCGAGGAGAACAGTGGAAGGGCAAAAACTAACAGAATAAAATGACAGAACCCCCCCACCAGGCAAAAAGAAAAAGAAAAACAAAACCCCGCAAGAGGACAGCGAACCCCAAGGAACAGAGCCAGCCGCTATGTCGGGAATACAAGCTGTGCAGCACCCTGCGCCCTTACCAGTGCAAACTGCTTCTTACCTGCCGGTAACAAGGGAGAACAGAACACCCAAGAGCCCAACAGGCGGCCGAAAAACCGAAAGGTAAAACGGACCAGCAGAGGAAGACCCCGAGGAGCCTGTGGAAGGTGATCCCAAGCCCCAAGGGCAGTACTTACAGGGCACCTAGGGAAGGCAGCCCTAGGCACATGCAGCCCGAGTACTGAAGATTACTCCTGGCTTTCGCACCCACAAAAACAAACACCACACGCAAAGCACAGTGCTGTAGCGACACCGGAGCCAGAGCACACGACCTTCGCCTATAGCATCAGCCTCAAGAACTGAGGTGTGGGTAGCCGGGGTGGAGGGTCTGGGGCTCCCCCTTCCCCCTTCCCCCTCCCGGGGAGGGGGGAGCTGCGCAGACAGCGGTGCGGCGGCGTGTGACGTCACACTAGTTTGCTTGTTTTCTGTTCGGGAGTTCTATCCACTAGTTCGGCTTTTGGTAGCAATTTTAACCAGAATAGGGGGTTTGTTTTGAGTCGCTTACCTTTTTGGATGCCTGTTCCGGTCGATGGCATACATAGAATGCTTCCAACCACACGGGGGCTCCTATAGGCCATTGCTCCCCTTGCCTCTCTGAGGGGGCCCGGTTCTGGCCGTGGTCCCCGGTAGGCCTAAGAACTCCATACACATGACTGATGCCAAAGTCTGACATTAGCATATCAGTCTGGGATAGCTCCAGGGAGCCGACAGGGCTCCCCCCAGAAATGGAATCAATACAGGAAGAGGCCAAAACCCCAAACATACCAGCGATACAAAGGTGTGAGAAACAACTACACGGCAGTGAGGAGAGAGGCAGAAAGAAATTTAAAAAAAGGGATTGCAGACAAATGTAAAACAGAACCAGGTCTATTCTATAAATTCATAAACAACA
Organism: Procambarus clarkii; assembly: GCF_040958095.1. Taxonomy (NCBI): domain Eukaryota; kingdom Metazoa; phylum Arthropoda; class Malacostraca; order Decapoda; family Cambaridae; genus Procambarus; species Procambarus clarkii. The sequence continues at coordinate 8,089,011 of NC_091201.1, forward strand.
AATTACAGGTAAAGGATAATATTCAGAGGTTGAAAATGGGAAATAGATTCACGGAAAATGAAAAGGAAATGTGTGAAACACTAAACGAAAAGTTCCAAAGTGTGTTTGTACAAAATGAAATCTTTAGGGAACCAGACACAATAAGAATTCCAGAGAACAACATAGAGCACATAGAGGTGTCTAGAGGCGAAGTGGAAAAAATGCTCAAGGAACTAAGTAAGAACAAAGCTGTTGGTCCAGATGGAGTTTCACCATGGTTTCTGAGAGAATGTGCACCTGAGCTCAGCATTCCGCTTCAAATGATTTTTCAGGCATCCCTGTGTACAGGAGTTGTAGCTGATGTGTGGAAAAAGGCTAACATAGTTCCAATCTACAAAAGTGGAAGCAGGGAAGACCCCCTTAATTATAGACCTGTATCATTGACAAGTGTAATAGTCAAAATATTGGAAAAAATAATTAAAACTAAATGGGTAGAACACCTGGAGGAAAATGATATAATATCAGACAGACAGAATGGTTTTCGAACTGGAAGATCCTGTGTACCGAACTTACTCAGTTTTTATGATCGAGCCACAGAGATTTTACAGGAAAGAGATGGTTGGTTTGACTGCATCTATCTGGACCTAAAAAGGCTATCGACAGAGTTCCCCATAAGAGGTTGTTCTGGAAACTGGAACATATTGGAGGGGTGACAGGTAAACTACTAACATGGATGAAAAATTTCCTAATTGATAGAAAAATGAGGGCCGTACTCAGAGGCAAGGTATCGGATTGGAGGAATGACACGAGTGGAGGACCACAGGGTTCAGTTCTTGCACCGGTAATGTTCATTGTCTACATAAACGATCTACCAGTGAGAATACAGAAATACATGAACATGTTTGCTGATGATGCTAAGATAATAGGGAAGATAAGAAACCTAGATGATTGTCATGCCCTTCAAGAAGACCTGGACAAATTAAGTGTATGGAGCAATACTTGGCAAATGGAATTTAATGTGAATAAATGCCATGTTATGGAATGTGAAATTGGAGAACATAGACCCCACACAACCTATAAATTATGTGAGAAATCTTTAAAGAATTCTGACAAAGAAAGGGATCTAGGGGTGGTTTTAAATAGAGAACTGTCACCTGAGGACCACGTTAAGAACATTGTGCGAGGAGCCTATGCTACACTTTCTAACCTCAGAAATGCTTTTAAATACATGAGAGGAATGCTGAGAGGAAGCTCTCAGCAAAATGACTGCATGTATCAATACATTATCCGCCCAACGTTCCGTCACCCAGGATGAACAAGATCAGCAAAAGCTGCTTGATTCTGTAGTTGTGTTGTCCCAAGCTATTTCAGTGGAAAGCGAAGGTGAAAGTGTATTGAAATTGTTCAGGATTTCTTAAAACAAGAATTGCAGGTCTCTCTAGACAAAACAGACATTATTGCTGCCTACAGAGTAGGCAAAATAAACCCATCAGGACAAAACCAGCGCAAAATTCGCCTGAAATTGGCCTCCCAGTCCACAAAATCGCATCTTGTCAGGACAGCTGCATCCCAATGAAAGGGAATCTACATCAACGAGTGCTTGACTAGAAAAAGACAGCAACTCCTCTACCGCTTGCATCAAATCTGTCATCAAAACTCAGATGCGATTCATCAGTGCTTCGTTAGAGATGGCTTGATCAAAGTAAGAAAGACCTCAGTAGGTAAAATGTTTACAACTGCTAATGAGGATAACCTCAACACTTTCCTCATCCAATGTAGTTTGTCTCACTTTATTATCACTCCCAATGAGTCAACATAATTAACCCCCTTGTCACCTAGTGTGGGCTAGGTATCCTAATGTTTCTTTGTTTCACTTTTTAAATTAATTTTTAATTTACCTTTTACTAGTCATTTTCTGGACTTAATTAACACTTTCGCGCTATCTGGACGCGCCGGCGCGTTCGGTTTCGTCTAACGTAAACGCATAGTGGACATAAAGTTATGTCTACTTTTAAAATATTTGTATAAAATTCAATTTTAATCCGATTTCATTGGGGTTTGTTTCAAACGACGCGCCATGAAGTTCTCTTTCTCACCACTAGGCCGCCTGGCGCGTCGGCCTACCCGGTCACGTGACGGGCCCATTGTTTTCGTGTCACGTGTCGTGAGTCGATCACGCTCCCCTCGCGTGCCAAACTCGAGCATTTTTACCCGTTTCCGTGTGGATTATACCCAATTACTTCATCAAAAATGGATTAAGGTCAAGGCCCAAGCACTTCTACAAGCACTCAAGAAACATTGAGAGAACTTGGGGTGTACACATGTGGCACAATTAGAATGCTACGTGGCGCCCCAAAGGTATTGCAAGCTCTAGCCAAGGGTAAACTTCCACTGGATACCACAGTATACCGCCTCAAAGATAATACCTTCATTCTCCTGTGGAAAGACAAGCGAGTGGTTTCAATCATTACCAACATCCACAATGCAGACACTCAGCGAGTTCAGCGAAGGAAGCGAATTCGCAACCGAGACGGAACAAGTGGAATACAACAGGTAACAGTGAACAAACCGACTGCAATTTGCGAGTACAATAAGTTCATGAAAGGTGTGGACCACTTCGATCAAATGGTTAAATATTACCATTTTACCAGGAAAACTCACAAGTGGACCAAAAAGATTACCTTTTATTTCCTGCAAATGGCATTGCATAATGCCTATGTTTTGTACAAATACAACACAACTGATCGAAAAAAGCTAACATTGCTACAGTTCCACGAAGTGGCAATCTGGGCCCTATTGCACTGGGACACAGAGGAGTGGCCTAAAACATCATCATCCTCTCAACACTTGCGGCACGCTCCAGACAAATGATGACAGCTCCTGCCAATGCTGACGCCATGCCAACTCCCGGACCATCTGGTGTGAGGCGGCCTTTGTTCACTACACCACCTCAAGATGAAGCAGACAACGAATCTGAACCCGACATGTCTGCCACACTGCCAGTTGACGAAACTGTTTTGTCAGATGAATCTGACTCTCCTGCAACTCCTGTTACACCTCCAGCGAGAGGACCTGGCCGCCCTATTGTTGATTCAGAAAATCGCATGAACTACAAACTGAAACATGAAATTTACAGACTGCCCAAACGTCTCAAGTGTCATGCATGCGCACGGTCCGGTAAAAGGAAGGACACGAACTATGGATGCAAGACCTGTGGTGTTGCACTCTGTGTTGTTCCCTGCTACACCAATTACCACTGGAAACAGGTGTATTGGGTGGTGAAGAAGTAACCACCCGCAACAGCTTCACTCCACCTACAAACCATCTGTTGAGCAACTTCAGGAATGAAGAACCTGAAGAAGGTGGAGAGAAGAACAAATGCTCAACTTACTGTTCCACAACCAGCCTTCCCTTGGTAAGTACACCTATTTGGTCCAAGTTTGTGTAGTATAATTTAGCTCATAGAACATTCTATTGCGAAAACATTGCCACAAAAATGAATGACATGCATACAATAATAATATCAGAACAGTGAAATAAGTATAAACTTTCAAAGCAACGTTTCGCGCGTGTGTCGTCCGGTCACCGTTACCAGGTAACAGTGCGCCCACTTCCCACACTCTTGCGGGTGGGCCGGGACCATTGTTCTACGATTATATTCATATCATCGTGTTGGGAATTTTATTGGGAGTCCATTGATACCAAAATTAAGGCTGTAGGACAATTGTAGAGGTGATAATAATCCCAAGAGTAAAAACATTTTGTTGCTGTTGAGCGCTCACGGCGACTCATCTTCGTAGTTATTTATTTCATGCTGGTATCTCTATAGCTTTTGTGACTTTTTTACTGATGTTCTTCTAGAGAATTTTATTGCGAACACGTTGGTACCAAAATGAAATACATAGCATGAAAACTAAGGTCAGAAAAGTAAAAAGAGTATACACATTTTTGTTTTTACGCTTAAGCTATAAAAACGCCGCGCGCACATACGGTTGGCTGAGTGACCTTCGCCGAGAGCGCGAAAGTGTTAACTGAGTGCTTTAATATTTCTTTAGGCCTTATTAATTATACGATCATAACTAAACTACTTATAGTTAATAATCTTTAGCTTAAATTTGCCTATGTTTATTACTCAACTTTTTTCTTTGATTTCATTTATTACCTAGGTTGTCTAGCCTTGCCATACTCCCTTACTCCATTGTACCCCTGGCTTTGCCTGTGTCTCAATAATGCAAATTATTACTTACAGTGTACCTGAGAGTACCTGTAAGCCCCTTGTAAGCTACCTCATTTTTTCTTTTTTTGTTCATTTTGTGTTTGTTTTGTATAGTCTTGTTTATATATTTTCCCCCCTTTTATATCATAACTATTTTGTAATTTGCCATTCTTTCCTTTTTTCCTACAACCAGCCTTTTTATGCAGACAAATATAGACCCAGAACTAAACCTCTTATCCACTATCTATGACAATCATCACTTTAATGATCTAAATTGCAGATATTTTACAGCACATGATGTAAACAATGTATTAACACAATCACAATATCTCTGTAATCAACTTGAACGTTAGATCCCTAGGTAAACACTTCAATGATGTTGGTGCCTTGATTGAAACTATTGACAACAAATTCTCTTTTATTATACTTACTGAAACGTGGTTGAAAGAGGATACTACTCAACTCTTTAACATGCCTAACTACTCAGCAATTCACAACTGTCGTCAAATTCAGGGAGGTGGTGGTACTGCTCTTTACTACCACCAAGAACTAACATGCTTAAAAGTAATTAGAACTAGAGACTGCTGTGGGGAATATATCTTCGCCAGTTTCAGAGTCAAGGGTGCTGAGTATGTCCTATCTGTGGGTGCAGTCTATAGAATTCCTAACACAGATGTGTCCGAATTCAACTCAAACCTTAGAAATCTAATACTCGATAACAGACTGAACAAAAACCATCTAATTATCGCAGGGGACTTTAATATTGACCTCTGCGAGCCTGAACACCCTACTGCTGTTAGCTTCCTCAACTGTATGAATTCCTGCTTCCTCATACCCTTAATCACTAGACCTACTAGAATCACTGATAGTACTGCCACGACTAGATCACATCTGGACCAACATAACCTCTCCGCTTACTTCAGGTATAATCACCGATAGCACTACAGACCATTACCCCACATTTCTCTTAACTAACATTAACAAACCACCTCTAGAGTCAAGGGAGTTAAGTTTTAGGCTGCACAATGAAACTGCTATAGACAATTTTATAACTGCTGCTGATAATGTCAACTGGGAGTCCGAGTTAGATAACATAGGGGACATCAACCTAGCAGTGCAATCTTTTCTTCAAAAAACTCTTAGCCTTTATAACACCCACTGTTATATGCTTATAAAACAAGTCACAACCAAAAGGCTTAACAATCCCTGGCTTACAAAGGGAATACTTAAATCCATTAATAACAAACATGACCTTGAGAAGAAGTATAGGTTAGGAACCGTCTCCAAAGAATTCTCAAAGAATTACTCGTTATTGCTATCTAAGATAATTAGACGAGCCAAAACTAAATACTACGAAGATAAATTTACCCATATAAAGAGCAACATTAAAAAAACCTGGAGCACAATTTCACAAATATTGGGATCTAAGAAGATTCTAAATAACAAACCAACACTCCTGTCCAATAACGATGGTCAGCTTTCAGCCTCTGATTCTGCTATTGAGTTCAATATGTTCTTCTCTTCCATTGGGTCATCCCTTGCAAATGATATTCCATCTTCCAGTACTGATGTTAAGGACTATCTTACAGGTAACTATCCAGTCTCTGTACCTAAAGCCTACTAATTCCACTGACATCAATGAGATAATCCTTTCCCTTAAAACCAAGTCTAGTACCCTTGAGAAGATACCAACTTTAATTTACATAAAAGCCTCCAGATCTTTAGCCCCTGCTATTGCATTGCTCTTCAACAAGTCACTTGAACTCCAAACCTTTCCAGATATCCTAAAAAAAAGTGAGAGTAACCCCTGTCCACAAATGTGGTGATCTCACAGATGTTAACAACTACAGACCTATATCAATCCTGCCTAACTTGTCAAAAATTTTTGAAAAACTAATCTACAAGCAGCTTTACTCTAATCTAGCCAAACACAATATACTTAGCTCTTGCCAATATGGCTTCAGACCCCAAAAAAGCACTAACGATGCACTTATTAGTATGATTAACCTGATTCATGCAGCTCTTGATAAAAATGAGTTCCCTGTTGGGTTATTTGTGGACCTGCATAAGGCTTTTGACACTGTCAACCACCAAAACCTTCTTCTTAAAATACATCATTATTGAGTCAGAGGACACTCCCTGCAATACCTCAAATCTTACCTTACTGACAGGCTCCAGTATGTTTCTGTGAATAATTCAATTTCTCCCACCCTACCCATCGTGTTCCTCAGGGCAGCATACTTGGCCCTCTCCTTTTTCTCATCTACATGATGATTTAGTTAAAGGTTTTTCCTACAACTTGCCCAAAACGCTGTGCGTATTAGAGGTTTCAGGCATTGTATGTACTAGCTCTATCTAGAAATCTAACATTATGTTTGGAACTAATTTTCAATATATGTACCTTTACCCGAATAAACATCTTATCTCTGATATTCCCAGAGTCAGACTAAATCTGTGCAAACACTACATGCAAATAAAAGGGCCTAGTCTTTGGAAGTGCTCTCTGATCAATTAAAAAATTCTCCAACCCATCCCCTGTTCAAAAGTAAAACCAAAAAGAATCTAATTTTATCATAGTTTCCTACCTTGTTCTTCAAACTCACACTGCATCTTGTACTACCTACTTCCCCAATACTAGTACTTAAGACACATATCCTTACCAGTGTAATCACCTCTCTCAACTTATATTGTACTGTAGTTATATTTTTTTTACATAAAACCCTGCTACAAAGTACCTTTTCATCTTATCTGATATATTAGATTAAGGACCTGCCTAAAACACTATACGTGTTAGTGGCTTTGCATGAATGTAAAAATACCAGTCTTATGTAATCTCACCAACCCATTGTACCTTCTTGCAAATAAAAATTCTTATTATTATTATTAGGAACAAAGCTTCAGGGAACCACAAGGGGGATTCCTCCAGAAAACCAGCATTGAATGGCGACCTCATCTTCATAAAGACATAACTGCTTTGGAGAAAGTTTAAAACTAGGCAAGAAAAATAATTCCAGTACTAAGCCAACTCTCATACCAAGAACGGTTGAGGGCCACAGGGCTAACAACGCTTCAAACCAGACATGAAAGGATTGATCTCATTGAAACTTTTAAAGTGCAGTACTGAAAAATTTGGAAGTTGATCAAGACAACTTCTTCCAAAGGTCAAATGTAACAAAGAGCAACACTTTCAAGCTCAACCAGCCACTGTGGAACATAACACAGGAGATGATTTTTCACACACAGTTATAAACTCATGGAACTGCCAACCCACTGAAACAGTATATGCCAAAACTCTGCTGAACTCTATACACAGACTTTGTAAAGGCATTCGACAAATGTTACCATGGAGTGGTAGCACACAAAATGAGGTCAATGGGTATAACTGGGAAAGTAGGACGCTGGATACTCAATTTCCTGCGAACAGAACACAAAGAGTAACAGTCAATCAAATAAAATCAAGTCCAAGTGCAGTTAAAAGCTCTGTACCTCAAGGGACAAGTCCTTGCACCACTGCTGTTCCTTATTTTCATATCAGATATAGACACAAATACAAATCACAGCTTCGTGTCATCCTTTGCAGATGATACAAAAATCAGCATGAAAATTACCTCTGCTGAAGACTTGAAAAACTACAAACAGATTGTATTGTATGTACAGTGGTACCTCGGAATGCGAGTGCCCCTGTATGCGAGTTTTTCGGAAGACGAGCAGTATTTACTCCAAAAATTTGTCTCGGAAGGCGAGGGTTACCTCGGGACGCGAGTTTGTTGATACGCGTACAGGCCGACCTAGCGCGTGGTGGTTCGGCGATCGTTGCCCCTCTGCCCCGCCGCCCCTCAGTTTACCATTGTCTCGCGCTCAGTGACTACCCCCACATCAATTCTTCTCGTGGATTTTCAGTGTTTTGTTGGATTTTTGGTGATTTGTCTATACAATTTGTTATTATATATCTCACCATGGGTCCCAAGAAAGCCAGTGGTAAGGATAAAGGCCAGAAAGCTCATGTGAGGATGACAATAGAGGAGAAACAAGAGATCATTCGGAAGCATGAGAACGGTACACGTGTTGTTGAACTTTGTAGGCAGTACAACAAAGCCACATCAACAATATGCACTATACTTAAGAAGAAAAATGAGATTATGGGTGCTAAAGTGGCAAAAGGAGTAAGAACATTAACGACACACAGACCACAAATACTTGAAGAAGTGGAAAAGTTGTTATTAATTTGGATACACGACAAGGAGTTGAGGGGTGATAGTGTTTCGGAGGCCATTATTTGTGAGAAAGCCTGGGTGTTGCACGAAGACCTTCTAAAGAATACCCCTGCAACGAGTGATGCAGATACGAAAGAGTTTAAGGCAAGCAGGGGCTGGTTTGAAAAATTTAGAAAGAGAAGTGGTATCCATAGTGTTACAAGGCATGGGGAGGCAGCCAGCTCAGACAAACCAGCCGCTGGACGATTTATTGACGAATTTAAAGAGTTTGCAGAGGCTGAGGGATACCTACCGCAACAAGTGTTTAATTGTGACGAAACAGGACTGTTTTGGAAAAGAATGCCTAAGAGGACATACATTACCAAGGAGGAAAAATCCTTGCCTGGACACAAGCCTATGAAAGATAGGTTTACGCTTGTGCTGTGTTCAAATGCGAGTGGCGATTTGAAAATTAAACCCTTGCTAGTGTATCATTCTGAAAATCCAAGGGTTTTCAAACAGTGTAAAGTGCAGAAAACCCATTTGTGTGTGATGTGGAAGTCTAATAAAAAAGCATGGGTGACTAGGCTTATTTTTTCAGAGTGGGTGAATGAAGTGCTGTGCCCTGCCATAGAAAAATATCTGCAGGAGAAACATTTGCCACTCAAAGCCGTGCTTCTCCTTGACAATGCTCCTGCTCATCCTCCAGGCTTGGAAGATGATTTGTTGCCTAGATACAATAAATTCCTCACAGTTAAATTCCTTCCTCCTAACACCACTCCTCTAATTCAGCCTATGGACCAGAAAATCATAGCGAATTTTAAGAAACTTTATGAAAGGGCACTTTTCCGGAAATGTTTTGAAGTGACTGAAGCCACAAACCTCACCCTCAAAGAGTTCTGGAGAGAGCATTTTAACATTTGTAGTGCTTTAAAACTCGTTGACAAAGCCTGGCAAGAAGTGACTCAAAGAACCCTGATCTCTGGCTGGAGAAAATTGTGGCCTGAATGTGTGAGAGAACTAGACTTTGAGGGGTTTGAGCCTATAAATGATGCGCCTATTGTTGAGGAAATTGTTAGTCTAGGCCAGCAAATGGGCTTGGAATTGGATGGTGTATGATGTGGAGGAGTTGGTGGAAGAACACAACGAAGAACTGACCACCGAAGAACTCCTAGCCCTTCAACAGGAACAGCAAGCCAACGCAGCAGCGGATGATTCTGCAGTGGAGGAGGAGGTGGCAGCAGCACCAGCGAATGTCCCTTCTGCAGTAATTAAGAAGGTGTGTCAGATGTGGGAAGAGATTCAAACAACTGTTGAACAGACTCACCCAGAGAAAGCTGTAGTAGGCCGTTGTCTTAATCTTTTCAATGACAATGTGATGCCTTACTACAGAGAGAGCTTGCGAAGAAGGGAAAAGCAAGCTTCCATGGACAGATTTGTGGTGAGGAAATCGAGCAGTGAGCCTCAACCAGGACCTAGTGGCACTCAGATAAAACGTCCCAGGGAGAGCACACCAGAAAGGTCCTCACTGCCTGATGCGATTATTGAAGGGGACTCCCCTTCCAAACAGTAACTCCTCTCCTCCTCCCCCCTCCTCACCATCTTCCATACGCCTACAGCACTCGACAGCAAGGTAAGCAATAACTGGAACATAGATTTGTAGGTTTATTTAGATGAATTAGGTATAAAAATTTAGTTTGATGTGGGGTTTTTGGGGTAGTCAGGAACGGATTAATTCATTTCCCTTTATTTCTTATGGGAAAATTAGCTTCGGAATGCGAGTTTTCGGAATACGAGGCGTCTCCAGGAACCAATTAAACTCGCAAACTGAGGTATGCCTGTACTAGCTCTATCTATAAATTCATCAATATTTGTATCACCCCTTTTATGTATGTACTTTACCTGATTAAACATTTGAATTTGAATTAAGTGAGTAAGTGAAACGCAACACAGAATTCTGCTCAAATGCCTCCTTCAGCTCCTGCAGATGTCTGACATCAGGTACCTGTGTAAAAATGTCGTCAACATACCTGCAGTATATGGCCGGTTTCAAGTTCATGTCGACTAAGACTTTTTGCTCGATGGTACCCATGTATTAGTTCGTAAACATAGGGGACTTACGAGATGGAGAAGGATGGGAAGCTGCCCTTTCTAGATGTAACAGTCATGGAAAGGAGCGGAGGTTTCCACACTGCAGTCTACACTAAGGAAACAAACACAGGAATGTGCCTAAATGCCAACAGTGACTGCCCAGACAGGTACAAGAGGAGTGTTGTTAATGCTTATGTCGACCGTGCTCTCAGCCACAGCTCAGGATGGAAGCAAGTCGACGAAGAACTCTGTAGGGGTAAGGCAGGTCCTAGTCAACAACGGCTTCTCCAATGGTTTCGTTGAAGACATCATAAGAAGGAAAGTGAAATGCCATGCAACCTCTGAAGAGACAACTAACACAACACCTATACCCCCAATTAGACTATTTAACAGGAACTTCTTTTCCACAGCTCATAAAACGGAGGAAAGGGTCCTGAAAGATATTATTAATAGAAACGTTATCCCTACAGACAAAAATCAGAAGATACATCTGACGATTTACTATAAAACCAAAAAAACGGCCAGCCTACTCATGAGAAACTCTCCAGACACAAAGCAGAACGCTTTAAAAGAGACCAACATCGTCTATGCCTTCAAATGCCCTCTTGGGGACTGTAAGGCTCAAAAAAACTCAGTATATAGGCAAGACGACAACAACATCTCTTTCCAGGCAATTAACGATGCATAAGCAACAGGGCTCCATTAAGGAACATATAATCTCTTCCCACAACCAAACCATCACCAGAGAAATCTTAGCAAACAACACAGAAATCATCGATAGATACAGCGATAGCAAGCGGCTTGACATCTGCGAGACACTACACATCAAGAAGTCAACACCAGCAATCAACAGCCAATTAATGCACAACTATATTCTACCCACTTCACGACTCCGCTCCAATATAGAAGCATCAAGAAATATGGGCCAATAGGCCCTCTGCAATTACTTCCATTCTTACCTTCAATACCCATTATTTCGTGTTCTATCCTGTGTTGAAAGTTTTGTTCACCTCATCCAAAACTGTTGTAACATATCATACGTCAGGCTGCGAGCAGCCGCGTCCAACAGCCTGGTTGATCAGTCCGGCAACCAGGACGCCTGGTCGACGACCGGGCCGCGGGGACGCTAAGCCCTGGAAGCACCTCAAGGTAACCTCAAGGTAACCACCCAAAATGCGGGTATAAAATGAAAAATGAAAGCTGTTTAAATCATAGCATAAGTAAGAACTCTGTTTAGTGTTTGCAGGTAATAGTTATGTGTGTAAACTAAAAGTCTTTGAAAATGTAATAAGTTATTACGAAACGCGTTCAAGTGTCGCGTCAGACTAGAAATAAAAATGAATTTTGGAGAATTGATTTTTCAATTACCATCAACAGTGTTGACCCAACCCGTTCTCGCAAATTTAATAAGTCAATATTGACTTATTAAATATGTGCATAGGTGACATACTTAACATAATAGATACCCTTAAAAAGATTCATAGAAAACACCGACCTTACCTAACCTTGTTAGTATCTTAAGATAAGCATCTTATAGCTTCGTAATTACAATTATTACCTAACCTATAATAGGTATAGGTTAAGTAATAATTGTAATTACGAAGCAATAAGATGCTTATATTAAGATACTAACAAGGTTAGGTAAGGTCGGTGTTTTCTATGAATCTTTTTACGGGTATCTATTATGTTTAGTATATCACCTATGCACGTAGTTAATAAGTCAATATTGACTTTACGAATTTGCGAGAACGGGTTGGTTGACCAGACCACACACTAGAAATTGAAGGGACGACGACGTTTCGGTCCGTCCTGGACCATTCTCAAGTCGATTGTGATGAGGAGGTAAAGAACACAAGAGAAGTGTTAAGTCTGCAGACACTAACAATGCTCTCTTCTGCCATGTGAGGGATTCTAATCATCCCATTGATTGGTCTTCCTCCAAAATAATCTTTCCTGCCTCTACTCTACACAGACGCCGTCTTGTAGAATCGGCTCTTATAAACAATGTACCCAACATGAACTTGAGTCCTGGCTTTGTTGCTGTGGACTCTTCCCTTTCACAGTATATACTCAAATGCTCTAATCTTTCTAACAAACGTGACTTAACATAAGCTTTCCCCCTTC